>NC_041393.1:223141840-223243831 GCF_002162155.2 Triticum dicoccoides | reverse complement strand
GCGGCTCTGGACTGGCTAGGGCGCGGCGGCGGACGTGTCCTCCGTGGGACGGACGTGTCTGGCGGGGCAGAGGAGGTGGGATCTAGGGTTTCGGGGGGATTTCATCCGGAATTTCGGGGGAGGGGCTAGTTTTATAGGTAGAAGGAGCTAGGAGAGTCCAAATGGAGCACGGTTTTTGCCCACACGATCGTGATCGAACGACCGAGAGCATGGAGGGGAGTTAGATGGGTTTCGGGCCACTTTGGAAGGGGTGTTGGGCTGCAAAGAGAGGGGGCTTACGGTTACCCGGTTAACCGTTGGAGTACCAAACGAACTCCAAATGGCACGAAACTTGACAGGCGGTCTACCGGTGTTACACCAAGGCCACTTGGCAAGGCCCGGTCTATTCTGAGAAAGTTTAATACCTGCACATGAAAGGAGAGAAGAGGGGGACGCCGGAGGGCATAGGAGTGCCGGATTGCAAAACGAACAATGGGGAAAAGGCTCGGATGCATGAGACGAACACGTATGCAAAATGAAATGCACATGATGACATGATAAAATGCAACACGCAAGCAAAAGACATGGCAACGACGACGAATAACTGGCTGGCATCTGGCGCATCGGATCCGGGGCGTCACAGGAGTCCACCCTAATGTAGCCCTTTTCCGCCACTTCTTCATGCCTCGGGTCGAGAGAGGAGAGCCGCTTGCCGGAGGGATAGCCTGGATCTCGAGAGTCGGCAAGAAGGAGGCGTATCTGGAGGGTGAGCTTCGCAGCAAGTGGGAGGAGTGGAGAGCGGAGTGGTGTTGGATCATTGAGGAAAACCCGCAGCCGTTCACTGCCGTGCGCTAAGCCCCAATAGTGCGCGGCAACGATTGGAGCAACGTGGCCCCGGAAGACGAGAGGCTGAAGATCGCTGTTACCAGAATCCTCCGCCTCAGGCTTGCCGGGCTCACCGTAGGCGCAGTTGGCGCAGATTTCCTTCGCTGCCGCATCGCCCCCCTGCAGGAGAGGGGGAGGCCTGCCTGGGAGTTCAAGAACTCGGCGGACATCATGAGGCTGCGGCCAGGCCTCAATTACAACTTCACCGTCCTGGAGCTAGACGCGACGCTGCTGGAGTTATTCAAGCGCGACCCCCAACACCCATTCACGTTGCCGCGGGGCGTCGTACCGCTGTGCAACAACTCGTCGCTTGACCGGATCCGCGCCATGATGCCGTTGTGTGATTCACACAGAATCGTACCAACTTGGCAAGAGCCTGCGGATGACGTTGTGCGGGCGTTCTTCGACAACTTAGAAGAAGTGCCGGTCCGCGTCGACGAGCAGAAGAGCCTCACCCGCGACACCACTGAAGCGGAGTTGCAGCTCATCGCCACCAGGGCAGAAGAGGCTGCGGCAGCAGCTGCCGCAGGCGAGTTCGGGTTCACCGTGGAGGAGGCGGAGGCAGCAGAGGCGGCAAGCCTTGCCGAGCGCGAGGAGTTTGTCGGTGAAGAGGAAGGGCTTGTCGGGTCTGAGGGCGAACCGAACGAGCCCGACGAAGAAGATCTTGTCGGGCACGTTCCTTCGGACAGCCTGCCGCGAGCGGAGCCCCCAGCCGCACCAAGGAGGCGTCTCCGCAGGGCCGGGGACGCAGTGGGGCGGCAAGCGGGTCAACAGCCGTCGCAGCGCACGACGCGCTCCACCGTGGCAAGCTCTGTTACCGCGGGAGCACCTCCCGCCGCTGCAGCAACTGGAGCGGGGCCCTCCCGGACCACCGCTACTACCCCTGCCAAGCGGGCAAGGGAACCCACTCCTCCACCCCGCCGTACCGGAGGTGGGCCGGACTTCGACCTCTCCGCGCTGAGCTCCGACGAGGAAGAGGAAGAGTAAGTTTCTTCATTGTTCTTGTAATTCTTCAATCTTGTTGTTTTTGTCTTGTATCTGACTTGTTTCAATCTGAACCTATTCCTTTCGAGGACGCTGGCCCAGAGAGCGGCGAAGAGAGCCAAGGCCCCGGTGATCATCATCGAGGATGATATCACCGTGTCAGCGGGGGGTGTCTCTGAGACCACCTTGACGGACCCGGCAATTACTCCTCAGAGCAGCCCCCAGTGCAGCCCCCAGTGTAAGTTAATAGTTTGCTTCTTGCTGTCAGGCGCTCATGGGTGCTTTTTCTTTGCTAATATCTTGTTCGTTGAATTTGTGTAGGAGCAGAGCAGCCTCACCAAGAGGGCCCGGAGACCGCTCCCGAAGCGCCATCTGCTTCGACTACGCCGCCGAGGGGGGGCTCCCCGGCAAGGGAGCGCTCCCCGGCAAGGGAAAACTCTCCGGCAAGGGAGAACTCTCCGACAAGGGGCAGTTTCCCGGCAAGGGACGGCACTAGTGATCCTCTGATGGTTGAGACCACGACTGCGGATCCCAGCTCAGGTAAACCACTTTGCCTGAGAACTTCCCTTGGGTTCTTCTTCTTCTGATTTTCTCTTTGAGTATTCGCTTGACTTTTCTCTCTCCTCCGTTCTTCAAATCCATCTGCAGCAGAGCCGATGGAGATCGAGGCCGCCGACGAGGGGAACGTGCATAGCAACGCCGACGACGTCGCCGCCACTGAAGGAGAGGCCGGTGCTGACGAGCCCGCCAGCGAGGAGGCCGCCAAGGCTGCCGCCGCAGAAGCAGGTGAGGGGTCTGGCGATCGTACTGACGGCCCTGAGGCCGCACGAGCGCCAGGCGCTGCACCGACCGCCGATCCCTCCGCCGCCGCTGCAGCGTCGGGCTCCGAAGAGCCCCAGCCCGGCGCCTATCTGAAGGCCGGCGACGGCATCTTCATCAAGCTCCCGTGGGCATCGAGCTCCAGGGTGCCGGTCGAAGGAGAGGGCTTCAACGAAGAGTTGCTTGCCTCTGTCGGGCTGTCGTTGGTTGACACGCCAGGAAGTAGCGACGAGCCTGAAGAGGAGCAGCTGCTGCGGAGGTTGACGTTGCTCTACCGCGCCCGGCAGGCCAAGCTGGCCTCCCGGGAAGCACTCGTCGCGAAGGCGGGCGTGGACATGGAGAAGCGGGCGGAGGAGCTCCGAAGCGCCAACCAAGAAGCTCTCCGGTCGGTGGCGCAGGAGCGGGAGCAACTTGCGGAGGAACGCACGGCCTTCCTCCTCGAGAAGGCCGAGGCCGAAGAGCAACAGCGGCTGGCTGCCGAGAAGCAGTCCGCGCGGGAAGGTGAGCTGGTGCAGCGGAAGGCCTACCTCGACAGCTACGAGGAGGAGGTTGTCGCGCGCGAGCAAGCACTCGGCGGGGCCCTCAAGGAAGCAAGGGACGCCACCGCAGCTGCCGGGGCTGCCAAGAAGGAGTTGGAGGTGAACGTGACGCAGTTGGAGGCTGATCTGAAGGCGAGCAGCGAGGAGCTTGCCGCACTCAAGCGCGAGCGCGAGAAGGATGCTGCCGCTCATGGTGAGCTGCAGGGTCTCCTCGCTGAGAGGGGCAAGGAGCTCAGCGCCGCCAAGGACTCCAATGCTGATCTTGAGCTGAAGCTGGCCACGCTGACCCAGTCATTGGATGGCGCCAAGGAGCGGGAGGTGGCCTTGTCGGAGAAGATCAAGGCCGATGAGGCACTGCTGGCGAGTATTGCCGTCACCCAGAACTCGTTCAGGGAGACGGTGGAGCACTGGACCGAGGGTCTAGTGAATATTGCCGCAGTCATCGATGGGGAGCTGGCGCAGCTGAGGATGGAGGACTTTGGGTATCCTTCCGACGAGCATCTCCAGCCCAGCGCCAAGCTCAGCTTGTTCTTCAAGGGCGTGGCGACGGCCCTCCAGCGGCTCCGGGAGAAGATTCCAAAGCAGCTGGCCGACGAGTCGCGCCAGATCTGCGCAGGGGCTCTTCAGAAGGTGCTGGTGAAGGTGGCCTACCGCAACCCAGGCCTCAACCTCACCAACGTCCTCAAGTCCCTGCCGCCGGACGCCGATCTCGAAGCACTCAAGGCCCTTGTCGCACCCATTGTGGACAAGGTGAGCGACATCAAGAGGGTTGAAGGTGACCGCATAGATCAGGACACTCATTGTATCTTTTTCTTCTTGCTGAAACATTATGTCATGAGAACAATCTATTAGACCCGACAAGTTATCTTGTAATATAACTCTATTCTGGGTATCGATTGCAATGTTATTTCCTTTACTTGATTCCAAGTTTTGTATGCTTTCACCCTACGCTTTTAGGGAACTTGCCGGTGCAGGCACCTGAGCCGCGAGCGCTGAGTGCGGAACGTCAGCAGCCTGCTGGCGGTGCTGCTTCCGACAAGAAACCTTGTCGCAAACTAGTCGCAGCTCACTTAAGTTATTGAGCGGACTCGAAACAAAATGAGGCCGCGACTAGCTGTGAGTTGGTTCCTCCGCGCACAGGTTTTCCATACAAAGCACGATCGTTCAACGAGAATAACTTAAAAATTTAAAAACTGATTGCTCAAACTTTGGCAACTTAGCTTTTCTGTCGTTTGCTTCCCGGCAAGGCGAAACTTCCTTGAACGAGACCCGGCCCACACCATTATCTTCTCCTCCCCCCCCCCGGCAAACTTGTGTGCGAGGGAACCTTCCTTTCCTTTGAGAAAAAGAAAGAAGAGAAAATAAAGGTATGGAGCCTTATGGCTCGTTATTGCTTACCGGGGCAGGTGCTGCACAAAGTGTCAAATAACATAAAAAATAGAAAGCATGTAATCGACAAGATGTGCAGAGCACATGAGTTTTACTTATGCACGGGATCTGCGCCCGGCTTTGTACAAAGGATTACATGCAACATCGGCAAGACTTGTACAAAAGGTGGTTGCCGGAACAGGTTCCGGCAACCGCGCCCTACGGGTAAAACTTACGAAGATGCTCAATGTTCCAGGAGTTGCTCACCGGAATGCCATCTTCGGTCTCAAGGCAGACAGCGCCAGGCCTCGTGACTCGTTTCACCCGGTAAGGGCCTTCCCACTTCGGCGTCAACTTCTTGGAATTCTTGGCGGACTGAACGCGCCCAAGAACAAGGTCGCCTTCCTCGAGACTTCTGGCGTTAACTTTGCGGCTATGGTAGCGGCGCAAAGCTTGCTGGTATCGAGCAGCTCGTACAGCAGCCTGAAGACGGTCTTCCTCAAGGAGTAGCGCGTCATGTTGCCGCAGCTGCTCTTGCTCAAACTCATCATAAGCGAGCACTCGAGGCGACCCGTATACGAGTTCCGTGGGCAGAACTACCTCCGCTCCATAGACTAGAGCGAAGGGTGTCTGGCCAGTGGCTCGATTTGGCGTCATCCTGATCGACCAAAGAACCACCGGCAGCTCCTCAATCCAGTTTCTTCCGCACTTGTGCAGCCTGTCGAAAGTTCTGGTCTTGAGTCCGTGCAGCACTTCAGCATTAGCCCTCTCCGCTTGACCGTTGCTTCTCAGATGAGCAACAGAAGCGAAGCAGACCTTGGTGCCAAGGTCTTGGACGTATTGCTTGAAGGTGCGGCTCGTGAATTGCGTGCCGTTGTCGGTGATGGTCCTGTTAGGGATCCCAAAACGGCAAACAATCGACCTGAAGAACTTGACTGCTGACTGTGTTGTCACCTTCCTCACTGGTTCCACTTCTGGCCACTTTGTGAACTTGTCGATTGCAACGTACAAGTACTCAAAGCCCCCAACAGCTCGGGGGAAAGGGTCGAGGATGTCGAGCCCCCAGACCAAAAATGGCCAGGATAAAGGGATTGTCTGGAGAGCTTGAGCTGGCTGGTGTATCTGCTTGGAATGGAACTGGCACGCTTCACACTTGGTTACTTGTGCAGTTGCATCCTGGAGGGCTGTCGGCCAAAAGAAACCTTGCCAGAAAGCTTTGCCGGCAAGGGCTCTGGCGCCAATGTGGTGACCACATATGTCTCCATGTATCTCTGCCAACAGCTTCTGTCCATCTTCCCGGTGAATACACTTCAATTTCACACCGTTGAGTCTTCTTCTGTACAGTGTGTTGTCAACAAACTGGTACATACTTGACTGCCGGGCTACTCTTTCCGCTTCTTCTTGCTCTTCGGGAAGTTCTCCTGTCTGAAGGAAATGGACAATCTGCTGTGCCCATGCTGGAGCTTGTGGCTCGACAACAAGGACTAAAGGCATATCTGCTGCTGCGGGAACATTCGCTTCTACGGAGAGAACCCGTGGTTCAGCCGGAGCTTGATGTTCCCCGGCAAGCTTGCCGGAGCAAAGCTTGTCGGGAGCGTCTGCTTTAACGAAACAAACCGTAGGGCTTGCCGGAGCAGACTGCTCCTCAGCACTCTTGGCGTTGATCTTGGGGACCTTCCTGGCGGCGGTTCCGGGGAGCTCTGCCGGAAAGTAGTCGCCAGAGATCAACTTCCTCTTCTTGCTCTGTCCTGTTGATGGTGTCACAGACGGCTAAGTCAGCTTGAGCACAAAAATCCCTGGTTCCACAGGTAATTTTAGTGCGGCGCACTTCGACAGGCCATCAGCAATGTCGTTCTGAGCTCTTGGAACATGTTCCATCTGTAGGCCGTCAAAGTGCTCTTCTAACTTCCTCACTTCATCCACGTAGGCCTCCATCAACGGACTCTGGTAATTCTTGTTCACTTGTCGGACGACAAGCTGCGAGTCACCCCTGACAATGAGCTTCTTGATCCCAAGGTCAGCCGCGATCCTGAGGCCGGCAAGTAAACCTTCATACTCTGCAGTATTGTTTGTTGCTTGCTCCTTGGGAAAGTGCATCTGGACTACGTACTTGAGGTGCTCTCCGGTGGGTGCGACAAGCAGCACGCCCGCACCGGCGCCTTGCAGCGAGAAGGCACCATCAAAGTACATTAGCCACTCTTTGCTCGCCTCCTTGACGGGGATGCTCGTCTCTGGAATTTCCTCATCTGGTGTTGGCGTCCACTCTGCTATGAACTCCGCCAATGCTCTGCTTTGGATAGTTGCAGTACTCTCAAACTTGAGACCGAAGCTTGACAGTTCCAGTGCCGACTCGACTATCCTGCCCGTTGCTTCTGGATTTTGCAGTATCCTCTTCAACGGGAAACGAGTGACAACTGTGATCTCATGTGCTAGGAAGTAATGGCGCAGCTTTCTCGAGGCCATGAGGAGGCCAAATAGCAATTTCTGCACCCCAGAGTACCTTGATCTAGCCCCCTGCAGAAGGGAACTGACAAAGTAAACTGGGCGCTGCACCATCCTTCTCTGCACCTTCTCAGGCGTCTGCGCGGATCCATCCTTGTCGGGACCAGAGCTTGCCGGGGAAGCCCCCTGCTTGTCGTTGGATGCATCTGCCTCGATTGCTAGCTCATCGTCCGCCTCCCTCTCCGCTACTAACGCAGCACTAACCACTTGATTGGTTGCCGCTATATACAGCAGCAACTTCTCTTGTGGCCTAGGTGCGACAAGTATTGGAGTGGAGGACAGGTATCTTTTCAAGTCCTGCAGCGCAGCCTCCGCTTCTGGAGTCCATTTCATTGGACCTGCCTTCTTCAAAATTTTGAAAAATGGCAGGGCGCGCTCAGCAGATCTAGAGATAAACCTGCTGAGAGCAGCCACGCAACCGGCAAGCCTTCGTACATCCTTGATGCTCTTCGGGGCTTCAATTTGCTCGATGACCTTGATCTTGTCGGGGTTGGCTTCAATCCCTCGCTGAGACACGAAGAACCCGAGAAGCTTGCCGGAGGGGACTCCAAATACGCACTTCTCGGGGTTAAGCTTGAGGTTGATCTTGCGCAGATTTGCAAAGGTCTCATCTAAATCTTGGATCAGAGTAGCCTTGTCCTTGCTCTTGACCACTATGTCATCCATGTAGGCTTCCACATTTCTGTGTATCTGTGGCTCAAAAGCATAATGGACTACCCTTGCAAATGTTGAACCAGCATTCTTTAAAACAAAGGGCATCCGTACGAAACAGTACGTGCCACATGGGGTGATGAATGCGGTCTTCTCCTCATCCTCTTCTGCCATGAAGATCTGATGATATCCTGAGTATGCATCAAGAAATGAAAGCAAGTCACATCCGGCGATGGAGTCAACAATCTGGTCAATGCGCGGCAACGGAAATGGGTCTTTGGGACAAGCTTTATTGACATCGGTGAAGTCTATACAAAGCCTCCATTTCCCGTTTGCTTTACGCACGACTACAGGATTGGCCAACCACGTAGGATGGAGCACTCCTCTGACAAGGCCTGCTGCTTCCAGTTTCTTGATTTCTTCTGCAATGAACTCTTGGCGTTCCACCGCCTGCTTCCTGATTTTCTGCTTGATGGGCTGCGCATGAGGACAGACGGCAAGGTGGTGCTCAATTACTTTCCTGGGAACACCGGGGATGTCAGACGGTTGCCATGCAAACACGTCGACGTTCTCCCGCAGGAAAGCAACGAGCGCGCTTTCCTATTTAGGGTCGAGCGTGGCACTGATGGTGAAGGTACCACCAGTGCCGTCCTCCTTGGCGGACACCTTCTTGGTCTCTGGTGGAGCAGCCATCATCTTCTTACACTTGCCGGTGGAGCTCGATGGTGCGTCTTCGACGGTAGTGCAGCACTCCAAAGAGGTGCGCTTGCCGGAGTGGCATCAGAGCTCTTGCCGGACTTGGCCTTCTTCGCCCCGGGAGCTTCATCGGCAAGTGACCTGCGATCTGCTGCGGCTGCTGCTTCCCGGTAGATCTTGTCGGCGCAGATAAGAGCATCCTTCTTGTCGCCAGGGACAGAGATGACACTTATCGGGCCTGGCATCTTCAGTACGGTGTAAGCATAATGAGAGGCTGCCATGAATTTGGCCAAGTGCTGGACGGCCAAGTATCCCATTATAAGGTAATGGAAAGTCGGCAACGTCAAAAGTGACCCTCTCAGTCCTAAAGTTCAGCTCGCTGCCAAATGTTACTGGCAACGTGATCTTTCCCTTCGGCTTACTCCTTCCCGGGTTGATTCCTTGGAATGTACCTGTCTCTTCGAGCTCACTGTCAGGGATCTGGAGCTTCTGGAGTACCGCGGAGGAGATCAGGTTCAAGCCGGCCCCGCCGTCAACCAGCATCTTTGTGACCTTGAGGTTGCGGATAGTTGGTGAGACCAACATCGGCAAGCACCCGACCGCAGTTATGCGATCAGGGTGGTCCTCAATATCAAAGATGATAGGCGTGCTGGACCACTTCAGAGGCCTGCGTGACTCAACGGGCGGTTCTGCTGCATTGACTTCCCGCACCCATTGCTTGAGCTGGTGGTGTGAAGTATGCAGAGAAGCACCACCGTCAACGCACATGACCTCTGTGGCTTTCTGGAACTCCTGCTCATCGGTCTCATCATCTTCCATATCTTCGTCGTCGTCGTCTTCATCCTTGTCGTGGCCGCGGGGAGGTCTGTCTCCTTGCCGCTGCTTGGCCTTGCTGTGGCGTCCTCCCCGGCCGGGACGTTTCTTGCCAGCTCCTCCAGCACCTTCCTGGGCCTTCTCCTTGTCGCGTCGCTCGTACTCGGCTTTCTGCAGCTCAACAAGCTGCTCAACCTTCTTGCAACTCTGGAGGTCATGGCCCTTGGTGCGGTGGATCTTGCAGTACTGCTTGTTGTTGCTGCCCTACTTGTCGGCGACTGCGGCAACCTCCTTGCCGGAGCCGCCAACTTTGGCTTCCTTGGCGCTGGCTCCATTGCCGGACTGCTCAACGACTAGCACGTCTTTGCCTTTCTTCTTCCTGTTGTTGCGCCGCCGGTTTTTCTTTGCCGGGGTGGTCCCATCGCTGTCAGATCCTCCTGCTTCTGCATTCTCTCCGGGGAACCTCCTCCCCTCCTCAGCACGTGCACACTTGTCGGCCAGGGCATATAGCTCACTGACGTCCCTGATCTTGCACATCGCCATCTCCTCCATCATCCCGCGGTTCCGCACGTTCTGATGGAACGCGCTGATCACCGCGGCAGGGTGGACATCTGGGATGTTGTGCTGCACGCGGCTGAATCTCTAATTATACTTGCGCAGGGGCTCTCCTTCCTTCTGGGCGAGCAGATGAAGGTCAGTCTCTTGGCCATGAGGCTTGTGGCCGCCTGTAAAGGCGCCGACAAACTGATGGCAGAGATCTGCCCAGGAAGATATGGAGCCGTCCGGCAAGTGCATGAGCCAGGATCTGACATTGGGCTTGAGCACCAGCGGGAAGTAGTTGGCCAGGATCTTGTCGTCCCGCCCCCCAGCAGCTTGCACCGCGATGGTGTAGATGTTGATGAACTCTGATGGATGCGTCTGGCCATCGTACTTCTCTGGAACATCTGGCTTGAAGTTCTTCATACTGGGCCACTGGACTTGCCGCAGCTCACGAGTGAACGCAGGGCAGCCTATCGCATACGGCAAGTCTCCTGGTTCCCCTGGCGCATGCATGTCGATAGTGGGCGCAGCGCGCTGGTCGGATTGACGCCGCGCTTCTCTTCGGCGCTCGATGCGAGTTCGAGCGTCTTCTTGTTGTCGTTCATGAAGAACTTGGCACTGATCGCGGCGAGCTCGTGGATTCGACGATGCAGTGGAGTCGCTGTCGACGTGGATCCGGCGAGTCGGCGATTTTGGCCTTCGGGAAGGAGAGTGCACGGTGGTTGCACCCCCTCTGGTCTCGTCACCATCAGCTCGCGCCTGGCAGCCTTGCCGCGGCAGTGACGCGCTCGGTTGCCGCGGAGTGTCGCCGTTGGCGTAGCCGATGAGACTCTGGATGGTGGCCCTCCACTCGTCGATCTTGTCTGACGTTGGAGGGTAATCCAGGAGCAGTTGAGCTCGCGCCAGAGCTTCTGCTCGAGTGGTGGGTGGCAGTGGCGAACGGTGCGAGGAGCGGGATATGCTCGGACTTCTAACTATGTTAGAAGGAGCAGCATCCCGTCCCGGCGACCGTGCCATGCTCGTGCCAGCACGCTGGTGTGCATGCTGATCTTGAGCCCCCTGAGATCCACCAGCTCGATCCTGGTCCAACGAACGTATGGTACGGCGAATACCATGATGTTGTTGGTCCCGCGCCTCCTGAGACGGGCGCGGTGCATGGACGGACATCGAGGTCTGCGGAAACTTGTCCTTGGACCTGGCAGCACCGTGGGCTCCCTCGCCGATGTCCGTTCTTCCTCCGGTGTCTACCCCACCACCCGTTTGCTCCGGTGGCGGTGGGATCGACGCGGATGGAACTGCTGCCTCCGAAGCCTTCTTCTTCGGTGGCATGTCGATGAAGAAAATGAAGATCTAGCTCGTGTGAACACCGGATCAGGTTCACACAATCTCGACGCCCCCCTACCTGGCGCGCCAAAGATGTCGTGGGGAAACTGGCGGTCCACGAACACCTGTGGGACCGAAGCCCCTTTCGGTTCGGCGGGGGGCGGAGATCGCACGAAGAGCAGATCGAGGCGAAGCACACGAGCAGTTTACCCAGCTTCGGAGCTCTCCGGAGAGATAATACTCCTACTGTTGCTTGTTTGTGTGTATTCGGTTCTTGCTTGAAGCAGAGCGTGAGTGTTCTCGGTCTCCGAATCTCCGAACCCCCTCTACGTTGCGCATGGGCCTCCTTTTATACGCTAAAGGGGTCACCGACAGGTGGCAATGTAGGCGAGGGTAAAAATGGAAAAGGGAGTTGCGGTTGGTGCAACTACCTGTACAGTGTATCCTACCTAACCCTGATGGCAGGGGACAAGAGCATTTAATGCCCGTCTGTGTCGTCCGAACAGTGCAGAAGGAACCGTCAGGGGTGCCACCGTTCACCACGATGGCGAATTTGCCAGCGTCGCTGGCCACCATGCACCCCTGGCTGCACAGCCTTCCGCCACGCGCCCCTGGAAAAGACCCCAGGGCGACACATAGGTGGATGTGCTGGAGCGCGGGTACAGGATGGTTGCTTGCCGCGGCAAGCGCCTTGCCGCTGTCGCTGTCTTGTCGCGCCCGGAAGCTTGTCGCTCGCCGGGCCTTGCCGGGACGCGTGGCGCGTCGCGGCAAGTTCCTCCAGACGCCTTGGTTGACCTTCCCGGCAAGCTCCTCTTGCCGGGGTCTTGTCTCCTTGGCTCGAATACTTTGCTCTTGAATGGCCGGTTGGCCTTCCCGGCAAGCTCCTCTTGCCGGGGCCTTTGTGTTCTTGAATGGCTCCAAGGGAACCATAGAGGATCATTGGCGATCGCCCGGCAAGCCTTGCCGCGGGGTGCTGCGACTGCCCGTGCACAAGTTTGGGATACTAGGGTACCCCTACTCTAGTACACCGACATCTACCCTCCTATATCTGCTTCCACGCTGCCGATAGCCATCGCTACTGCAGCACCGTCAAATTCTCAGCAGATGCGTTCACGGCGCCGCACCAGAGGCGATACTCTTTCGTATCCGCTCAACTTATTTATCGCAGCAAGAAAATAGATCGCCACTGCTTTACTCTGATTTCTTGTCTTGGTTGCAAAGTTGCCTTTGTCCGGTTTGCACCTTCAGATCCGCCATGGCACGCTCAACACTATACTCCCAATGCTTATGGTTTTCCCCTTTTAATATTCCACACTAGTTAAATCATAGTAGACTAAATTTCAAAATTGGGAGTCGATTTTTCAGAGCTCGCCGGAGTTAGCCGGTGCGATCGAAGGGGCTCGGGTGGTTGTGGGGCCTCGCTGAACAAAGAAAACTCGACGCGGGTGGGGGTGGGGGTGGCAGAGGAACACAAGAGGTGGGGGCCGATGGTCTGGCCGGCTGCCCGTGCGGTGTTCTATATGGGAAGAATCAGAGACGAGGAAGAAGAAGGGTTAGGAGACATAGGATCTTCATCCAACCGCCTGAATTGGTTGAGAGACAGCTGGGAGTTGCATTCTTAATGCGCTCTGGTTCATCAGGTGCGGGCACTGCGCAACCAACATTTTATTATCCAAAATCTACTTGCTCTTCTTTACCATGTTCGATAGAGCTGGCCTGTACGTGATCGATAGGCTTTCAATTAATAGAGGCAATACAACACCGTATGTTCAAGCCAGTTCCACTTTCCTGATTTATATATAGTGGTTATGGTGTACCCCTGTTATGTACATTATGATCTGCCTAGTTGATGTGTGCTCTTGTTATCATGGTTTGGCAATAAACTCTCTATACAGTATATTATGAACCTATCATCTGCCAGCTATCCTTACTTATGGAGCCTATTTTCTGTGTACTTGTGCCAGAGTATATAAATGCACGCGCCATATTATAGCACACATGAGCTCTCTCATCAGAATCCAGTGATAGCACACAAGTGTTTACAGGGGCGCCCCTATATTAGAATATCATCTGCATTACAAAGATAATCTCACAACTATTTATGTTTTCATGGTTCTCAGATATTATACACAATTACAGTGAATATCAGAATCCGCGCATCAGAAGAATATTGTGGAACACTGCAATGACTTACAAAATTGGCACCAAGGCATTGAGTGCCATTCTGGAAGCAATGAAACTCGTACGCTCCCCACCTGTTGATTCTTGTTCAGAATATCATCCTAATGACTATTCTAACCTTGAGGAGTCAAAGGTAGATGGCATGTCCTGTTCACCCATCAAGGTATCTGTTCTAATTTGGCAAGGTTTTATTGATTGCGCGTATCTTGCATATGTTGTCTTGCATTTCTTCTACTTTATTGCACAGCCATCTGCTTAGTTTACTCATCATATAACTCGAGATGCCATGCCCATCCATTATCAATACATATTCCATCTGTCATCATACCATGTTTTTCCACTCAAATGCTGTTCTTGTGCATCAGACATCAAAAAGGAAGAGCGTGATTGCCGAGCCTGAAGGAGCACTAGCAAAGTCCTTGAAAAACGCGGTGGTGCCGGAGAAATCAGACAGCGCCCCACTTATATTGGATGTACAACCAGTGACACAAAACGTAGGACCGACTCCAGCAGATTGTACCCATACTTCATTGGCCACACCACTAGCCCCACCACACAGGACCTGCACACCAGCAAAAGGTATACCGATTTCATTTGCCATAGCACCAGCCGTACCACAGAAAAATCCTACTCCAGCAAAAAGTACAGCAAGTCCACCGGCCAAAGACCTATCCCAACTGCAGAGACGGCCAATTCCTGCAGATTGGAACCCCATTCCATTTATTCCCAGTTTAAAAGACAATGCTTTCAATGTTGTTAGGGACTACGTGCATATATTCCCATCATGGGAAGATTATAGTGAAGACAAACACCATTTTCACATTTTCCTGTCCAACTTACGTGTAAGTGCTATTATTCATGGTTATTATTTTCCTGTTTTCTCCTGATCGAACACATTAATGATTTACATTACATTGTTATAACTAGGCGAGGGTCAATCTGGATAGTCATGACGAGCAAAGCTTGCTTGTGCTTTTCAAGGAAGCATTGCAACAGTATCGGTGTTACCTGAGGAAATCACACTTTGATGGCAAGTTTATAAACGAATTTCTGGTGAAGTCTCTTGTGCTAAATTTAGAAGACATTGAATGGAAAAACCTTGTTATGCACTGGTCTCGTTCCCAGGATGAGGTACTGTCTATGAAATCACATGACAATTTGAACTTCTACTTTTCCGCATGTGCCTTACGGATCTTTTTTGCAGGAAATCTGCTCGAAGAAGAATTCCGGTTTGAAAAGAACGACAGGATATCACAAATATGCTGCCCGCTGCTTTGCTCTTGTTAGTACTTGTTGTCCTGTATCACTGTACTTCCATACCTACCTGGTTCATTATGTGATAGCAGTATGCATGATAGCTTGCTTATCAATTGTTCGCTCCAAATTATCTGATCTGTATGAATGGTTACATTAGTGTAGAATATATCTAATGCTAATGAATTTTTTTAGCTCTGCATTGTTCTTGTAAGTACATGATGTCCTTTATCAGTGTACTTATATTGACAGGTAGTTGTTCATGTACCATCACTCTGCAGCTTATTTTCCTTTGCCCTCCATTTTCTACACATCAGATCTATATTTACTCTTACCATAAGGTTGGTACTGAAGAAGTTTAGTTGTGCATTGCACTTGGCTGTGCCTTTTGCCTGTATCGCTGCACATACATTTATAGCTACCTGGTTATGTAGCATCACTCTTCATCTTATCTTAAATATTCTCCATTTTTTCGTATATTATCACATCTATATTTACTCTTAACAAAATGTAGAATAAAGGCAATGCTTATGAAGAAGATTCTGTGCTAAACTTCTTGAATTGCCCCCCCCCCCATCAGCATGGACAAGGGCTTTATAGAGCCCGTCTTCACCAGTAATGTAAGTTTGTCCTTCTCAATCCTTCAAACTTTGTTGTGTATATTTGGTTAGGCATGACTGCAACAGCTGTTTATTTTTGGTGTTTGCATCAAATTGCATGTTTAAAGTTTATTATGTAGTTCATAAACAAAAGTTTGTCCTTCTCAATTTAAGTTTTCAGTTGTACAACCAAGTTCCTTCTTCATACCATGTAAATTAAACTATACACAACAAGTGATCTTCTTTTGCACTGCATGTATGCTTCTGTTCTTCATCCGTAATCCAGTGGTGTGGTGAACCTACCCACTACAGCACAATGTTATATTCTGCAATGTCTTAACTATGAACAATGTCATATCATTCTACTATTATTTAAACCGTCTCTTTATTTGCCAATCTGAAATGGGATAAATTGACAGCACACTAACCATTGATACTTATGAGTTCTTGATCTGTAATCCAGTGGTGTCGTGAAGCTGCCAACTCCTTCACAATGTCATTTCCTGCCATGTCTTGACCTCAACAATACCATATTGTGTTAATGCAATTTTAAACTGTGTCACTATATTTGTCAGTAAGAAATGTGATGAATTGTCAGCACTGATACTTTTATGTGCAAAACATGTCATCTGTCTGCTTGTTTATCTTTCAGAATGAGGAAGATATAAGTGTTGAACAAGCGCAGTCTCATCATCTTGATCAGCTGCTTGCACTGCAGCTCCCCAGCAGGGCTAACCTTTCTTGAACTCTATTGAAGTGCTGTCAGTTTTGTATATTATTTTGTCGGCGTGTTTATTTGCACTAGTGGCGATCTTTGATGCCCAGTGTATGTAATCTGTTGTCTTCTTGTGCTTTATTATCATAGTGGCGAACTTTGATGCCCAGTGGATGTAATATGTTGTAATTTCTTTATTGTATAGTCTAGGTTTTTTCTTATTCACGATGCTGCAGTTATTTTACTGTATATATATCCTGTCTTCGCAGTAAACCGGCCAAACCGTAAAATTACGGTACATAATCGGGCCGTCATGCAATCATGATGTGTGATCCCCATCATGGGCCCCGTCAAACTGGACCACTAGTAGATTCGGGCCTTTAATAGGCCGAGTAACCCCCAGCCCTCTTTTCGCAAGAAAACTCAATGGGCTTTTAGGAGGCTGAGAAGTAGGTTGGGCCTGAAACGTGCAGAATAGCTCACGGGCCGGCAGCAGCCCGAAATGGACCCCGGCCCATGATTGTGCGAATCAAATCACGGGCTTTTAATAGGCCAAAGTTGTCTGGGTCCTTGTTTGGCCCAATCAGATATCGGCTGCAAACAGGCCAGATGCAAACCAGGTTGTAGTTAGGCCCAACTATATGACGGGCTTTTAACAAGCCGAAATTAATATAGGGCCGAAATGTTAAACGGGCCCTTAACAGGCCGGAACAAATATCAGGACGAATTACTAAATGGGCCTTTAGCAAGTGGACCCAAAAGCATAGCGTCCAGTTAACGGGCCGAATCTGATATGGGCCATAATTGAGCCCAAAGCCTCTTAAAGGGCCGGACCTGATCTGGGCCGTGATTTGGTCCAGAAAGTGGGAGGCTTTTAACGGGCCGGAACTCATATGGGCCATTATTAGGCCCGGAACATGGCAGGCCATTAATGGACCGGATCAAATATGGGCCGGCATTTGGCCCAAAACATGGCAGCCAGTTAATGGGCCGGCCTACTAGGGTCCTCAAAATCTTGTGGGCCTCCAGCTGGGCCAGCACATTAATGTGGGTGAAATCTCGTCGGCCTTTAGCTGGGCCGGCCCATTATGATCCGGAAGAATTTTGTGGGCCTTTACCTGGGCCGGCCCATTATGGCACACAAAAATCTTGTGGGCCTTTACCTGGGCCGGCCCATTATGGCACACAAAAATCTTGTGGGCCTTTACCTGGGCCGGCCCATTATGGCCCGCGAAATCTTGTGGGCCTTTAGCTGGGCCAGCCCATTATGGTCCGCAAAATCTCGTGGGCCTTTAGCTGGGCTGGCCCATTATGGCCCGGAAAATCTTGTGGGCCTTTAGTTGGGCCCGCCCATTTAAACTTGATGGGTCGTGCCACGTGTCGACGTATCATAGGCGCCTTCTGTCCAATGAGTGGATGACATCTGTCCCAACGATGAGCCGACACGTGTTTCCTCCAGCCAATGATGATTTTACACGTGGAAAATACCCATTGGTTGGGGCTGTTAACGGGTTATCGGATCAAAACCCGACCCGATAGCTTAATGGCGTTCCGTTACGGTGGATGCCACGTGTTGGTCACCCTTGACGAAAGCACTTCTGTGATGCGCGATTTATCGTCATGGAAGTGGACACTTCCATGATGATAATTTTGGTAATGTCATGGAACACTTCTACGATAGCACAGGTATGACTATCTTGATTCTGTCATAAAATCGTCATGGATGTAGATGCATGACAAAAAAAGCGACCTACTGTCACAAACACGTATCATCACGGAAGTGTATTTTTTTTGTAGTGACTGCTTCTAATTTGTTGAAACGCCAGACAGTTTGAACTTGGCAGAGTGATATTGGTTGCATCTTTCATATGGTGTCTAGCTTGTAGTGCTTCTAATTTGTTGAATGCCTTCTACTTAGTTACCACATCATAGGTGTGAATATGTCACGCTGTCCTGTTTTTCATACATATTCCATCCTCGTATCATGTGTTTGCCTTTCATCTGAGTAGTGTTCTTTAGTATCATGCATGAATGACTTATGAAGAGCGAATTTTATTCCTTTTTCTTATCGGTTTGACTTCACAATGCAAAATCAATACAGCTGAAGGAAATTGGTACGGCAGTGGATGATGGTGGTCCTTCGGAGCAACTCAAATAGAGTGTCTCTACAGATTCTACTCCGCCATCCTCCCAACAAGATTTGCAAGACAAAAAAGGCTGGATAGTCAATTTAGCTGTGTAGATGATGAGCACATCTCCCCTACTCCACCATCATAGGTGCTTGCTCTAACTTGGAACTGTTATATGTGGTTGCGTGTTCTGTATGATGTCTAGTTTTTATTGCTTCTGATTTTGTTGAATTGCATCTGCGTAGCTTACAACTTATACCTGCAACAATCACTTACCCATAAGACACATTTAACTTGGGAGTGTGATGTAGGTTGCATCTTGCATTGTCTTCTATCTTGTACTGCTTCTAATTTCTTGAAATGGCACTTACGACGAGACACTTTTTACCTGATAGAGTGATATTAGTTGCATGTTCATATGGTGCCTAGCTTTCATTTCTTCTAATTTTGTTGAAATGCCTTCTGCTTACTGTTTTTCATACATATTCCGTCCTCCTATCATACCTGTGAATATGCAATGCTGTCTTTTTTGTATATATTCCATCCTCCTATCCTATGCTTGCCTTACATCAAAGTAGTGTTTGTCTATATCATGCATCAACCAGTTATGCAGAGCTAATTTTATTCATCTTCTTGTGGTTTTGACTTCATAAGGCAATATCAGAAAAGAGGAAGGAAAAGAGTAAGTTAGGTTTTATTCCTTTTTCAGTCTGCTCTGCGACAATATCGGTATCACCTTAGAAAAACTCACTTTGAAGGCAAGGCTAACAATGAAATCGCCGGAACATCTCCAGTGGAATATATTACAGATGAAGACTGGACAACCCTTGTTAAACACTGGTCTGATCCAAAGTATCAGGTAGGGTATATATATTCGATCAGGTCACATATTGAACTTGTATTTATGTATGTGCCTTACAAGTGTATCTTCTTCTAGGCTAACTGTTTGAAGAACAATACCAACTGTTCTAAAGTGAAATCCCAACAGATAACAGGATCTCGTAGCTATATTGCACACTGCGAGGCTATTCTAAATAGCTGCTACTTCCTTCTTTTTTCTATGCCATATTATCATATCTATATTGATTGTTCCAAATATAGAGGAAAGCCCGTGCGGACCAAAAAGAACCTGAACCGAATGCAATGCAAATCTTCAAGGATTGCCACACCAGCATGATGAAGGGCATGAGCACACCAGTTCAAGCCGCTGTTGTAAGCCCTTACTCCTCCTGCCTTTGAACTGCATGTTACTGTGACGTGTTCATTTAACTGCTTGGTTTGCAGCCAATGTCAGTTACTCTGTTCAATTTTATACACAATTGTCTTAACGTACAATTTCACCTTACACGGTTTAAAAGAGAGGAAGGATATACTTTTGGTCTTGATCTGCAATCTAGTTGTGATGTTCACGTGCCCACACAATGATACAATAGCCTGTTTGTTTGATATATGTTTGCCCATGATATGAATGATGTCATACTATGTTCATCCTACTTTAAACCATGTCTCTTTATCCTTACATGTCAACGAATGTGAGGAAATAGACAATATAGTAGGCATGCTACATGGACATATGATCCGAAAGTGATTTTATTATGTAGTTGGCACTACAATAAATGCTAATGTATTACAGTAGTTTGCCAAAATAAGTTATGTATAAACATGAAACCTACTTTGTTTGTTTTTATCTCATTAGTAACTTATCTGGTACACTAATATACAAGTTCAAACTTTCAGCCTATGGAACAAATGATTGAACAGCCACAACCACCTGAAGGTGACGATGCTACCATAGGCACAATGTCACATCTTGCTGCAGTGCTTCAGTATCTCTCCACTGACAGTGCAAAAAGCACCTTCCTGCATAATTCTGGGTTGGTTGTCAAGGTAACCTCAACCAAATCGCCTACTGAACGAAATCTTCCGGCTAGACAAAGTGATATATCTGTGCTCCAGACACAAGTCCAATCCCTAATGGACGTCGTTTCAGAAACAAGAATAGTGGTTGACAAATGTCGTCAAGATATGAATGGTTTTGAAACCAGACTATTAGACATTTGCTTCACTGTTCAAGAGCCCTGGCGGAAAAAAGGGGATGATCATGCTGCTCCATCAGATTCTACAGCCTTGAACATTAGCACTCAGGTCAAATGATCTGTGCTTCTATACATCTGATGGTGATTTTATCTGCAAGGACTGTAAACTTTATGCCAACAGGCCTTTTGTTGTATGGCTGGAATTTATTTTGTTGTGATACAACATTTATCGGGTTGCCAAAGGTTGTAGAAATTAGGATGCTATTTTTGTATAGTGTAGGTTTATCTTAGTAATGTATTCTCCCGAAAGCTTTGTAGGAGCCCAATGTGCCAACATTCGTTAGGCCCATTCCAATTGGCTAGAAACGATTATGGGTCATAATTTGCATGTAGCCCACTAAAAATATCAGGGCCTAAATCAGCATAAGCTTTCATATTTTTGGTAGGCATGTGCACCTAGTGGGCCTTTAATAGGCCTAAACATAATTTTGGCCCTCAGAAAAATAGGTCGTTAACATGTGTAAATGTCTCGAGCCCATAAATAACATGGGCCTTTAATAGGCCGAAATGTATCTCAACTCGTGTTGGCCCATTTACAATGCGGATCATTCATAGGCCAAAATTCAGATGGGCCCTAAATGCGCCGACCTACTACACGGGCCTTTAACAGGATGGAAGTTCGGTCGGGCTTGATTAGTATCAGTTTTATATGGGCCGTTAATAGGCCCGATGTGACATTCGGCCATATATGGCCCATGGATTTCGTCTGACATTAACAGGCTGAAAGTCACAACAGGCTCGAAGTGGCCCAAATCTACAGTGGGCCTCTAATAGGACAAATGGCACAACAGGCTACAAGTGGCCTGAATCTACAATGGGCCTCTAACAGGCCGAATGTCACAATAGGCTAGAAGTGGCCCAAATCTATAGTGGGCCTCTAACAGGGCGAATGTCAGACATGACCGAATATGACCCAAATCCTTCACGATCGTTTACGGGGCAAAAGTTTCAAGGGCCGAAAAATGGGCCCAAATGAAGCATGACATTTAACAGGCCGGAAACACACCGGGCCGTAATTCGGCCCAAATACTTAGCGGACTCTTAACAGTCCAGAAGTGACCATGGGCCGCGATGATGACAAGTTTAGAACGGGTCGTCGACGGGCCGATTTGACAATAGCCGTATGATATGTCTATTTTGCATCATGCTTTTATATCAATATTTATTGCATTATGGGCTGTTATTACATGTTATATCACAATACTTTTGCCTTTTCTCTCTTATTTTATAAGTTTTACATGAAGAGGGGAATGCCGGCAGCTGGAATTCTGGACTGGAAAAGGAGAAAATGTCAGTGACCTATTTTGCACAACTCCAAAAGTCCTGAAACTTCACGGAGATCAGTTTTGGAATATATAAAAAATATTGGGTGAAGAAAGCACCAGAGGGGGGCCACCAATCAACCACGAGGGTAGAGGGCGCGCCTACCCCCCTGGGCGCACCCCCCTACCTCATGGGCCCCCTGGCAAGCCCCTGACGCCCATATTCTGCCATATGGTGTCTTTTGCCCTGGAAAAAATACGAGAGAAGCTTTCGACACAAAGCGTCGCCGTCTCGAGGCGGGACCTGGGTAGGACCAATCTAGGGCTCCGGTGGAGCTGTTCTGCTGGGGAAACATCCCTCCGGGAGGGGAAATCGCCGCCATCGTCATCACCATTGATCCTCTCATCGAGAGGGGGTCAATCTCCATCAACATCTTCACTAGCACCATCTCCTCTCAAACCCTAGTTCATCTCTTGTATCCGATCTTTGTCTCAAAACCTCAGATTGGTACCTGTGGGTTGCTAGTAGTGTTGATTACTCCTTGTAGTAGCTGCAAGTTGGTTTATTCGGTGGAAGATCATATGTTCAGATCCTTGATGCTTATTAATACTCCTCTGATTATGAACATGAATATGCTTTGTGAGTAGTTACGCTTGTTCCTGAGGACATGGGAGAAGTCTTGTTATAAATAATCATGTGAATTAGGTATTCTTTCGATATTTTGATGAGATGTATATTGTCTCTCCTCTAGTGTTATTATGTGAACGTCGACTACATGACACTTCACCATTGTTTGGGCCTAGGGGGAGGCATTGGGAAGTAATAAATAGATGATGGGTTGCTAGAGTGATAGAAGCTTAAAACCTAGTTTATGCGTTGCTTCGTAGGGGCTGATTTGGATCCATATATTTCATTCTATAGTTAGGTTTACTGATAATCCCCAAGTGCAGGGAATCATCGTAGCAATTTCCAAAGGTGGAAGTGATAAGTATGGAGTATCGAACCCACAAGGAGCTAAAGGTAAGATCAATATTCTCTCAAGTCCTATCTGCCACTTATACGACTCTACGTACACCGAACATTTGCTTCCAACTAGATACGAGAAATAAAACTACATTGTGGGTATGAAGAGGATAACTTTGCATGATATCGGAGAGCTAAAATATAAAAGTAGGTGCTGTCAACATAAAGTTAGAATATATTACTAAATATTATAAATGGCGAGTATGGAATTGATGGGTCGGTGTGCGGAATTATCCTAGGCAATTGTTAACAAGACTGATAGTTGTCGGCATTTTGGGAACGGGAATCCCCAGACTTGCCTGCCTGCGACCTATGGCGTGGCTCAAGCAGTGGCCCAGTATGGCCCATCTACACCAACCCAAGCTCAAGACCCTCGCGAGGGGCCAAGCCTCGCGGGGTGGACGACACAAGGCTTCCTCAGGGGCGGCCTCGCCAGGTAGGCTCGCGAGGAGGCAGAGAGATCAAGGCAAGGAGTACCTCGCGAGGTGCTCGTGACGCAAGCCATGACGATCGAGGCCAGGTGGGCGCCAGCCTGCGCAGTGTCCTTGTTCCCTCTTTGGTGCAAAGGGGGCAAGCGCAGGCGCAGAGTACCGAGGCATCAAGCAAAGGTTACCATATCAGTGCAATAAGACCAAGACCAGCAGAGCGGCAGGACGGAGGTCACCGTGGAGCCCAAGACAGCGTCATCGCCAGTGCCTTTGGGAGTCGAAGACCAACTTTAGTCAGGATAGCTTGTACTAGCTGTCCCCCTTCAAAATGGCCGTTGTTGGCTCCCTTCCCGCTCAATATTTGGGAAGAGGACCAGGGCCCCTATAAATAGAGATAGCCACCACAGTAGAAGGGGATCGAATCCATTCCAAACAGAACACCACACCAGCTCAAGAACACCCCTTGTGGGGTTGTTCTTCCTCTGTACTGTTCATCATCAGCCCCAGAGGCAATCCACCACACCACACACTGGATTAGGGTATTACACCACAACGGTGGACCGAACCAGTATAAACCTTGTGTCCCTTGTGTTGTTCATCATGTAGGTTAGAATCGCGGTGAGGTTTTGGGGCGCGGATCGGGAGGGAGAAGATCTTTGTGCGTGCCCCAGAGTTCGAACCTTAAGGGTTTTGCCGGAACCCGATATCCGACATTTTGGCGCGCCGGGTAGGGGTGTGCCGGAATCCTCTTTCCGCGGTTCCGCGTTCCATCGTTTCGTCGCATCCATGGCGGACGCTCGCCGAGCTCGCGCTGAGCGTCAGGCTGCTCTCGCCGCCCGCGTCGCCCAGACGGCTCCTGTCGGTGGGCCTCCTCATCGATCTCCGTCGCCTGCCGCCACTAGCCCAGCGGAGAACGAGCAGAAAGCATCGTCGCTGCATCCCTCAGTGCGGCGGGAAGGCCGCACCGCCACTCCATCGCTAACTCCGGCTGGTTCGTCGTCTCATGCTCGTCGCCCTCCCACGGACGCGCAGGCCGCGTTGTTCCTGGCACGTAAGCTTCTGCACTACTGCCCCGTCGACAACCTCTACGAGGAGTGGCTTGCTCGCATCACCGAGCTCGTCAGCACTGCAGGGGGCTCTCCTGCGCTGCCCCTCTCGCTGCCTTGCCCTCCGCCCTGTGTGGGTGATGCAGCTCAGGAGGTACCTCCGCCACCTCCTCCCCAAGAAGGTGCCCTGGCTCCAAGGGCCGCGGCTCCTGGACGAGACCCACCACGTCCAGCGCCCGTGTGACAAGAAAGGAGCTGCCAAGAAAACCCTCGGCCCCAAGAAGGCGCTCGCGTGCTCCCTGCTCCAGCACGTCAAGATCGCATCTCTGCACCAGCACGTCAAGACCACGCGCTTCCCCTGGCGGCGGCGCGCGGGAATCTCCAAGAGCAAGCCCCACGTCTACAAAAGGCTCCGGTGGCCACTGCAAGCTACCGCACCTTCACCACCGAGCTACGTAGTGTTGCCTGGCCAGGCAAGTTCAAGCCAGATCTGCCTCCTCGCTACGATGACACAGCCGACCCCGCGGAGTTCTTGCAACTCTACGAGCTGGGCATCGAGGTGGCCAACGGAGACAAAAAGGTCATGGCGAACTGGTTTCCCAAGGCGCTCAAGGACGGTGCCCGCACCTGGCTCCTGAACCTGCCTCCTGGCTCGATCTCCTATTGGGACGAGATGCACGACCGCTTCATCGCCAACTTCCAGGGCACTCGCGATCGTCCTCCAGTCGTGGGTGACCTGCGCCGCATCAAGCAGCAGCCAGGAGAGACCTTGCAGAAGTACATCCAGCGCTTCAACGTCGCTCGCCTCAAGATTCTCAAGGTGACCGAGGAGGCCATCATCTCAGCGTTCTCTGACGGCGTCCGTGACATCAAGATGAAGGAGGAGCTCGCCATCCATGAGGATCTGTGCACATCCCTGGAGCTGTTCAACCTGGCGACCAAGTGCGCAAGAGCTGAGGAGGGCCGCCTCTCCCTCCTCGAGCTTCCAGCTGCTGACCCAGAAGAGAAGAAAGCCAAGGCCAAGGACGTGAAGCGCAAAGGAGCAACCGTGCTTGCGGCAGAACCAGACACGAAGCGCGGCAGGGACCAACCGGAGTCGTCCAAGGGCAGCCGATTCTGCGCCTACCACAACCTCTACACCCACAATACCAACGAATGCCAGGAGCTCAGAGCCGTTCGAGAAGGACGCATCGGCCGACGCCCCGAGCGCAACGACCGGGGCTATGGCCGAGGAGGAGGAAGAGGTGGAGGACGATGGGACGACTGAGGCCCTCGCCAGGAGTGGCGTGACCGAACTCGTAAGGATCGATGGCAGGACCAGCCTCGCGAGGGTGCTTGGAGGGATCAGCCTCACGAGGATCGCCCGCAGGGCAATGCAGGCCTTCCTCCTCTGCCACCACCGCCAAGCAGGAATGACGACCATCACTAGGACGAGGGGGCTGGGGGCTTCCAGGAGCCGCGTGCTATCGCTTGCATCTTGGCCGATGCCCAGGCCCCAGTTGTTCAGCGCATCTTCAAGCAGTTTGCTCATGAGGTGAATGCAATCCTCCCCAAGCTCGAGGCCATGCGCCCTCTCAGGTGGTCCACGTGCGCCATCACGTTCAGCTCAGCGGACTAGCTCAAGTGTGCGGCTACAGCTGGCGTCCTCCCAATGCTTTGTTCCCCAGTCATTAGCAATGTGCAAGTCACCAGGACCCTCATTGATGGCGGCGCAGGACTCAACATTCTGTCCATCGAGACGTTCAACAACCTCCAAGTGCCTTATGATCAACTTCAGCCAATCAAGCCTTTCTCAAGAGTCACTAACGGCTCCACCACTCCAATAGGGCAGGTTCGCCTCCCTATCACCTTCGGGCAGTGCAAGAACTACCGTACCGAGCTCATTGACTTCGACGTTGCCCACATTCGCCTGCTATACAATGCCAACCTCGGGTATCCAGCCCTGGCCAAGTTCATGGCGGTAACTCACCATGGTTACAATGTCCTCAAGATGCCGGGAAGCGACGGAATCATCACAGTCCCCTGTGAAGAGAAGGATGCGGTGTGCTCTCTTGAACGTGCCTTCCAAGTTGCATCAGTCGAGGACCGAGACAGTAAGAGTGAGAACCCTCCTGAGGCAGTTCCTCAGAAGAAGAAGACATCACCCAGCTCAAGGCCTCAGGAGGCTGGCATCTCCGGAGGCGCCGCGTCAGGATCTGCGCCCGTGCAAGGGGCGCCTCCCTCCGTCACATAGGAAGGCGCGCCCGGTGCCCTCCTTGGGCGAGGCTCGGGGGCTCTCTCCTGGATGGCCTCAGACTTTGCCAGGATCACGAGGGAGGCGCTCGGGCACCACTTGGAGGCGTGCTTTGCGGCACGTTTCCCTTAGGAAGGCATGGGGCAAGGAGGGCCCAACCCTCAGGAGTTCATCACCAAGGCCACTTAGGAGCTTCAAGAATCAAGAGTCATACGCGGCGGTCGCCACCTACCTGGCGCAGCTCCACATCCACGCAAGGATGGCGGGCTGCACGTCTGCATCGACTACCCAGGGCTCAGCCGAGTCGCGTCTTAGGAGCGCTTCTGGCCTTCGCATGTGGGACGTTGCGAGGGTCCGCCGCATAGCTACGTTCGCATGCCTCTCGGCCTGCCGAACGCGGTTGCCGCTCACCAGCGTCTTCTGCGGAGCATTCTGGTAGCTAAGGAGGCCAAACACCACGCGGTCCTGGCGGAGATGGAGATGGTCCTCGAGGGACCGCCCGGACCCCCAGAGCCTCCCGAGGCTCAGGGCTCCGGTGGCTCGTGAGGATCAGCCTCTTCACCGCGCATCGTCAGCTACTCCAACACTCGCTCTACAATGGTATCAGGTGACATCTTTCAAGTTCATTTCAGCTGGGAGCGCCCTCAGGGCTGCATTATTCCCAGGTTGTGTGGGTCCATCCCTGTGGCATGTATCCCTTTTGCTTATGTCTTTAGTTTACCTTGTTGGGGGCGCCCCTCGGGCTGCATCATCCCCAAGCCGCTCGGGCCTGACCCAGTGGCATGTATTCTTCCTGCAGTTATCTAGGCTAATTTGCCTTTCATGCTTAACCTGCCTGTGATAATCGCCTGCTCGATTGACACCTACCTTTGGAGCCACCTGCGCTGTCACGGTGCTTGTGCATGGGTCCGTCCCTGCAACATCGATAAATCTAAGTGGTCGAGCTCTGGCCCACGGCAGCCCTGCAAGCATCACCTCACCAGGCCATGAGTGCCCTCACCACACTCTCGCAACAACCGATGTCCGGTCGGTAATCTTAATGGAAACCCTTGCTTCTCTCGTGTTGGTTTGCAGGGACTACCTGAGGCCTAAAATGGGAGGCATCGTGAGCTCTCTCTCTCTCTCTCTCTCTCTCTCTCTCTTACCCGTGCGATCCGCTTGCGTTTTAAAAGGGGGGCTCCTGAGCATCTCGACTCAGGAGCTCTTACTGGCTCTCCAGCTGTCGGATATCAGGTTCCGGCAGGACCCTTAAGGTTCGAACTTTGGGGTGCGCACGAAGATCTTCCCCCTATCGATCCATGTCCCAACGCCTCGCGTGAATCTAAGCCACACGATGAACAACACAAGGGACGCAAAGTTTATACTAGTTCGGGCCATCGTAGTGGTGTAATACCCTACTCTAGTGTGTGGTTTGGTGGATTGCCTCAGGGGCTGATGATGAACAGTACAGAGGAAGAACAGCCTCGCAAGAGGTGTTCTTGAGCTGGTGTGGTGTTCTACTTGGGCGGATCTTATCGCCTCTAGATGAGATGAGCTCTCGATGAGGTCTCCTAGGCTCTGGATCCGATCTCCCTCTACTGTGGTGGCTATCTCTATTTATAGAGGCCCTGGTCCTCTTCCCAAATATTGAGCGGGAAGGGAGCCAACAACGGCCATTTTGAAGGGGAACAACTAGTACAAGTTATCCTGACTAAAGTTGGTCTTCGTCTGCCAAAGGCACTGGCGATGATGCCGTCTTGGGCTCCACCGTGACCTCCATCATGCTGCTCTGCTGGTCTTGGTCTTGTTGCACTGATATGGTAACCTTTCCTTGATGCCTCGGTACTCTGCGCCTTCGCTTGCCCCCTTTGCACCAAAGAGGAAACGAGGACACTGCGCAGGCTGGCGCCCACCTGGTCTCGATTGTCATGGCTTGCGTCATGAGCACCTCGCGAGGTACCCCTGCCTTGATCTCTCCGCCTCCTCGCGAGCCTGCCTGGTGAGGCCGCCCCTGAGGAAGCCTAGCATCGTCGGCCTTGCGAGGCTTGGCCCCTCGCGAGGGTATTGAGCTTTGGTTGATGTAGACGGGTCGTACTGGGACACTGCTTGAGCCACGCCGTAGGCCGCAGGCAGGCAAGTCTGGGGACCCCCGTTCCCAGAACACCGACAGTAGCCCCCGAGCCCAAGGCGCGCTCGGACTTGGCTTAGCAGCAAAGCCAAAGGGCAAGTGCGGAGCGCTGCAGGCCCCAACACCCTACGACCTTGGTCGTCGCGTGGCGGTTGATAGGACGTGGGCATCTCCGCTTCCCCACGCTGCCACGGCAACTGCCCGATTTGACGAGTCCCTGCTGCATGCAAAAAGAGTCATGATTACCTGTGATCGTGGGGGTGGACGGTTGGCCTCCTCTGGACTATAAGTACGGAGGGGCACGAGCCCCCGCAGTTCATCTCTTCTTGCTCCACTCGCTTCTTCTTCCTCGCTCCTCCTCCATCTTGCCAGCAATGGCGTCGATCCGCCGGTTCTTAGCCGAGGAGAAAGGAAAGGCCCCCCGGGAGGGGCCTGACCGGCTTCCGCCGAAGAAACGGCTGGTCCCCGGCCGTCGTGACGAGGTTGCTCGGCCGGAGACGTCGAGTCCTTGGTATGAGCGGCCACCTCCTGGGTTTCCGCTACCTCTGTACGCCCAGGCTGCAGGCCCTGGAGAAGAAGACACCGAGCGGCGCCGCCCGCGCCGCCGGTGGCGCTGACGAGTTGTGGCGGTGCGCGCCATCGCTCCTGGAGTCCACGCCGCGGATTCCTCTCGCGAGCTCGTGCTCCATGCCGCCATGCCTCCAAGCTCCTGGATCCGCTTTCCTCCCTTCTTCGCCTTTGAGATGCCGCCGAGGGGGCCTCTCGAGCTATGGCCGCAGCACGCCTGCTGCGGTGCCCCCGCGACCGGAGCGGAGATTGAAGTCGTCGCTCCGGGCAAGGTCTACATGACCCGAGGCTGGGGCGAGATTGCCCGGGTCTGCCAAATAGGGGGTGCCCTCGTGATTCATTTCAAAAACGAAGGTGCCTCCTTGATTCTCTTCAAGGTCTTCGATGCAGAAGGCCGCCGGCTGGAGTGCTGCCCCAGGGGAGGCAGACATGACGTTGATGTGGCAAGGGCTAGGCCTGCCACCCACTTCCCCAACGGCTCCTCTGGCAGCAGCAGTGATGCTTGGGGGTCCAGCGACTCTCCCGAGCTTCTCATGACTCCGGAGACGAGCGACGACAGCTACGAGCCCCCGAGCTCGCGCCGTGCTCGGAGCAAGGCAGCCGCATCAGGCCGCCGGCGCGGCTGATCTGGATGCAGTTGGCGCCGGCCCCTCGTGGCCCACTGTTGATGATGGCGTCGGCCATGGAGGTGCATGTAGTTAGGTCTCCTTAGGATTTGCATCTTTTGTTTCCTGCGAGGAATCGAGGAATTACCCCGTGGGGGCGTGTAAAGTGTCTGTAATGCCCTGTTGATATTATCCTTATTATGAAGTGGTGCAAAATGCCTGTCCTGTTTCGGCTCGGTTCCCCCTTTCTAACCTCACGACAACTTGGTGCTCTATGCTGACAAGTCCCGGTCCCCAGGCAGGCTTCAGTCGTCGCTGGTATGCCAGGTCGCGATGCCGTGGTCAAGGCCAGGAGGTGAGCGGCCCGAGGTCCGGTAAGAGCCCCTGAGGCGCGATGCTCAGGAGGTCCCCTTTAGTGCTCAAGCAGCCGCCGAGAGGTGAGAAAGGAAGGCAACATCACCGTCACAGAGCCGCATTAAGTGGGGGTTTGGTGTCGCATTGATTAGCTATTCCAGGAGTGAGACTTATCTTGAAGCATGGAGTCGTTCCTTCGCGAGGTGCTGGACATGCACGTCAGCAGCTGGGATGTAGCCGGGTTAGGCCTTCGTGAGCTTCTCCTCCCTTCCCTGCACTCTCCTTTGTGCTCTATGTCCTCAGGTCCCGGCCCTCGAGCGGGCTCAGCCGCCGCTGGTATGCCAGGTCGTGATGTCGTGGACAAGGCCAGGGGGTGAGGGCTGGAGAGCCAGTAAGAGCTCCTGAGTCGTGACGCTCAGGAGCCCCCCTTTTAACGAGCGAGCGGATCATACGGGTAAGAGAGAGAGAGAGCTCACGATGCCCCCACATTACTCCTCAGGTAGTTCCTGTAAAGCAACATGGGAGAAGCAAGGGTTGCCATCACGATTGCTGGTCGGCCATTGGTTGCTCCGAGAGAGTGGTGAGGGCACTAAGGGCCTGGTGTGGTGATGCTTGCGGGGCTGCCGCGGGCCAGAGCTCGACCACTCAGATTTGTCGATGTTGCAGGGACGGTCCCATGCACAAGCGTCGTGCCTGCGCAGGCGGCTCCAAGGGTAGGTGTCAATCGAGCAGGCGATTATCACAGGCAGGTTAAGCATGAAAGGCAAATCAGCTTAGATAACTGCAGGAAGGATACATGCCACTGGGTCAGGCCCGAGCGGCTTGGGGATGATGCAGCCCAAGGGGCACCCCCGGCAAGATAAATTGAAGACATAAGCGAAAGGGATACATGCCGCAGGGACAGACCCACGCGACCTGGGAATAATGCAGCCCTGAGGGCGCTCCCAGCTAAAAAGAAACTCGAAAGATGTCACCTGATACCATTGTAGGGCGGGTGTTGGAGTAGCTGACGATGCACGGTGAAGAAGTCGTTCCTCACGAGCCACCAGAGTACTGAGCCTCGGGAGGCTCCGGGGGTCCGGGCGGCTCCTCAAGGACCATCTCCATCTCTGCCAGGACCATGTGGTGCCTGGCCTCTTGAGCTTCCAGAATGCTCTGCATATGGCGCTGGTGGGCAGCAGCCGCGTTTGGAAGGCCGAAAGGCATGCAAACGTAGCTGTGTGGCGGACCCTCGCAGCGTCCCACACGCGAAGGCCAGAAACGCTCCTGAGACGCGACTCGGATGAGCCCTGGGTAGTCGATGCAGACACGCAGCCCGCCATCCTCGCCTGGATGGGGAGCTACACCGGGTAGGCGGCGATCGCCTTGGATGACTCTTGATTCCTACAGCTCCTGAGTGGCCTTGGTGATGAACTCCTGAGGGTTGGGCCCTTCTTGCCCCCATGCCTTCCTGAGGGAAACGTGCCATGAAGCACGCCTTCAAGTGGCGCCCGAGCGCCTCCCTCGTGATCTTGGCAAAGCCTGAGACCCTCAAGGAGAGAGCCCCCAAGCCTTGCCCGAGGAGGGCGCCGGTGCGCCTTCCTATGCATTGGAGGGAGGCGCCCCTTGCACGGGTGCAGATCCTGATGTGGCGCCTCCGGAGATGCCTGCCTCCTGAGGCCTTGAGCTGGGTGATGTCTTCTTCTTCTTGGGAACTGACTCAAGAGGGTTCCCGCTCTTGCTATCTGGGTCCTCGACTGATGCAGCTTGGAAGGCACGCTCAAGAGAGCACACCGCATCTTTCTCTACGCAGGGGACTGTGATGATTCCACCGCTTCCCGGCATCTTGAGGACATTGTAACCATGGTGAGTCACCTCCATGAACTTGGCCAGGGCTGGATACCCGAGGATGGCATTGTATGGCAGGCGAATGTGGGAAACGTCGAAGTCGATGAGCCTGGTACGGTAGTTCTTGCGCTGTCCGAGGGTGACAGGGAGGCGAACCTGCCCTATCGGAGTGGTGGAGCCATTAGTGACTCCCGAGAAAGGCTTGGTTGGCAGAAGCTGATCATATGGCACTTGGAGATTGTTGAACGTCTCGACAGATAGAATGTTGAGTCCTGCGCCACCATCGATGAGGGTCCTGGAAACTTGCACATTGCTGATGACTGGGGAACAAAGCATTGGGAGGACACCAGTGGTAGCCGCACACTTGAGTTGATCCGCTGAGCTGAACGTGATGGTGCACGTGGACCACCTGAGAGGGCGCGTGGCCTCGAGCTTGGGGAGGACTGCATTCACCTCGCGAGCAAACTGCTTGAAGATGCGCTGAGAGGCTGGGGCTTGGGCACCGCCCAAGATGCAAGTGATAGCGCGTGGCTCCTGGAAGCCCCCAGCCCCCACGTCCTGGTGGTGGTCATCATTCCTTCTTGGCGGTGGTGGCGAAGGAGGAAGGCCTGCGTGGCCCTGCGGGAGATCCTCGCGAGGCTGATCCCTCCAAGCCCCCTCGCGAGGCTGGTCCTACCAGCGGTCCTCGCGAGGTCGGTCACACCACCCCTCGCGAGGGCCTCGGTCGTCCCATCGTCCTCCACCTCTTCCTCCTCCTCGGCCGTAGCCCCGTTCGTTGCGCTCAGGGCGTCAACCGATGCGTCCTTCTCGAACGGCCCTGAGATCCTGGCATTTGTTGTGTTGTGGGTGTGGAGGTCGTGGTACGCGCAGTATCGGCTGCCCTTGGACGACTCCGGCTGGTCCCTGCCGCGCTTCGTGTCTAGTTCTGCTGCGAGCACAGCTGCTCCTTTACACTTAACGTCCTTGGCCTTGGCTTTCTTCTCTTCAGGATCAGCAGCTGGAAGCTCAAGAAGGGAGAGGCGCCCCTCCTCAGCCCTTGCACACTTGGTCGCCAGGTTGAACAGCTCCAGAGATGTGCACAGATCCTCATGAATGGTCAGGTCCTCCTTCATCTTGACGTCGCGGACGCCGTCAGAGAACGCTAAGATCATGGCTTCCTCGATCACCTTGGGAATCTTGAGGCGAGAGTTGTTGAAGCACTGGATGTACTTCTGCAAGGTCTCTGTAGGTTGCTGCTTGATGCGGTGCAGGTCACCCACGACTGGAGGACGGTCGTGAGTGCCCTAAAAGTTCGCGATGAAGCGGGTGCGCATCTTGTCCCAAGAGGAGATCGTGCCGGGAGGCAGGTTCAGGAGCTAGGTGCGGGCACCATCCTTGAGCGCCATGGGAAACCAATTCGCCATGACCTTTTCATCTCTGTTGGCCGCTTCGATGCCCAGCTCGTAGAGCTGTAGGCACTCCGCGGGGTCGGCAGTGCCGTCGTAGCAAGGAAGCAGATCCGGCTTGAACTTGCCCGGTTAGGCGACACTGCGTAGCTCGGTGGTGAAGGCGCGGCAGCCTGCGGTGGCCACCGGAGCCCTTTGCAGACATGGGGCTTCCTCTTGGAGATTCCCGCGCACTGCCGCCAGGGGCAGCGCGGGGTCTTGACGTGCTGGCATCGGGATGCGGTCTTGGCGTGCTAGAGCAAGGAGCACGCGAGCGCCTTCTTGGGGACGAGGGGTTTCTTGGCAGCTCCTTTCTTGTCGCGCGGGCGCCGGGCGCAGTGGGTCTCGTCCAGGGGCCGCGCACCTTGGAGCCAAGGCACCTTCTTGGGGAGGAGGTGGCGGAGGCACCTCCTGAGCTGCATCGCCCACGCAGGACAGAGGGCGAGGCAGCGAGAGGGACGGCGTAGGGGAGCCCCCTGCGGCACTGACGAGCTCGGTGATGCGAGTGAGCCACTCCTTGTAGAGGTCGTCGACGGGGTGGTAGTGCAGGAGCTCACGTGCCAGGAGCAACACGGCTTGCGCTTCCGTGGGGGCCCGACGAGCGCCAGACGACGAACCAGCTGGAGTCAGCGACGGAGTGGCGGTGCGGCCTTCCCGTCGCACCGAGGGATGCAACGACGACGCTTGCTGCTCGTTCCCCGCCGGGCCGGTGGTGGCGTTCGCGGCAGGCGACGGAGAATGATGGGGAGGCCCACCGACGGGATTCGTCTGGGCGACACGGGCAGCGAGAGCAGCCCGACACTCGGCGCGAGCTCGGCAAGCGTATGCCATGGATGCGATGAACGGCGGAATGCGGGACAGCGGAAGAAAGATTCCGGCGCACCCCTACTTGGCGCGCCAAATGTCGGATATCGGGTTTTGGCAGGACCCTTAAGGTTCGAACTCTGGGGTGCGCGCGAAGATCTTCCCCCTACCGATCCACATCCCAACGCCTTGTCGTGAATCTAAGCTACACAATGAACAACACAAGGGACACAAGGTTTATACTAGTTTGGGCCACCGTTGTGATGTAATACCCTACTCTAGTCTGTGGTGTGGTGGATTGCCTCAGGGGCTGATGATGAACAATATAGAGGAAGAACAGCCTCACGAGAGGTGTTCTTGAGCTTGTGTGGTGTTCTACTTGGGAGGATCTTATCGCCTCTAGATGACATGAGCTCTCGATGAGATATCCTAGGCTCTGGATCCGATCTCCCTCTATTGTGGTGGTGGCTATCTCTATTTATAGAGGCTCTGGTCCTCTTCCCAAACATTGAGCGGGAAGGGAGCCAACAACGGCCATTTTGAAGGGGAACAACTAGTACAAGTTATCCTGACTAAAGTTGGTCTTCGACTGCCAAAGGCACTGGCGATGACGCCGTCTTGGGCTCCACCGTGACCTCCATCCTACCGCTCTGCTGGTCTTGGTCTCGTTGCACTGATATGGTAACCTTTGGTTGATGCCTCGGTACTCCGCACTTGCGCTTGCCCCCTTTGCACCAAAGAGGAAATGAGGACACTGTGCAGGCTGGCGCCCACCTGGTCTCGATCGTCATGGCGTGCGTCATGAGCACCTTGCGAGGTACCCATGCCTTGATCTCTTCGCCTCCTCGTGAGCCTGCCTGGTGAGGCTGCCCCTGAGGAAGCCTAGCATCGTCTGCCCCGCGAGGCTTGGCCCCTCGCGAGGGTCTTGAGCTTTAGTTGATGTAAACGGGTCGTACTGGGGCATTGCTTGAGCCACGCTGCAGCTAGCAGGCAGGAAAGTCTGGGGACCCCCGTTCCCAGAACACCGACACCAGCCCTCACTCCCTGGCCTTGTCCACGGCATCGCGACCTGGCATACCAGCGGCGACTGAGCTCGCTCGAGGGCCGGGACCTAAGGACGTAGAGCATGAAGGAGAGTACGGGGAAGGGAGGGGAAGCTCACGAAGGCCTAGCCCAACCACATCCCAGCTATAGACGTGCAAGTCACGCGCCTTGCAAAGGATCTACCCCCTGCTTTCGAGATAAGTCTCGCCCCTGGAATAGCTAATCGACGAGACATGAAACCCCCACTTAATGTCGCTCTGTGACGGCGAGGTTGCCTTCCTTTCATGCCTTTCGGTGGCTGCTTGAGTGCTAAAGGGGACCTCCTGAGCATCGCGCCTCAGGGGCTCTTACTGGACCTTGGGCCGCTCACCTCCTGGCCTTGACCACGGCATAGCAAACTGGCATACCAGTGACGGTTGAAGCCTGCCTGGGGACCAGGACCTGTCAGCGTAGAGCACCAGGTCAACGTGAGGTTAGAAAGGGGGAACCAAGCCGGAACAGGACAAGCATTTGCACCACTCCATAATAAGGATAATATCCACAAAAGACATTGCGGACACTTTACATGCCCCCACGGGGTACTTTCTCAATTCCTTGCAGGGAACAAAAGGTGTGAATCCTAAGGAGCCCTAACTACACGCGCCCCCATGGCCGACGCCATCATCAACAGTGGGCCACGGGGGGCGGTGCCAACCCCATCCAGATCAGTCGTGCCGGTGACCTGATGCAGCCGCCTTGCTCCGAGCACGATGCAAGCTCGATGGCACGTAGCTGTCATCACTCGTCTCCGGAGTCGCGAAGAGCTCGGGAGAGTCACTGGACTCCCAAGCATCGCCACTGCTACCGGAGGAGCCATTTGGGAAGCGGGTGGCAGGCCTAGCCCTTGCTACATCGATGTCCTGGCTGCCTCCTCTGGGGCAGCACTCCAGCTGGCGGCCTTCTGCATCAAAGACCTTGAAGAGCATCAAGGAGGCGCTATCGTATTTGAAATGAATCACGAGGGCACCCCCTATTCGGCAGACCCGGACGATTTTTCCCCAGCCTCGGGTCATGTAGAGTTTGCCCGGGGCGACGACTTCAACCTCCGCTCCGATCGCCGGGGTACCGCAGTCGGCGTGCTGCAGCCTAAGCTCGAGGTTCCCCCTCGGCAGCATCTCGAAGGCAAAGAAGGGAGGAAAGCAGATCTAGGCGCTTGGAGGCATGGCAGCGTGGAGTACGAGCTCGCGAGAGGAGTCCGTGGCGTGGACTCCAGGAGCAACAGCGCGCACCGCCATGACTCGTCGGCTTCGCCAATGGCGCGGGCGGCGTCGCCCAGCGTCTCCTTCTCCAGGGCCCTCGGCCCGGGCATGCAGGGGTATCGGAAACCCAGGAGGTGGCCACTGGTACCAAGGCCTCGACATCTCTGGCCTTGCAACCTCATCGCGGCGGCCGGGGACCGGCCGTTTCTTCGACGGGAGCGGGTCGGGCCCCTCCCGGGGGGCCTTTCCTTTCTCCTCGGCTGAGAACCGGTGGATCAGTGCCATTGGTGGCAAGATGGAGGAGGAGCAAGGAAGAAGAAGCAAGCGGAGGAAGAAGAGATGGACAGCAGGGGCTCGCGCCTCTCTGTACTTATAGTCCAGAGGAGGCCAACAATCGGCTTCCACGATCGCAGGTAATCATGACTCTTTTTGCATGCAGCAGGGACTCGTCAAATCGGGAAGTTGCCGAGGCAGCATGGGGAAGCGGAGACGCCCATGTCTAATCAACCGCCACGCGGCGACCAAGGCCGCAGGCTGTTGGGGCTCGCGGCGCTCCGCACTTGCCCTTTGGCTTCGCTGCTAAGCCAAGTCCGAGCGCACCTTGGGCCCGGGGGCTACTGTCGGCGTTCTGGGAACGGGGGTCCCCAGACTTGCCTACCTGCGGCCTGCGGCGTGGCTCAAGCAGTGGCCTAGTACGGCCCGTCTACACCAACCCAAACTCAAGACCCTCGCGAGGGGCCAAGCCTCGCGGGGCGGATGATGCAAGGCTTCCTCAGGGGCGGCCTCGCCAGGTAGGCTCACGAGGAGGCGGAGAGATCAAGGCAAGGAGTACCTCGCGAGGTGCTCGTGACGCAAGCCATGACGATCGAGACCAAGCGGGCGCCAGCCTGCACAGTGTCCTCGTTTCCTCTTTGGTGCAAAGGGGGCAAGCACAGGCGCGGAGTACCGAGGCATCAAGCAAAGGTTACCATATCGGTGCAATAAGACCAAGATCAGCAGAGCGGCGGGACGGAGGTCACCGTGGAGCCCAAGACGGCGTCATTGCCAGTGCCTTTGGCAGTCAAAGACCAACTTTAGTCAGGATAGCTTGTACTAGCTGTCCCCCTTCAAAATGGCCTTTGTTGGCTCCCTTCCCGCTCAATATTTGGGAAGAGGACCAGGGCCCCTATAAATAGAGATAGCCACCACAGTAGAAGGGGATCGAATCCATTCCAAACAGAACACTGCACCAGCTCAAGAACACCCCTCGCGAGGTTGTTCTTGATCTGTATTGTTCATCATCAGCCCCGGAGGCAATCCACCACACCACACACTGGATTAGGGTATTACACCACAACGGTGGCCCGAACCAGTATAAACCTTGTGTCCCTTGTGTTGTTCATCGTGTAGCTTAGAATTGCGGTGAGGTTTTGGGGCGCAGATCGGTAGGGAGAAGATCTTCGTGCACACCCCAGAGTTCAAACCTTAAGAGTTTTGCCGGAACCCGATATCCAACAATAGTCGTCATTGCAATTTCATATGAGGGAGAGGCATAAGCTAACATACTTTCTCTTCTTGGATCATATGCACTTATGATTGGAACTCTAGCAAGCATCCGCAACTACTAAAGATCATTAAGGTAAAACCCAACCATAGCATTAAAGCATCAAGTCCCCTTTATCCCATACGCCACAACCCCCTTACTCGGGTTTATGCTTCTGTCACTCAAGCAACCCACTATAAGAGAATCATGAACGTATTGCAACACCCTACAACGAGAATCCCTCACGCTTGCGCGACAGAGAGGGCACCATAGGACAGCACGAAAATAAAACATACAACTCGTACCAATCTAGATCATCAATCAACCCAAAGACAAAAGATATCTACTCAAAACATAATAGGATGGTAACACATCATTGGATCATAATATGTGGCATAAAGCACCATGTTCAAGTAGGGACTATAGCGGGGTGCGGGAGATTGGACCGCGTAAAAGAGATCAGGATGGTGATGATGATGGTGATGTTGATGAAGACGATCAACGCGGCGATGACTCCCCTCCCGATGGCACTCCGGTGCCACCGAGAGAGAGAGGATGAGAGGTTCTCCCCCTTGTGCTTCCTCCTCCATGGCCTCCCCCTGGATGGGGAGGGGTTCTCCCTCTGGTCCTTGGCCTTCATGGCGATGATGGCCCCTCCGGGATCCTCCTCCATGGCCTTTGGTGATGATGGCCCCCTCCGGCAGGGTGCCAGAGAGGGCCTAGATTGATTTCTCATGTCTACAGAGGCTTGCGGTGGCGGAACTTTCGATCTAGGTTATTTCCCGAAGGTTTCTGTATTTATAGGAGAGGTTGGCATTGATTTCAAGTCAGGGGGGGTCTCCGGGCTGTCCACGAGGCAGGGGGCGCGCCCCCCACCCTCGTGGGCAGCCCGGGACTCTTCTAGCCCAACTCTTGCACTCCGGGGGCTTCTTTTGGTCCATAAAAATTCATCAAAAATTGGCACATCAATTGGACTCCGTTTGGTATTCCTTTTCTGTAAAACTCAAAAACAAGGAGAAAACAGAAACTAACACTGGGCTCTAGGTTAATAGGTTAGTCCCAAAAATCATATAAAATAGCATATAAATGCATATAAAACATCCTAGATGGATAATATAATAGCATGAATACTTCATAAATCATAGATACATTGGAGACGTATCATTTACCTTAATTCTTCTTTCGTAGTTGTGGATGCTTGTGAGAGGGGTTAATCATAAGTGGGAGGTTTTTCCAAGTAAGGGCAGCACCCAAGCACCGGTCCAAGTAACGAATGTGAATCATATGAGCATGATGAAAACTAGCTTGACAATAGTTCGCATGTGTCCTCGGGAGCGCTTTGCTTTATATAAGAGTTCGTCCAGGCTTCTCCTTTGCTATAAAAAGGATTGAGCCACCTTGCTGCACCTTGTTTACACTTTTTACTCGTTACTCTTTATGAATTATCTTATCACAAAACTATGTGTTACCGATAATTTCAGTGCTTGCAGAGAATACCTTACTGAAAACCGCTTGTCATTTCCTTCTGCTCCTCATTGGGTTTGACACTCTTACTTATCGAAAGGACTACGATAGATCCCCTATACTTGTGGGTCATCAAGACTCTTTTCTGGTGCCATTGCCCGGGAGTGAAGCGCCTTTGGTAAGTGGAATTTGGTAAGGAAACATTTATATAGTGTGCTGAAATTTACTGTCACTTGTTACTATGGATAATAATCCTTTGAGGGGCTTGTTCGGGGTATTTCACCTCGACCAGAAGAGCAAAGAGTTTATCTTCAATCTACTGAACCTGCTGAAAATATTTACTTTGAAATTCCTTCGAGTATGATAGAGAAACTGCTAGCTAATCCCTATACAGGAGATGGAACATTACATCCCGATATGCACCTAATCTATGTGGATGAAGTTTGTGGCTTATTTAAGCTTGCAGGTATGCCCGAGGATGTTGTCAACGAGAAGGTCTTCCCTTTGTCTTTGAAGGGAAAGGCATTGACATGGTATAGGCTATGTGATGATATTGGATCATGGAACTACAACCGATTGAAATTGGGATTTCATCAAAAGTTTTATCCTATCCATCTGGTTCATCGTGATCGTAATTATATATATAATTTTTGGCCTCGTGAAGGAGAAAGTATCGCTCAAGCTTGGGGGAGGCTTAAGTTAATGTTATATTCATGCCCCAATCATGAGCTCTCAAGATAAATTATTATTCAAAAAATTTACGATCGGCTTTTTCATAATGATCGCTCCATGCTCGGTACTTCTTGTATTGGTTCTTTCATGATGAAGACTATTGAATTCAAATGGAATTTATTGGAAAGAATTAAACACAACTCTAAAGATTGGGAACTCGAGAAGGTAAGGAGTCAGGTATAAACCCCAAGTTTGATTGTGTTAAATCTTTTATGGATACCAATGCTTTTCGTGAATCTAGCACTAAATATGGACTTGACTCTGAGATAGTAGCTTCTTTCTGTGAATCATTTGTACTCGTGTTGATCTCCCTAAGGAGAAGTGGTTTAAATATCATCCTCCCATTAAAGTGAAAGTAGTAGAACCTATTAAAGTTGAAGAAGAAACTATTACTTATAATATTGATCCTATTGTTCCTACTACTTATATTGAGAAACCACATTTCCCTGTTAGAATAAAGGATCACGCTAAAGCTTCAATTGTTGTTCGGAAGAGTTATACTAGAACACCTACACCCCCTGAACAAATTAAAGTTGAACCAAGTATGGCTATGGTTAAAGATCTCTTGGTCGATAATATTGATGGGCATGTTATTTATTTTTGTGATGAAGCTGCTAGGATTGCTAAACCTGGTACTAAAGATAAACATAGACCTATTGTTGGCATGCCTGTTGTTTCTATTAAAATAGGAGATCATTGCTATCATTGCTTATGTGATATGGGTTCTAGTGTGAGTGCAATTCCGCATTCCTTATGCAAAGAAATTATGCATGATATTGCACCTGCTGAGATAGAAGGCATTGTTGTTACTATTAAGCTTGCCAATAGAGATACTATTTCACCAGTTGGGATTTTTAGAGATGTTGAAGTATTGTGTGAGAAAATAAAATACCCTACTGATTTTGTTGTTCTTGGTTCCCCGCAAGATATCTTTTATCCCATAATATTTGGTAGACCCTTCTTGAATACTGTTAATGCTAAGATAGACTGTGAAAAGGATATTGTTACTGTTGGTTTAGGGGATATGTCTCATGATTTTAATTTATCTAAATTTCATAGACAACCCCATGATAAAGAATTGCCTAGTAAGGATGAAATTATTGGTCTTGCTTCTATTGTCGTGCCTCCTAATGATCCATTAGAACAATATTTCTTAGACCATGAAAATGATATGCTTATGAATGAAAGAAGGGAAATAGATGAAGTATTCTTTAAGCAAGGACCTATTTTGAAACACAATTCGCCAGTTGAAATTCTCGGAGATCCTCCTCCACCCAAGGGTGATCCCGTGTTTGAGCTTAAACAATTACCTGATACTCTTAAATATGCTTATCTCGATGAAAAGAAGATATATCCTGTTATTTTTAGTGCTAACCTTTCAGAGCATGAAGAAGTGAAACTATTGAAAACCCTGAAGAAGCATCGTGCCGCTATTGGATATACTCTTGATGATCCTAAGGGCATTAGTCCCACTCTATGCCAGCACAAAATAAAATTGGAGAAAGATGCTAAACCAGTTGTTGATCATAAACGATGCTTAAATCCTAAGATGAAAGAAGTGGTGAGAAATGAAATACTAAAGCTTCTGGGGGCAGGTATAATTTATCCTATTGCTGATAGTCAGTGGGTAAGCCCCGTTCATTGTGTCCCTAAGAAGGGAGGTATTACTGTTGTTTCTAATGATAAGAATGAATTGATCCCACAAAGAGTTATAGGTTTTAGAATGGTAATTGATTTCCGCAAATTAAATAAAGCTACTAGAAAGGATCATTACCCTCTAACTTTTATTGTTCAAATGTTAGAAAGACTATCCAAACATACACATTTTTTGCTTTCTAGATGGTTATTCTAGTTTCTCACAAATACATGTGTCAAAAGAGGATCAGGAAAAGACCTCTTTCACTTGAACTTTCTGTACTTTTGCTTATAGACGTATGCCTTTTGGTTTATCCAATGCACCTGCTACCTTTCAAAGATGCATGATTGCTATATTATCTGATTTTTGTGAAAAGATTGTTGAGGGTTTCATGGATGATTTCTCCATTTACGGAACTTCTTTTGATGATTGCTTAAGAAACCTTGATCGAGTTTTGAAGAGATGCGGAGAAACTAATCTTCTCTTGAATTGGGAGAAGTGCCACCTTATGGTTAATTAAGGTATTGTATTGGGGCATAAAATTTCTGAAAGAGGTATTGAAGTTGATAAATCTAGAGTAGATGCTATTGAAAAGATGTTGTGTCCTAAAGATATCAAAGGTATAAGAAGTTTCCTTGGTCATGCTGGTTTCTATAGGAGGTTTATTAAAGACTTCTCTAAAAAAATTAGGCCTCTCACTAATCTCTTGCAAAAGATGTTCCTTTTGTTTTTTATGCTGATTGCGTAGAAGCATTTTAAACACTTAAGAAATACTTGATTTTTGCACCCATTGTTCAGCCACCTGATTGGAATTTACCCTTTGAAATTATGTGTGATGCTAATGATTATGATGTTGGTGCTGTTCTAGGACAAATAGTTGATAAGAAATTAAATGTTATCCATTATGCTAGTAAAATTCTAGAGAGTGCCCAGAGAAATTATGCTACTACTGAAAAAGAAAATTTAGCAGTTGTATTTGCTTGTGATAAGTTCATACCTTATATAGTTGATTCCAAAGTAAATGTTCACACTGATGATGCTGCTATTAAATATCTTATGGAAAAGAAAGATGTCAAACCTAGACTTATTAAATGGGTTCTCTTGCTACAAGAATTTGATTTGCATATTATTGATAGAAAGGGAGCTGAGAACCCCGTTGCAGACAACTTGTCTAGTTTAGAAAATGTTCTTGATGACCCACTGCCTATTGATGATAGCTTTCCTGATGAACAATTAGCTGTCATAAATGCTTCTCGTAATACTCCATGGTATGTTGATTATGCTAATTACATTGTTGCTAAATTTATACCACCTAGTTCCACATACCAACATAAGAATAAGTGTTTCTATGATTTAAGACATTACTTTTGGGATGACCCACACCTTTATAAAGAAGGAGTAGATGGTGTTGTTAGACGTTGTGTACCTGAGCATGAACAGGAACAGATCCTACGCAAGTGTCACTCTGAGGCTTACGAAGGACACCGCGCTGGAGATAGAACTGCACATAAGGTATTGCTATCCGGTTTTTATTGGCCTACTCTTTTCAAAGATGCTCGTAAGTTTGTCTTGTCTTGTGATGAATGCCAAAGAGTTGGTAATATTAGTAGACATCAGGCAATGCCAATGAATTATTCACTTGTTATTGAACCATTTGATGTTTGGGCCTTTGGTTATATCGGACCTTTTCCTTCCTCTAATGGGTATACACATATTTTAGTTGCTGTTAATTATGTTACTAAGTGGGTAGAAGCTATTCCAAGTAGTAGTGCTGATCATAACACTTCTATTAAGATGCTTAAAGAAGTTATTTTTCCGAGGTTTGGAGTCCCTAGATATTTAATGACTGATGGTGGTTCACATTTTATTCATGGTGCTTTTCGTAAAATGCTTGCTAAGTATGATGTTAATCATCGAATTGCATCTCCATATCATCCTCAGTCCAGTGGTCAAGTAGAATTGAGTAATAGAGAGATTAAATTGATTTTCCAAAAGACTGTTAGTAGATCTAGAAAGAATTGGTCCAAGAAACTTGATGATGCATTATGGGCTTATAGAACTGCTTACAAAAATCCTATGGGTATGTCTCCGTATAAAATGGTTTATGGAAAGGCATGCCACTTACCTCTTGAACTAGAACATAAGGTATTTTGGGCTATTAAAGAGCTCAATTATGATTTCAAACTTGCCGGTGAGAAGAGGTTATTTGACATTAGCTCGCTTGATGAATGGAGAACCCAAGCCTATGAGAATGCAAAGTTGTTTGAAGAAAAGGTTAAAAGATGGCATGACAAAAGGATACAAAAGCGTGAGTTTAATGTAGGTGATCATGTTTTACTATACAACTCGGGTTTAAGATTTTTTGCAGGAAAACTTCACTCTAAATGGTAAGGTCATTACATTATCAAGGAGGTCAATCGTTCCGGTGCTATCAAAATTAACAACACCGAAGGCACAAATCCAAAGGTGGTAAACGGTCAAAGAATCAAACATTATATCTCAGGTAATCCCATAAATGTTGAAACCAATATAATTGACACTGTAACACCGAAGGAGTACATAAGGGACACTTTCCAGAATGTTTTAGACTCCGAAAAGGAATAGGTATGAGGTACGGTAAGTAAACCGACTCCAAAACTGTTCAAATAGCAATTTTTCTCCGTTTTGGAATATTTAAAAAATTAGGAAAATTAAAAGTATTCCCAAAGGGACACGAGGCAGCCACAAGGGTGGAGGGCGCGCCCCTACCTCGTGGCCACCTCGTGTGCCCTCCGGACTCCTTTTTCTTGCACAATACTTCTTTTGGTCGGTAAAAATTCATTATATAATCTCACGAAGGTTTTGACCACCGTACCACGACAAAATCCTCTAATTTTGTTTCGAGCTGTTTTTCTGACAGATCTAGATCACCATGACGTCTCCAAGCGCCCCTAAGGACAAGTTTTTCGAGAAGGTAATCAACCCTTACCTCGCGGAGGTGCTGCAACACCCTCTAACCATTGAGATATGTGAGGGGGTGCTGCACATCCATGATTGTTGATGAACCGAAGAAGACCGGAAGCATGGAGACAAGACTCGGTGCCAAGGGATGGTGGAACATGGACTCAACGCCAATCACATGATGATCACGGAGTTCACCAACAATCACAAGCTGGATGCCAAGAACATCGGGGAGGCCATCTTCAAGCTTCACGAGAAAATCAAGCACCTCCAGGCCCAGATCTATGACCTGCAAAACCAGAACTGTGAGTATGAATATAGATTCAAGAGGATGAGTTTGGCTGGAGATTTGAGGATCCCGGAGACTCGTTCGTCCTTCTATGATGGTGAGCCTATGCCTTGGAAGATGGGCGACAATCCTACATCATCAACAATTCCATCATCACCACCTCTAAAGAAAGAGACATAAATACATGGGTATGGGCACTCCCCTTGGCAACTGCCAAGCTTGGGGGAGGTGCCCCGGTATCATATCACCATCACACCTCTATCTTTATCGTTTTACTTAGTTCGATCCTTTTGGTTATATCTTGATCTAGTAGAATAAAGTTTTATTATGATCTAGCTTTGAGTTTTGTTTTTGATCTCCATCTATGTAATCGAGTCTATGAGTTATATATAATAAAGTGTAATTTCGAGTTGAGGGCTTTGCTATCTTGCTATGATCTTGAGGGAATTAAAGAAAGAATAAAAAGAAATAAAAATATCATGTTGATCTTATGGAGAGTAATGACTTCACATACAAAGAGTATAATGAATAAAAGCTGTTGAAAGTTGACAAGCATAGTTTTGGTCATTGTTGCAATTAATAGGAAGTAATAAACAAAGAGAGGTTTTCACATATAAATATACTATCTTGGACATCTTTTATGATTGTGATCACTCATTAAAATATGACATGCTAAAAAGTTAATGTTGGACAAGGAAGACAATGTAATGAGTTATGTTTTCTTATGTCCGAAGAAGTTATATTGTCATGGATCATCTAACATGTTGAGCTTGCCTTTACCCCTCATGCTAGCCAAATTCTTTGCACCAAGTAGAGATACTACTTGTGCTTCCAAACATCCCTAAACCCAGTTTTGCCATGAGAGTCCACCATACCAACCTATGGGTTGAGTAGATCCTTCAATTAAGTTGTCATCGGTGCAAGCAATAAAAATTGCTCTCTAAATATGTATGATCTATTAGTGTGAAGAAATAAGCTTTATACAAACTTGTGATATGTAAGAAATAAAAGCGATGGACTGCATAATAAAGGTCCTTATCACAAGCAGCAATATAAACTAACATTCTTTTGCATTAAGATTTTGTGCATCCAACCACAAAAGCGCATGACAACCTATTCTTTCTTCTGCGAAGGGCCTATCTTTTATTTTTACCTTCTACCCTCATACAAGAGTCATGGTGATAATCACCTTTCCTTTTTACACTTTTATCCTTTGGAAAGCGCTATGTGTTGGAGAGATCCGGATATATATATATCCACTCGGATGTAGGTTTTCATAAAGTATTACTGTTGACATTACCCTTGAGGTAAAAGTTTGGGAGGCGAAACTATAAGCCCCTATCTTTCTCTGTGTCCGATTGAAACTTTGTACCCATAAGTATCGCATGAGTGTTAGCAATTGTGAAAGACTAAATGATAGTTGAGTATGTGGACTTGTTGAAAAGCTCTTATATTGACTCTTTCCGATGTTATGATAAATTGCAATTGCTTCAATTATTGAGATCATAGTTTGTTAGTTTTTGATGAAGTTTTTGATTCATACTTTACCTTGTGAATGGAATGTTACTTTAGCATAAGAAATTATATGAAATATATGTTGTTGTTCTAAAGATGATCATGATGCCCTCATGTCCGTATTTTATTTTATCGACACCTCTATCTCTAAACATGTGGACATATTTTTCAATGTCGGCTTTTGCTTGAGGACAAGCAAGGTCTAAGCTTGGGGGAGTTGATACATCCATTTTGCATCATGCTTTTATATCAATATTTATTGCATTGTGAGTTTTTATTACACGTTATATCACAATACTTATGCATTTTCTCTCTTATTTTAGAAGGTCTACATGAAGAGGGAGAATACCGGCAGCTGGAATTCTAGACTGGAAAAGGAGCAAATATTAAAGACCTATTCTGCACAACTCCAAAAGTCTTGAAACTTCACGGAGATCAGTTTTGGAATATATAAAAAGTATTGGGTGAAGAAAGCACCAGAGGGGGGCCACTAGTCAGCCACGAGGCTGGAGGGTGCACCCTACCCCCTGGGCGCGCCCCCTACCTCATGGGCCCCCTGGCAGGCCCCCGACACCCATCTTCTACTATATGGTGTCTTTTGCCCTAGAAAAAATCAGAGAGAAGCTTTCGGGATGAAGCTCTAATGCCCCGGATCCGATGCGCCAGGTGTCTGCCAGTTATTCGCCGTCGTTGCCATGTCATTTGCTTGCGTGTTGCATTTTATCATGTCATCATCTGCATTTCATCCGCATGATTTTCAAAACTTGCATCCGTTAGGGTTCCGCCGGTTTTCTCCGTTGTCCGTTCTGAGCCAGACACACTCGCACGCGCCCGCGGCACCTCCGAAATATTATTTTATAAGTGGCATAAAAATGTTCTCGGAATGGGTTGCAACTTGTCGTGTGGTCTTATTATAGTGTAGACAGAGCGCCTGCCAAGTTTCATCGCATTTGGAGTCCATTTGTTAGCCCAACCGTTAAATATAGCGATACCGTTGTCGGTACCTTCGTCAGATGTTTCGGTCTTCGAAACTGCCGCCGGGCCTCTCTTTCTCTTCTCTTCTCTCAGCCCAACCCCTCCTCTCAGCCCACCTGCAGCCCACCTAAACCCCCCTCCGACCGGAGCCGTGGGATCGCGATCGGAGGGTCCAAAAACGCCCCCAAACCCTCAAACCCTAGCTCCTTTCTATATATAGACGCCTCCCTTGCCATTTTTGGCCTCCACCATGTTGGAAATATGCCCTAGAGGCAATAATAAATAAGTTATTATTATATTTCTTTGTTCATGATAATAGTCTTTTATTCATGCTATAACTGTATTATCCGGAAATCGTAATACACGTGTGAATACATAGACCACAATATGTCCCTAGTGAGCCTCTAGTTGACTAGCTCGTTGTGATCAACAGATAGTCATGGTTTCCTGGCTATGGACATTGGATGTCGTTGATAACGGGATCACATCATTAGGAGAATGATGTGATGGACAAGACCCAATCCTAAGCATAGCACAAAGATCGTGTAGTTCGTTTGCTAGAGCTTTGCCAATGTCAAGTATCTCTTCCTTTGACCATGAGAGCGTGTAACTCCTGGATACCGTAGGAGTTCTTTGGGTGTATCAAACGTCACAACGTAACTGGGTGACTATAAAGGTGCACTACAGGTATCTCCGAAAGTATCTATTGTTTTATGCGGATCAAGACTGGGATTTGTCACTCCGTGTAAACGGAGAGGTATCTCTGGGCCCACTCGGTAGGACATCATCATATGCGCAATGTGACCAAGGAGTTGATCACGGGATGATGTGTTACGGAACGAGTAAAGTGACTTGCCGGTAACGAGATTGAACAAGGTATTGGATACCGACGATCGAGTCTCGGGCAAGTAACATACCGATAGACAAAGGGAATTGAATACGGGATTGATTAAGTCCTTGACATCGTGGTTCATCCGATGAGATCAACGTGGAACATGTGGGAGCCATCATGGGTATCCAGATCCCGCTGTTGGTTATTGACCGGAGAACGTCTCGGTCATGTCTGCATGTCTCCCGAACCCGTAGGGTCTACACACTTAAGGTTCGATGACGCTAGGGTTATAAAGGAAGCTTGTATGTGGTTACCGAATGTTGTTCGGAGTCCCGGATGAGATCCCGGACGTCACGAGGAGTTCCGGAATGGTCCGGAGGTAAAGATTTATATATGGGAAGTCCTGTTTTGGTCACCGGAAAAGTTTCGGGTGATATCGGTATTGTACCGGGACCACCGGGAGGGTCCCGGGGGTCCACCAAGTAGGGCCACCTGCCCCAGAAGGTTGCGTGGGCCAAGTGTGGGAGGGGACCAGCCCCTAGGAGGGCTGGTGCGCCCCCCACAAGGGGGCCAAGGCGCAAGGGAGAGTGGGAGGGGGCAAACCCTAGTCCAGATGGGCCTTAAGGCCCATATTGGTGCGCCTCCCTCTCCTTCCCCCCTTTGGCCGCCTCCCCTTTGCCATCTAGGGCTGGCCGCACCCCTTGGGGGTGGGAAACCCTAAAGGGGGCGCAGCCCCCCCTTCCCCCTATATATAGTTGAGGTTTGGGGCTGCCATACACATGAGTTCTCTCCCTCTTGGTGCAGCCCTACCTCTCTCCCTACTCCTCCTCTCCCGTGGTGCTTGGCGAAGCCCTGCTGGATTGCCACGCTCCTCCATCACCACCACGCCGTTGTGCTGCTGTTGGATGGAGTCTTCCTCAACCTCTCCCTCTCTCCTTGCTAGATCAAGGCATGGGAGACGTCACCGGGCTGTACGTGTGTTGAACGCGGAGGTGCCGTCCGTTCGGCACTTGATCATCGGTGATTTGAATCACGACGAGTACGACTCCATCAACCCCGTTCACTTGAACGCTTCCGCTTAGCGATCTACAAGGGTATGTAGATGCACTATCCTTCTACTCGTAGCTGGTTTCTCCATAGATAGATCTTGGTGACACGTAGGAAAATTTTGAATTTCTGCTACGTTCCCCAACAGTGGCATCATGAGCTAGGTCTATTGCGTAGATTCTTTGCACGAGTAGAACACAAAGTAGTTGTGGGCGTTGATGTTGTTCAATATGCTTACCGTTACTAGTCCAATCTTGTTTCGACGGTATTGTGGGATGAAGCGGCCCGGACCGACCTTACACGTACTCTTACGTGAGACAGGTTCCACCGATTGACATGCACTTGGTGCATAAGGTGGCTAGCGGGTGCCAGTCTCTCCCACTTTAGTCGGAACGGATTCGATGAAAAGGGTCCTTATGAAGGGTAAATAGCAATTGGCATATCACGTTGTGGTCTTGCGTAGGTAAGAAACGTTCTTGCTAGAAACCCATAGCAGCCACGTAAAACATGCAACAACAATTAGAGGACGTCTAACTTGTTTTTGCAGGGTATGCTATGTGATGTGATATGGCCAAGAAGAATGTGATGAATGATATGTGATGTATGAGATTGATCATGTTCTTGTAATAGGATTCCCGACTTGCATGTCGATGAGTATGACAACCGGCAGGAGCCATAGGAGTTGTCTTTATTTATTGTATGACCTACGTGTCATTGAAGAACGCCATGTAAACTACTTTACTTTATTGCTAAACGCGTTAGTCATAGAAGTAGAAGTAGTCGTTGGTGTGACAACTTCATGAAGACACGATGATGGAGATCATGATGATGGAGATCATGGTGTCATGCCGGTGACAAGATGATCATGGAGCCCCGAAGATGAAGATCAAAGGAGCTATATGATATTGGCCATATCATGTCACTACTCTATTTGATTGCATGTGATGTTTATCATGTTTATGCATCTTGTTTGCTTAGAACGATTGTAGTAAATAAGATGATCCCTTACAACAATTTCAAGAAGTGTTCTCCCCTAACTGTGCACCGTTGCTACAGTTCGTCGCTTCTAAGCACCACGTGATGATCGGGTGTGATGGATTCTTACGTTCACATACAACGGGTGTAAGACAGTTTTACACAGCGAAAACACTTAGGGTTAACTTGACGAGCCTAGCATGTACAGACATGGCCTCGGAACACGGAGACCGAAAGGTCGAGCATGAGTCGTATAGTAGATACGATCAACATGAAGATGTTCACCGATGATGACTAGTCCGTCTCACGTGATGATCGGACACGGCCTAGTTGACTTGGATCATGTAATCACTTAGATGACCAGAGGGATGTCTATCTGAGTGGGAGTTCATAAGATGAACTTAATTATCCTGAACATAGTCAAAAGACCTTTTGCAAATTATGTCGTAGCTCGCGCTTTAGTTCTACTGTTTTAGATATGTTCCTAGAGAAAATATAGTTGAAAGTTGATAGTAGCGATTATGCGATCAGTAGAAAGCTTATGTCCTTAATGCACCGCTCAGTGTGCTGAACCCCAACGTCGTTTGTCGATGTTGCGAACATCGGACATACACGTTTTGATAACTACGTGATAGTTCAATTAAATGGTTTAAGTAGAGGCACCAAAGATGTTTTCGAAACGTCGCGGAACATATGAGATGTTTCGAGGGCTGAAATTGGGATTTCAGGCTCGTGCCCACGTCAAGAGGTATAAGACCTCCGACGATTTTCTTAGCCTGCAAACTAAGGGAGAAAAGCTCAATCGTTGAGCTTGTGCTCAGATTGTCTGAGCACAACAATCACTTGAATCGAGTGGGAGTTGATCATCCAGATGAGATAGTGATGTTTCCCCAAAGTCATTGCCACCAAGCTGCTAGAGCTTCGTGATGAACTATAACATATCAGGGATAGATATGATGATCCTTGAAATATTCATGATGTTTGACACCGCGAAAGTAGAAATCAAGAAGGAGCATCAATTGTTGATGGTTGGTGAAACCACTAGTTTCAAGAAGGGCAAGGGAACAAAGGTATACTTCATGAAACGGCAATTCAGCTGCTGCTCAAGTGAAGAAACCCAAGGTTGAACCCAAACCCGAGACTAAGTGCTTCTGTAATAAGGGGAACAACCACTGGAGCAGAATTACCGTAGATACTTGGTAGATGAGAAGGCTGGCAAGGTCGATAGAAGTATATTGGATATACATTATGTTAATGTGTACTTTACTAGTACTCCTAGTAGCACCAGGGTATAAGATACCGGTTCGGTTGCTAAGTGTTAGTAACTCGAAATAAAAGCTACGTCATAAACGGAGACTAGCTAAAGGTGAGCTGACGATATGTGTTGGAAGTGTTTCCAATGTTGATATGATCAAGCATCGCACGCTCCCTCTACCATCGAGATTTGGTGTTTGCGTTGAGCATAGACATGATTGGATTATGTCTATCGCAATACGGTTATTCATTTAAAGAGAATAATGGTTACTCTATTTATTTGAATAATACCTTCAATGGTCTTGCACCTAAAATGAATGGTTCATTGAAATCTCGATCGTAGTGATACACATGTTCATGCCAAAAGATAGTAATGATAGTACCACCTATGTGTGGCACTGCCACGTAAGTCATATCGGTATAAAATGCATGAAGAAGCTCCATGTTGATGGATCTTTGGACTCACTCATTTTTGAAAAGTTTGAGACATGCGAACCATGTCTATTGGTATATATGCATGAAGAAACTCCATGCAAATGGACCGTTTGAACTCACTTGATTTTGAATCACTTGAGATATGCAAATCATACCACATGGGCAAGATGACTGAAAAGCCTCGGTTTCGGTAAGATGGAACAAGATAGCAACTTGTTGGAAGTAACACATTTTGATGTGTGTAGTCCAATGAGTGCTGAGGCATGCAGTGAATATCGTTATGATCTTACTTCACAGATGATTCGAGTAGATGTTGAGAATATTTACTTGATGAAATACAAGTCTGAATTATTGAATGGTTCAAGTAATTTCAGAGTGAAGTAGAAGATCATTGTGACAAGAGGATAAAATGTATATGATGTGAATATCTAAGTTACGAGTTTTGGCACACAATTAAGACATTGTGGAAATTGTTTCGCAATTAATACCGCCTGGAACACCATAGTGTGATGGTGTGTCCAAACATCATAGTTGCACCCTATTGGATATGGTGCGTGCCATGATGTCTCTTATCGAATTACCACTATCGTTCATGGGTTAGGCATTAGAGACAACCACATTCACTTTAAATAGGGCACCACGTAATTCCGTTGAGACGACACCGTTTGGAGAAACCTAAGTTGTCGTTTCTTAAAGGTTTGGGGCTGTGACGCTTATGTGAAAAAGTTTCAGGATTGATAAGCTCGAACCCAAAGCGGATAAAATACATAGGACACCCAAAACAGTTGGGTATACCTCCTAATTCAGATCCGAAAGCAATATGAATTGTTTCTAGAATCGGGTCCTTTCTCGAGGAAAGGTTTCTCTCGAAAGAGTTGAGTGGGAGGATGGTGGAGACTTGATGAGGTTATTGAACCATCACTTCAACCAGTGTGTAGCAGGGCACAGGAAGTTGTTCCCGTGGCACCTACACCAATTGAAGTGGAAGCTTATGATATTGATCATGAAGTTTCGGATCAAATCACTGCCGTGCCTCGTAGGGTGACAAGGATACGTGCTACTTCAGAATGGTACGGTAATCCTGTCTTGGAAGTCATGTTGCTAGACAACAATGAACCTACGAGCTATGGAGAAGCGATGGTGGGCCCGGATTCCGATAAATGGCTTGAGGCCATAAAATCCGAGAGAGGATCCATGTATGTGTAGACTTTGGCAGAACGGCTCGATGGTCATAAGGCTAATGAGTACAGATGGATTTCAAAAGGAAGACGGACAATGATGGTAAATGTCAGCATTAAGAAAGCTTGACTTGTCGTTAAGATGTTTTCCGACAAGTTCAAGGAGTTGACTACGATGAGATTTTCTCACTCGTAGCGATGCTAAGAGTCTGTTGGAATTATATTAGCGATTACTGCATTATTTATGAAATCTTGCAGATAGGATGTCAAAACATTGTTTCCTCGATGATTTTCTTGAGGAAAGGTTGTATGTGATACAACCGGAAGGTTTTGTCAATCCCGAAAGATGCTAATAAGTATGCAAAGCTCCAGCGATCCTTCTAAGGACTGGAGTAAGCATCTCGGAGTTGGAATGTACACTTTGATGAGATGATCAAAGATTTTGGGTTTGTACAAAGTTTATGAGAAACTTGTATTTCCAAAGAAGTGAGTGGGAGCACTATAGAATTTCTGATGAGTATTTGTTGATCAGAAATGACGTAGAATTTCTGGAAAGCATATAGGGTTATTTTGAAAGTGTTTTTCAATGGAAAGCCTGGATTAAGCTACTTGAACATTGAGCATCAAGATCTATAAGGATAGATCAAAATGCTTAATAATACTTTCAAATGAGCACATACCTTGACATGATCTTGAAGGTGTTCAAGATGGATCAGTCAAAGAAGAAGTTCTTGCCTGAGTTGTAAGGTACGAAGTTAAGACTTAAATCTCGACCTCGGTAGAAAAGAGAGAAAGGACGAAGGTCGTCCCCTATGCTTAAGACATAGGCTCTACAGTATGCTATGCTGTGTACCGCACCTGAAGTGTGCCTTGCCATGAGTCAGTCAAGGGGTACAAGAGTGATCGAAAAATGGATCATAGGACAGCGGTCAAAGTTATCCTTAGTAACTAGCGGACTAAGGAATTTTTCTCGGTTATGGAGGTGGTAAAAGAGTTCGTCGTAAAGGGTTACGTCGATACAAGCTAAACACCTATCCGGATAGCTCTGAGTAGAGAGACCGGATACATATAATGGAGCAACAATTTAGAATAGCTCCAAGTAGAACAGTTGTTTGGAATAGCTCCAAATAGAGCATGGTAGCTGCATCTAGGAGATGACATAGAGATTTGTAAAGCACACACGGATCTGAAAGGTTCAGACCCGTTGACTAAAACCTCTCTCACAAGCAACATGATCAAACATAAAACTCATTGAGTGTTAATCACATAGTGATGTGAACTAGACTACTGACTCTAGTAAACTCTTGGGTATTAGTCACATGGCGATGTGACCTGTGAGTGTTAATCACATGGCGATGTGAACTGGATTATTGACTCTAGTGCAAGTGGGAGACTGTTGGAAATATGCCCTAGAGGCAATAATAAATAAGTTATTATTATATTTCTTTGTTCATGATAATAGTCTTTTATTCATGCTATAACTGTATTATCCGGAAATCGTAATACACGTGTGAATACATAGACCACAATATGTCCCTAGTGAGCCTCTAGTTGACTAGCTCGTTGTGATCAACAGATAGTCATGGTTTCCTGGCTATGGACATTGGATGTCGTTGATAACGGGATCACATCATTAGGAGAATCATGTGATGGACAAGACCCAATCCTAAGCCTAGCACAAAGATCGTGTAGTTCGTTTGCTAGAGCTTTGCCAATGTCAAGTATCTCTTCCTTTGACCATGAGAGCGTGTAACTCCTGGATACCGTAGGAGTGCTTTGGGTGTATCAAACGTCACAACGTAACTGGGTGACTATAAAGGTGCACTACAGGTATCTCCGAAAGTATCTATTGTTTTATGCGGATCAAGACTGGGATTTGTCACTCCGTGTAAACGGAGAGGTATCTCTGGGCCCACTCGGTAGGACATCATCATATGCGCAATGTGACCAAGGAGTTGATCACGGGATGATGTGTTACGGAACGAGTAAAGTGACTTGCCGGTAACGAGATTGAACAAGGTATTGGATACCGACGATCGAGTCTCGGGCAAGTAACATACCGATAGACAAAGGGAATTGAATACGGGATTGATTAAGTCCTTGACATCGTGGTTCATCTGATGAGATCAACGTGGAACATGTGGGAGCCATCATGGGTATCCAGATCCCGCTGTTGGTTATTGACCGGAGAACGTCTCGGTCATGTCTGCATGTCTCCCGAACCCGTAGGGTCTACACACTTAAGGTTCGATGACGCTAGGGTTATAAAGGAAGCTTGTATGTGGTTACCGAATGTTGTTCGGAGTCCCGGATGAGATCCCGGACGTCACGAGGAGTTCCGGAATGGTCCGGAGGTAAAGATTTATATATGGGAAGTCCTGTTTTGGTCACCGGAAAAGTTTCGGGCGATATCGGTATTGTACCGGGACCACCGGGAGGGTCCCGGGGGTCCACCAAGTAGGGCCACCTGCCCCAGAAGGTTGCGTGGGCCAAGTGTGGGAGGGGACCAGCCCCTAGGAGGGCTGGTGCGCCCCCCACAAGGGGGCCAAGGCGCAAGGGAGAGTGGGAGGGGGCAAACCCTAGTCCAGATGGGCCTTAAGGCCCATATTGGTGCGCCTCCCTCTCCTTCCCCCCTTTGGCCGCCTCCCCTTTGCCATCTAGGGCTGGCCGCACCCCTTGGGGGTGGGAAACCCTAAAGGGGGCGCAGCCCCCCCTTCCCCCTATATATAGTTGAGGTTTGGGGCTGCCATACACATGAGTTCTCTCCCTCTTGGTGCAGCCCTACCTCTCTCCCTACTCCTCCTCTCCTGTGGTGCTTGGCGAAGCCCTGCTGGATTGCCACGCTCCTCCATCACCACCACGCTGTTGTGCTGCTGTTGGATGGAGTCTTCCTCAACCTCTCCCTCTCTCCTTGCTGGATCAAGGCATGGGAGACGTCACCGGGCTGTACGTGTGTTGAACACGGAGGTGCCGTCCGTTCGGCACTTGATCATCGGTGATTTGAATCACGACGAGTACGACTCCATCAACCCCGTTCACTTGAACGCTTCCGCTTAGCGATCTACAAGGGTATGTAGATGCACTCTCCTTCTACTCGTAGCTGGTTTCTCCATAGATAGATCTTGGTGACACGTAGGAAAATTTTGAATTTCTGCTACGTTCCCCAACACACCAACCTCCTCCCTCAATTTCCGCGCAGCCAGCCACCTCCCACCTCGGTTCTGCCGCCGCCAGCCGTAGACCGCTACTTGGCGCCGCCGCCGCCATGCCCTTCGGCCTATCCCACGCCACCACATCACCCTCGCTGCCGCCCGCAGCCACTGGGGAGCTGCCACGCGTCCCCAGCGCGCCCCTGCCTCCACTCCCACCGCCGCGGCCCTCCCGACCCAGATCGGGCCCGCCCCGGGCCGCATCTGGGCCCCGAAGCCCGTTCGCTGCCCGCGCCGCCCCTGCGCCTCGCGCAAGCTCCAGATCGGGAGGAGCCCGATCCAGAGCCCGAGCTCCCGTCGCCCCGCCTCCTTCCGGCCCCCTCGCCGGAGTGCGCCGCCACACCTCGCGCCGCCGGCGATCTCGCCAGGCCAGGCCTCGCCGTCCCCTGCTCCCTCGTCTTCCCCGCGTTCCCTCTCTCTCTCACCTCGCTTTCTCTCCTCTCCCCGCAGGGACGCCATGGAGCTCACTGCCGGAACCCGCGCCGCCGTGCACTGTATGCCCCGCCGCCGCCGGGAATGGGGTCCCCTGGGCCGGATCCGCCCGGAACCACCACTCCTCGGCCTCCTCCGACCTTGCCTCCCGCCGGAAAACCCACCGCCGCCACCATGCCTCGCCTCGGCCTCGGCAGCAGGTCGGGGCCGAGCTCCTCCCCCGCGTGGGCCCCGGCCCAGCTGCGCGCCAGCCCGCAAACCTGCTGCAGCCTCTCCTTCCGCGTCCTGGGCCGAGCCCATGGTGAGTTTTGCCTCTATCCAGCGCCCAGTGCATCGAATAGTATTTTACGCTCATCTGTAGTTTTTTTCGAAAAAACTGCTAAGTCCCCAGATTCCAGTAAAAATCATACCATGTTTGACCTGCCGTAACTCTGCATCCCTACCTCCGTTTCATGCATGTAATATGTCAAATTGTTCACCTCGAAGAGTACATCATTTCGTTCCATTGCATCATATTCATTTGAGGTCATCTTGATGCCTGAATCATCGTTGTAAGAGTGCTTCATGTTGTTTTCTGTTGTCTGTTAACAGAACGAGCTCTTTTGTCATTTTTGCCATGATTGATGTGTGCATCCTATGAGGTTGATGTCTACATATGTTTTGAACTATGCCATGCCATCTTTACAGGGGTGTATGCCATGTATTTTTGTGATCAATGTGGTGACTAGCACAAGCATGCAAACTAGGTTTCGTGTTAATGCTGATTTTAGTCCCTGTTCTGCTGTAATTTTGATGCCATGTAAACATGTTGTTACAGAGAGATCCATGCATAATTTGAGATACTTCAGTAAGGGTGTTTTGAAAACATGGTTATGCTCTATCCATCCATGGTCCTGGTTGCAATTATGGAGTACTCTAGCATGTCATTTTCGTGCTCTACTTTTGCTTCAAAATGTTTCCTGGCAGATTGTTTACATGTTATTCAATTTGGCCAAGGTTGCTATAGTTGATCCTTGCATGCTATGCACTTGTTCTTGCCATGATTAGCTTCAAAAACATGCCTTCTTACTGTTGGTAGCCTTGCCATGCCATGTTTTGCCCTGTAGAGAGTTGCACAAGCTCATCTACATGCCTTCATAATTATGTTCCTGCCATGTATGAACCTGTAATAAAAACTTGCTATGTTTACGTGGGTGCCATTATATTTTCTGATTCCTTTTTGGCTTATGGTCAGTAAGGGACTTTTGATCTATGCAATTAGTAGATTCATGCCATGCCTTTGTTTGCCATGATAAGTTCCTGTAACATGTTGTTTGATAGCTCTAAACATTGCATCGTGCTGTTATTTTCTGCAAAGTCTGAAATTGTTATAACTTGCAATCTTACCATGTGTGTTTGAGCATGTTCTAGTGATTTCTAGAGATAGCTCAGTGTTCATGTTTTGTAATGCTTCACCTGTACATCATGCCCATGTCTTTTGTTATCATGTTGGGGTGCTGTAGCATATTGTTTTGATGCTTGCAATATGCCTAGTTGCTGTTTTGGACAGCTTGTCCTTTAAACTGTTTCACGTGTGTGTGTTGAACCGTTGCTCCGTTTTGAGTGTGCTATATATGGAACTTGCTTGATTTTGCATGTAGCTTCTTATTATCATGTTGCATCCTTGTTTTGAGGTGTTTGCTTGATGTTTGTATGCATTTTGCATCAATGCCATGTTTAACTTGTTTTGCTCATATCTTCTAGGCCGTAGCTCCGAATCTAATGAACTTTATATGTAACTTGACTAGAATCTCGTGTAGATCATCGTTGTGCATCTTAACTTGATGTTTAACAACTTGAACATAAGGTTTATTCAGATCTGGACCAATTTCGAAATATGCATATGAGGACTTACCGGAATTGTTATATGTTGTTCCCGGCCTCATTTAAACTTGTCTTGATGTGTTGCTTTTGTTTGCATCATCTCTTGCCATGAGTAGCTTCATTTAGCCTTGTCATGCATCATGCTTGGTTGTGCATCATGTCTTGTTCATGTGTGGTGTGTTTACTATGTTGTGTGCTTCTTTTCGATAGTTCCTGTTTCGTTGCGATCGTGAGGATTCGTTCGTCTACGCTTCGTTCGGCTTCATCCGTTCGTCTTCTTCATGGACTCGTTCTTCTTCCTAGCGGGATTTCAGGCAAGATGACCGCTACCCTGGATCTCACTACTATCATTGCTATGCTAGTTGCTTCGTTCTATCGCTATGCTGCGCTACCTATCACCTATTTATTCAAGCCATCCCATATTGCCATGAACCTCTAACCTTTGACACCTTTCCTATGCAAACCGTTGTTTGGCTATGTTACCGCTTTTGCTCAGCCCTCTTATAGCGTTGCTAGTTGCAGGTGAAGTTGAAGATTTCTCCATGGTGGACAGGATCTTGGTTGGGATATCACAATATCTCTTATATTATTAATGCATCTATATACTTGGTAAAGGGTGGAAGACTCGGCCTTTTGCCTAGTGTTTTGTTCCACTCTTGCCACCCTAGTTTCCGTCATACCGGTGTTATGTTCCTGGATTTTTGCGTTCCTTACGCGGTCGGGTGATTTATGGGACCCCCTTGACAGTTCGCTTTGAATAAAACTCCTCCAGCAAGGCCCAACCTTGGTTTTACTATTTGCCTCACCTAGCCCTTTTTCCCTTGAGAGTCGCGCTCTTGAGGGTCATCTTTATTTTATCCCCCCCGGGCCAGTGCTTGTTGTGAGTGTTGGTCCAACCTGTCAACCGCCGGTGGCCACCAGGGGCAACTCTGGGCTGGCCTACCGGAAGTTTGGACAATCCGGTGTGCCCTGAGAACGAGATATGTGCAGCTCCTATCGGGATTTGTCGGCACATCCGGGCGGCTTTGCTGGTCTTGTTTTACCATTGTCGAAATGTCTTGTAAACCGGGATTCCGAGTCTGATCGGGTCTTCCTGGGAGAAGGTCTATTCCTTCGTTGATCGCGAGAGCTTGTCATGGGCTAAGTTGGGACACCCCTGCAGGGTATAATCTTTCAAAAGTCGTGCCTGCGGTTATAGGCAGATGGGAATTTGTTAATGTCCGGTTGTAGATAACTTGACACCAGATCCGAATTAAAACGCATCAACCGTGTGTGTAGCCGTGATGGTCTCTTCTCGGCGGAGTCCGGGAAGTGAACACGGTCTTTGGGTTATGCTTGACGTAAGTAGGAGTTCAGGATCACTTCTTGATCATTGCTAGCTCACGACCGTTCCGCTTGCTCTCTTCTCGCTCTTATTTGCGTATGTTAGCAACCATATATGCTTAGTCGCTGCTGCAGCCTCACCACTTTACCCCTTCCTTTTCCTTTAAGCTTTGCTAGTCTTGATACCCATGGTAATGGGATTGCTGAGTCCTTATGACTCACAGATTACTACAACAACAGTTGCAGGTACAGGTTATTCGATGATCATGACGCGAGAGCGATGCTTGCTTGCGTTGAGTTCTTCTTCTGCTTCTTCTTTGATCAGGGGATAGGTTCCAGGTCGGCAGCCTGGGCTAGCAGGGTGGATGTTGTTTGAGTTCCTGTTTGTGTTTCATCCGTAGTCGGATGATGATCTGATGTATTGTGATGTTGTATTCATGTGGCATTGTATGCCTTATGTATGTATCCCCATCTATTATGTAATGTTGATGTAATGATATCCACCTTGCAAAAGCGTTTCAATATGCGGGTCTATCCTTGGTGGGACCTTCGAGTTCCTTTTGGATAGGGTCGCATATTGGGCGTGACAAGTTGGTATCAGAGCCTCGACCGACCCTAGGAGCCCCCTTGATTGTTGGCCGTTGTTGATTCTAGAAGAAAACTATTTTGAGTCTTAGGATTATATATATCGGAGAGTAGGATTCTTTTTACTCCTCAGCCCCTTCGTCGCTCTGTTGAGGACTCTTGACGTAGATGTTTTGACTTTCCTCTCCTCAAATTTCACTCAAATTTTTTTTAGGATCACGCGGGTATCTTGGAATCGTTCCGATGGTTTTGTGACGAGAACATTGTTCTTGGTGCCTCCTGTTTATTTATATCGCTTTGACTCGGGGAGTCGAGCTCTGAGGTGTTGTCATCACAATTTTATCGTTGCAGTTCTGGAATACCTGAGTTTTGCCGACATCGAAAATCTCTTTTATGCAGTTGTTGGTGAGATAACCTCGACGTCACCCAGTACTGGGGAGTTCGGGAGTATTGCCATAACTCGTATAACGGATGCTTTTCGAAGGTTGAGGTACACGATTTCCGAAGGTTTCTTGGTTATGTGTTGACGGATGGATACAGCTTGGATGTAGGTATTGTTAGTTTGGGTGAGATATATTGCTTCCCCTGTATCCCCAACACCAGATTGCATAACCAGAAAGTTTCGGGAGTTTTATAGGTGGGAATTCAAGTAGCTCCTAGAATATCTTTCCGACAGATGCATGATATGGGATTGGGTAAATCTCTATCATATGTTTGTTCCGACTTATTCTGCAAGCCAAATCCTTTGTTTTGTTTTGAGTTGTGGTATTCGAGTTGCTTCGAAGTCAAATGTGGAATCCATACCTTTCATAAACGGTGTTCTCATAGTGATATGTGAATACAAATCCTTCTTGATCATCGACGTCGTCATGTTAATTCTTTTCCAACCGGCGTGCTTCTCTTCAAGTGGATCCAATCATTTCAATATTTGCAAGATCAATTTTCTCTACGGTGTTTGTTTCATCTGTCCCAAGTTGTCTTTGTTTTTCCCCACCCTCCCACCCTTTTTCCTCAAGGACCCAGATTTCTTAATCAAGTATCCATTTATTCATGTGAAGTCTCTTCATTCTTTTCTTTGAATGCTCTTATCCGGTGATTCTCAGGAAGACACTAAAGGAAGCTTCAAGTTCATCATTCTTCATTGTTGTTTCTTCTCCGGTGGATCCAATTCAAGCTTTCAGTGTTGATCATATTCCTTCCCTCGTGTCAAATGCTTTCTCATGCCGGTGCACCTCTTAATCATTCACTTCTCGCTATTCATTTGTTTTGGAGTGCTGAAGATATCTCGGAATATTTGTGTTTCCATTCTTAATCCGTTCAATCTATTTGGAGATCGTTATCTGATTCAAGCTATTTATTTTAACCGGTGCAATCCCCCCTTGTAATCTCATTTCAATGGTGTTTCTTTTGAGTGGGCCCTAACCCACAGGTTTTTTCCTAGGATCTTTCCTGACTCTTCTAATTCGCCCGGAGTAATCAAATTCTTTTCGGAGTGTGACGTAAGAATGGATTCCATCAGTCACATGCCTTCTCCAAGATAGTTTTCAAACTCTTTTCATTGTTGGTTCAACCTCTTCGCTTTTCATTCTCCCGAAGTATCTCAGTATTTTGGTGGTGTTTCTCGTCGTCATTTGAAGATCGAAGAAGAGTTTTTCCTCTAAATCTTGTCTGTCCTCTCGAAGAATCATGGTTCTAGCTTCTTGCTATCGTCTCGAATTATTCCTTTTGTCAGATATTCTTTTCTCACCCATCCAGAGTATTTCAGGACTTGATTTCTATTTCTTTTCACCGGAGGTCATCGTTCCAGAAGAATTCTTTGCCCTCATTATTCCAGCTATCGTCCTCTAATTATCCCGGTGCATTTCTCAAGTATTCTCTAATCAGCTCGTGATCTCTTTGTTCTCTTGTATCAAATTCCCTCAAGTATCTTCATTCATTTTCAAATTCTCACCGGTGATTCACCCCTTTACTTCGTTCGTTTTCAATTCTTACGGTGGTTTGTTCAAGATTTCACTTCCTTCGTTATCATATCAATTCATTCATTGTTAACAAATCCAACCGGTGGTTCCATCAATACCTTCGCAAGTTTGCGCTATATCTCTCTTAATCCATCCTTTCTACGAGAATAAGTAGTATGCAAAAATCCATTGCTTGTCATCAATTTAATTTGATGAAGGATAAGCATACAATAAATCTTATTCTTATTTCCTCGAGGTGATTAATTCTTTTCTTCTGGAGATTGTTCATGATGAATTAATTCTCGGTTCTAGTGTTTCCCATCTTTTCTGTTCCGGAGTTCAATTTCCTCGCTCATTTTGTCGGAACCGCCATCTAAATAATCGCAAGGCTCATCTTATTCTTTCATCCTTTCATTCTATCTCATCATCCTTTTTGTCAACGGAGTTCTTGTTGGTGGTTCTTCATGATTTAATTCATTCTTCAAGAGTTCATCAAGATTCTTGTTGGTGGAGTTCAAGTATCTTTACTTTTTGCCTTTCGAAGTGCAATTAATTCTTCATTTTCTTTTGAAGTGGAGTTTTGCATTTCTTCGTTCTTCTAAGCTATCCAATCATTTCTGTTTGCGGCTGTTTATCACCTCATAATTTCTGAGATGTTATCCATAAGTCCACAACAAGCTTATTCTTTCGTTGTTCATTTTCTCAACAACTCCATTCAATCCTTCTAAATTCTTTTTGTTGAATACTCTTTCAATTCTTTCCGGAGGTTTTGTGTCATGTCTTCATCAAGTATCATCTCTTCTTCTCAAGTTCATGTTCAATTCCTTCCATTTACAGTCGGAGTGCTGCCAAAAATTATATCATTCTTATTCATTCTTATCTCGTTTCAACCAGAGTGTTTCAATTCCTTCTTGTCCATTGTGCTCGTCATTCATGTCTTTGCAACCTTCAAGTTCTCGTAATGTTCCTTGTTCCTCTTTTCTAACAGATTGTTTGCAATCTTGTTCATCCTCGTTGTTTTCTTTCTTTCATATTTCTCAACCTCTCAAGGTTCGTGGTTTCACTCATTCGTCAAAGAAGCAACTTAGCTTTACCTCTTCTCTTCCTCTTCCGTTTTCCCTCCGGTGCCATCCTAGATCTCGGGACGAGATCCTCTCGTAGTGGTGGAGTGTTGTAACGCCCCGGATCCGATCCGCCAGGTGTCTGCTAGTTATTCGCCGTCGTTGCCATGTCATTTGCTTGCGTGTTGCATTTTATCATGTCATCATCTGCATTTCATCTGCATGATTTTCAAAACATGCATCCGTTGGGGTTCCGCCGGTTTTCTCCGTTGTCTGTTCTGAGCCAGACACACTCGCACGCGCCCGCGGCACCTCCGAAATATTATTTTATAAGTGGCATAAAAATGTTCTCGGAATGGGTTGCAACTTGTCGTGCGGTCTCATTATAGTGTAGACAGAGCGTCTGCCAAGTTCCATCGCATTCGGAGTCCATTTGTTAGCCCAACCGTTAAATAAAGCGGTACCGTTGTCGGTACCTTCGTCGGATGTTTCGGTCATCGAAACTGCCACCGGGCCTCTCTTTCTCTTCTCTTCTCTCAGCCCAACCCCTCTTCTCAGTCCACCTGCAGCCCACCTAAACCCCCTCCGACCGGAACCGTGGGATCGCGATCGGAGGGTCTAGAAACGCCCCCAAACCCTCAAACCCTAGCTCCTTTCTATATATAGACGCCTCCCTTGCCATTTTTGGCCTCCACCAACCTCCTCCCTCAATTTCTGTGCAGCCAGCCACCTCCCACCTCGGTTCCGCCGCCGCCAGCCGTAGACCGCCACTTGGCGCCGCCGCCGCCATGCCCTTCAGCCTATCCCACGCCGCCACATCACCCTCGCTGCCGCCCGCAGCCACTGGGGAGCTGCCACGCGTCCCCAGCGCGCCCCTGCCTCCACTCCCGCCGCCGCGGCCCTCCCGACCCAGATCGGGCCCGCCCCGGGCCGCATCTGGGCCCCGAAGCCCGTTGGCTGCCCGCGCCGCCCCTGCGCCTCGCGCAAGCTCCAGATCGGGAGGAGCCCGATCCAGAGCCCGAGCTCCCGCCGCCCCACCTCCTTTCGGCCCCCTCGCCGGAGTGCGCCGCCACACCTCGCGCCGCCGGCGATCTCGCCAGGCCAGGCCTCGCCGTCCCCTGCTCCCTCGTCTTCCCTGCGTTCCCTCTCTCTCTCTCTCACCTTGCTTTCTCTCCTCTCCCCGCAGGGACGCCATGGAGCTCACTGCCGGAACCCGCGCCGCCGTGCACTGTATGCCCCGCCGCCGCCGGGAATGGGGTCCCCTGGGCCGGATCCGCCCGGAACCACCACTCCTCGGCCTCCTCCGACCTCGCCTCCCGCCGGAAAACCCGCCGCCGCCGCCATGCCTCGCCTCGGCCTCGGCAGCAGGTCGGGGCCGAGCTCCTCCCCCGCGTTGGCCCCGGCCCAGCTGCGCGCCAGCCCGCAAGCCTGTTGCAGCCTCTCCTTCCGTGTCCTGGGCCGAGCCCATGGTGAGCTTTGCCTCGATCCAGCGCCCGGTGCATCGAATAGTATTTTACGCTCATCTGTAGTTTTTTTGAAAAATCTGCCAAGTCCCCAGATTCCAGTAAAAATCATGCCATGTTTGACCTGTCGTAACTCTGCATCCGTAGCTCTGTTTCGTGTGTGTAATATGTCAAATTGTTCGCCTCGAAGAGTACATCATTCCGTTCCATTGCATCATATTCATTTGAGGACATCTTGATGCCTGAATCATCGTTGTAAGAGTGCTTCATGTTGTTTTCTACTGTCTGTTAACAGAACAAGCTCTTTTGTCATTTTTGCCATGATTGATGTGTGCATCCTATGAGGTTGATGTCTACATGTGTTTTGAACTATGCCATGCCATCTTTACAGGGGTGTATGCCATGTATTTTTGTGATCAATGTGGTGACTAGCACAAGCATGCAAACTAGGCTTCGTGTTAATGCTGATTTTAGTCCCTGTTCTGCTGTAATTTTGATGCCATGTAAACATGTTGTTACAGAGAGATCCATGCATAATTTGAGATACTTCAGTAAGGGTGTTTTGAAAACATGGTTATGCTCCATCCATCCATTGTCCTGGTTGCAATTATGGAGTTGTCTAGCATGTCATTTTCGTGCTCTACTTTTGCTTCAAAATGTTTCCTGGCAGATTGTTTACACGTTATTCAATTTGGCCAAGGTTGCTATAGTTGATCCTTCCATGCTATGGACTTGTTCTTGCCATGCTTAGCTTCACAAACATGCCTTCTTACTGTTGGTAGCCTTGCCATGCCATGTTTTGCCCTGTAGAGAGTTGCACAAGCTCATCTACATGCCTTCATAATTATGTTCCTGCCATGTATGAACCTGTAATAAAAACTTGCTATGTTTACGTGGGTGCCATTATATTTTCTGATTCCTTTTTGGCTTATGGTCAGTAAGGGACTTTTGATCCATGCAATTAGTAGATTCATGCCATGCCTTTGTTTTCCATGATAAGTTCCTGTAACATGTTGTTTCATAGCTCTAAACATTGCATCGTGCTGTTATTTTCTGCAAAGTCTGAAATTGTTATAACTTGCAATCTTACCATGTGTGTTTGAGCATGTTCTAGTGATTTCTAAGGATAGCTCAGTGTTCATGTTTTGTAATGCTTCACCTGTACATCATGCCCATGTCTTTTGTTATCATGTTGGGGTGCTGTAGCATATTGTTTTGATGCTTGCAATATGCCTAGTTGCTGTTCTGGACAGCTTGTCCTTTAAACTTGTTTCACGTGTGTGTGTTGAACCGTTGCTCCGTTTTGAGTGTGCTATATATGGAACTTGCTTGATTTTGCATGTAGCTTCTTATTATCATGTTGCATCCTTGTTTTGAGGTGTTTGCTTGATGTTTGTATGCATTTTGCATCAATGCCATGTTTAACTTGTTTTGCTCATATCTTCTAGGCCGTAGCTCCGAATCTAATGAACTTTATATGTAACTTGACTAGAATCTCATGTAGATCATCGTTGTGCATCTTAACTTGATGTTTAACAACTTGAACATAAGGTTTATTCAGATCTGGACCAATTTCGAAATATGCATATGAGGACTTACCAGAATTGTTATATGTTGTTCCCGGCCTCATTTAAACTTGTCTTGATGTGTTGCTTTTGTTTGCATCATCTCTTGCCATGAGTAGCTTCATTTAGCTTTGTCATGCATCATGCTTGGTTGTGCATCATGTCTTGTTCATGTGTGGTGTGTTTACTATGTTGTGTGCTTCTTTTCGGTAGTTCCTGTTTCGTTGCTATCGTGAGGATTCGTTCGTCTATGCTTGGTTCGGATTCATCCGTTCGTCTTCTTCATGGACTCGTTCTTCTTCCTAGCGGGATTTCAGGCAAGATGACCGCTACCCTGGATCTCACTACTATCATTGCTATGCTAGTTGCTTCGTTCTATCGCTATGCTGCGCTACCTATCACCTATTTATTCAAGCCATCCCATATTGCCATGAACCTCTAACCTTTGACACCTTTCCTATGCAAACCGTTGTTTGGCTATGTTACCGCTTTTGCTCAGCCCTCTTATAGCGTTGCTAGTTGCAGGTGAAGTTGAAGATTTCTCCATGGTGGACAGGATCTTGGTTGGGATATCACAATATCTCTTATATTATTAATGCATCTATATACTTGGTAAAGGGTGGAAGACTCGGCCTTTTGCCTAGTGTTTTGTTCCACTCTTGCCACCCTAGTTTCCGTCATACCGGTGTTATGTTCCTGGATTTTTGCGTTCCTTACGCGGTCGGGTGATTTATGGGACCCCCTTGACAGTTCGCTTTGAATAAAACTCCTCCAGCAAGGCCCAACCTTGGTTTTACTATTTGCCTCACCTAGCCCTTTTTCCCTTGAGAGTCGCGCTCTTGAGGGTCATCTTTATTTTATCCCCCCCGGGCCAGTGCTTGTTGTGAGTGTTGGTCCAACCTGTCAACCGCCGGTGGCCACCAGGGGCAACTCTGGGCTGGCCTACCGGAAGTTTGGACAATCCGGTGTGCCCTGAGAACGAGATATGTGCAGCTCCTATCGGGATTTGTCGGCACATCCGGGCGGCTTTGCTGGTCTTGTTTTACCATTGTCGAAATGTCTTGTAAACCGGGATTCCGAGTCTGATCGGGTCTTCCTGGGAGAAGGTCTATTCCTTCGTTGATCGCGAGAGCTTGTCATGGGCTAAGTTGGGACACCCCTGCAGGGTATAATCTTTCAAAAGTCGTGCCTGCGGTTATAGGCAGATGGGAATTTGTTAATGTCCGGTTGTAGATAACTTGACACCAGATCCGAATTAAAACGCATCAACCGTGTGTGTAGCCGTGATGGTCTCTTCTCGGCGGAGTCCGGGAAGTGAACACGGTCTTTGGGTTATGCTTGACGTAAGTAGGAGTTCAGGATCACTTCTTGATCATTGCTAGCTCACGACCGTTCCGCTTGCTCTCTTCTCGCTCTTATTTGCGTATGTTAGCAACCATATATGCTTAGTCGCTGCTGCAGCCTCACCACTTTACCCCTTCCTTTTCCTTTAAGCTTTGCTAGTCTTGATACCCATGGTAATGGGATTGCTGAGTCCTTATGACTCACAGATTACTACAACAACAGTTGCAGGTACAGGTTATTCGATGATCATGACGCGAGAGCGATGCTTGCTTGCGTTGAGTTCTTCTTCTGCTTCTTCTTTGATCAGGGGATAGGTTCCAGGTCGGCAGCCTGGGCTAGCAGGGTGGATGTTGTTTGAGTTCCTGTTTGTGTTTCATCCGTAGTCGGATGATGATCTGATGTATTGTGATGTTGTATTCATGTGGCATTGTATGCCTTATGTATGTATCCCCATCTATTATGTAATGTTGATGTAATGATATCCACCTTGCAAAAGCGTTTCAATATGCAGGTCTATCCTTGGTGGGACCTTCGAGTTCCTTTTGGATAGGGTCGCATATTGGGCGTGACAGAAGCGCCGCCGTCTCGAGGCAGGACCTGGGCAGGACCAATCTAGGGCTCCGGCGGAGCTGTTCTGCCGGGGAAACATCCCTTCGGGAGGGGGAAATCACCGCCATCGTCATCACCATTGATCCTCTCATCGAGAGGGTGTCAATCTCCATAAACATCTTTACCAGCACCATCTCCTCTCAAACCCTAGTTCATCTCTTGTATCTGACCTTTGTCTCAAAACCTCAGATTGGTACCTGTGAGTTGTTAGTAGTGTTGATTACTCATAGTTGATGCTAGTTGGTTTATCCGGTGGAAGATCATATGTTGAGATCCTTAATGCTTATTAATACTCCTCTGATTATGAACATGAATATGCTTTGTGAGTGGTTATGTTTGTTCCTGAGGACATGGGAGAAGTCTTGTTATAAGTAATCATGTAAATTTGGTATTCGTTCGATATTTTGATGAGATGCATGTTGTCTCTCCTCTAGTGGTGTTATTCGAATGTTGACTACATGACACTTCACCATTGTTTGGGCCTAGGGGAAGGCATTGGGAATTAATAAGTAGATGATGGGTTGCTAGAGTGACAGAAGCTTAAACCCTAGTTTATGCGTTGCTTCGTAAGGGGCTGATTTGGATCCATAGGTTTCATGCTATGGTTAGGTTTACCTTGATTCTTATTTCATAGTTGCAGATGCTTGCGAGAGAGGTTAATCATAAGTGGGAGGTTTGTCCAAGTAAGGACAGCACCCTCCGGTCCACCCACATATCAAATTATCAAAGTGTTGACACCAGATTTTGGCACGGCCAAGAACTTATTTAAGATGGACTCAAATAGAGAAGTAATCTTCATGAAAGAGTTCCGCATTGTTGATATGAACATCTTTGAAGTTTGGGTCATCGCCGTACGATTTCATCTCGAAGGCCGAAACTATGCTCAAAGTACTAAGATCTTATATTCAGAGTACAGTTTGGCTGATTGAGCCCCCAAGACTACCTCAAATGGAAAAATTATCTACACGGATTGTCTTCGTCTCGTCGAAACGGTCGATTTTGATATAAAAATCGTTCCAATCCGAGTTCGTATGCAAAAGTTAGAGCCATCGGAATACAGGCCTGTCAGGAGACAAAAACTGGCGCGCCACACCAGACACCCTGTCTGATGGGTAGCGAGAGGGATAGTCTGTTTTGCGCGACCGATTTGACCCTCAAGATGACGTCTGATAAAAAAACGTTCAACATAAAAGTTTTTCATCTCGTCGAATCGGTCAAGATTTCTTTTGGGCTCGTTTCCATCCGAGATCGTTTACTACCACAAAAAAGACCCGCAAGGTGCGGCCAGTTTAAATCGAACAGTTTTGGAAAGTTCGGACAAAACCAATCCGAATTTGACTAGGGTTTTGGACGTGAATCCAAGCCTTTTCCTTGCACGGGAAGTCCAGCCACCTCTTATATACCTGAGGGGTGACGGCCGATTGAACAACACACAATCGACAAATCAATCTATCATCTTTTACCTTTACTTTTATCTTCTCCCTTGTTCTTCTTCTTCCTCGTTCTTCGTTCATTCTTCTTCATTGCAGGGCGGCGAACCTCGAGGCCCTAGGGGCGATCAGGTCGACCTAGGGCAGCCCATAGCCGCCGCACGCCCAGACGGGGTCCCTCCCGGGCGTGTGGGGTTTCGGGTCTTCAAAAGCACCCGCCGGATTGCCTGCGTACAGCGCTTCCGGCCGGGTCTCCTTCGACGTGAGCTGCGGTGCATCACCCCTGGCGTCGAGGGTACACGGTGACGTGTTCGTGTGCGAACACACTTTTTGGCGACCCCGCTGGGGACGAAGCTTCGAACGGTCTCCGGCCCGTTCTTGCTACAAAAAGATCGTCATCTAGGGTTTGCAGTCTACAAAGGTAATATGAATACCCAATCCCTTTATGTAGATGCAAATAATTCATATGGTGTTACTAGATCGTTCAATGAGTATACTCTATCGGCCAACCCTAGTTTTTTCAATCATGCAACTAACTACGTGCAAGGGCCAATTCAAAGTAATTTATATACTTCAACTTCTTATGATATTAGTAACATGCACCATATGTATCCCAACTCATATGCATCGGCAACCCAGCAAATTCATATGCCGATGAGCAACATGATGAGTTCGATTAATCAATTTGAAACACCCCAAGTTAGAATTTCCAATGCCATACAAGAAAGTGTTTCACCCTTTTATTCATCGGCAGCTAATGTGCAATATAGTAATCCAACCATGCCGATGAATGAGAGAATTGGCCATGCTACTAGTGGCTATTTGGCCAGTTACTCTCAACCGTCATATGCTACACCTCATGTTAGTAATTCTTCGGCACCATATACAACTGTAGATGCTCATAATTCGGCTTCACACCTTCCTGGTTATAGCCGAATGAATGTAAATTTTACAGGAGCGGTTGTGCCCAACATTGTAGAAGATGAGCTAGTGATGGCCTTGAACAACATGAAAAGGGGCTATTTCCTGTTTATGCCGCAATAAAGGCTAGAGTTTTACAAGAAGATGAATCTTTGCCAATTGATAAAATTGGCAAGCAAAAGTATGGTCTTACAACACTGCATATGCCTTCACCTAGTACTACATCATATTATACACCCCCTACACAATTGCAAAATTTTGGCAACACCCCTGTGTCATTGCCGAACGAATCTAAAAGCATTGGGGGGCAATCATATCCGGAGTGGGCTGAAATTGAGAAAAAGCTTAAAGCTAATTTTGCCGCTCGCCGTCAGAAACAAATAGAAAAAGAATTGGCTCAGATAAAAGAAGAATTGCCAATTGGTACTATCAATGAAAAGAAGGATGATCCGGAACATAAAAGTGCTTTGGTTGAAAAAGCCGAATCAAGTAGTATATATTCTGAATCCATCAAATCCAACGAGGCAAGCATTATTGAGAAAGGGCATGGCAAGCATAGGAAAACAATGGTGCTTGATTTTTCTGAAGTTAATGGAACCTACTTCCAGCCCTATGAGTTCCGTGCCGTAGAAATTGACAAGCTTCAAGGACAAGGACAAGTAGCCGAACAAAGTTCGGCCGACAGAAATCTTCAAAGCAATGATGCAAGGATTCAATAAAAAGATGATGACAAGGTGTTGGGGAGCCATCCAAAGACGGAGCAAGATGTTCTTCAAATGGCACCACCATCATGCTCTCCCAACATATTTGAAGAAGTATGCATAGCGAGTAATTTACCTATTTTCAGATTTGGTCGCAACTTCATTATTGATGCATCTATAAGAAATATTCTCATAAGTAATTTTGAAAGACCAATGAAGAAGGGTAATTTACTTGTTAGCAATAAAATTGTTATGGAACATATCGGTCAAACCATTGCGCCATTTATAAAGACCGATAATGACTTATTGTTACAGCCAAAGCTTTCCTCGTTGCTTTATCTAAAGTTCATATCTAGTTGGGTAGCTTTGCTTATTTCGTACTTGGCTTGCACTTGGTCTCAACTCAGACATGTATGTTCTAAATATCTTCGTTTCAGAAATTTAAAGCCAAGGTTAAATTCTATTGAGAAAACCGATGCTAATACAATATCTTATCCAAAGACATCGGAGATAGAGTGGAAAACACAATGCATAGCCGAATGGGGAGATTCCAAATCTGAACCATTCGTTTGCTTATCTCCAAAGCCGTTCAAACAGCAAGATCGGCTAGAAAACAAGAAGTATACCTTCAATTCAAGCATGTGTGATCAAATATTTGATTTGTTGCTGAAAAATAATTACATTACAATTCTCGATCACCATATTAAGCCATCAATCCAAGGACGAATGTATTGTAAGTTGCATGATTCGTCCAAACATAATTTTGAGGATTGCAACATGTTTCGGCAAATAGTTAAATCGCCCATTGAAAAAGAACGATTGAAGTTTGTTGAAACACCAAGAGATGACCAGTCTATTCCGATTGGTCTAGATGGCAAAAAGTTTTTGCATCAGCTGCTTCAAGCCGATCCATTTAAAGAGAATGTAAAAACTGCAGCTGATGGGATCAAGGTTTCAAGTAAAGAAGTTGATGAAGAGCATAATGAACATAATCTTGAGGGCGAGAATTCCATCGAAGCTACAATGGAGACGCCAAGGACTGGGGGGCAGCAAGCAAATCCAATGATCGATGAAAGCAAACCAAAAGAAAACAAAGGCCGAAATAAGCGCAAGTGTAAGAGATCAAAAATCACCTTTGCTGAACTATTGGATAAATATCAAAAGATGAGTGAAGAGAAGAATGCTTATCGGCCAAATCGTGCAAAGAAACCAAGATCACCCCCAAGGCGCAAATATGAGGATTGGTATTGGCAAAGTGATAATTTTAATGCAACATATTCATATCCTTATTTTGGGCCGCCAATGCCAATGCCGTGGATGCCTGCCTATGCTCATATAGATACATATTCATCATGGGACGGGTATGGTACAAGGGCACATTCTCCTTCTTATTCTAGACCATCTCACCAATACTATGCAGCTCCAAGAAGATCAACATTTGAACAATCACGTACCAAAGACCGTTTCAATCATAAGGAATCAGTCCAGAGCTCAAGGAAGAAGAAAGAGATGGTAAAGCAAGTTTACCACGTGAGAAGAGATGGTCGTAAGTGTGCTACTTCAGATTTGATCTCAAAAAACAAAGAGCCAATTAAAGTGTTGACATTGGCTACAAAAGGCAAAGAAGTGAAGCAATCAATTGATAAAAATCAGAGTGCCAAATCTGAAGAAAATAAGTTTAGGGTGCACAAGGCCCAGAAAGAGTTGCCATTGGTTGAAACAAAATCACAGTCGAGGTGCTCACTCGGCTTATCGTATTGGCAAAAGAAGGAATTACAAAATCTTAGTGCGCAAGAGCTTAGAAAGAGGAACATGGCATGGGTTCCCAAGAGGATCAATCAAAACAAAAACGATGTGCATGCTTCAATTGCAACAAGTACAATAAAAATGAAGAAGGAGAATGATGGAAGCAACAAACAATTAAGCCGAAGGTGTACATCACAACATCAAAATCTTCGGTTAGCACATCATCCATTTTCTTCAACAATGCCATTGATGCCTTTGCCATGGAATTCATCCACAGGTATGATCAGTTACCCTCCATGGACTTATTTTGATCCATGGATGCAACATAATTTTCTATATGATGACCGAGTATTACCAAATCACTATACATTTGGTTAGTTACATTTTTGTTGCTAAGACAAAGAGGCCGAAGTATTTTATTGCTATTTTATTTGTTTATTTCGGCTATACATGTTTTAATGGATGAATTCTACATGAACCTCATGGTAATGGCCGATACTTAACTATCGTCCTAAGAAACTATCTGATCATGGCCGGTGTGGAATTCTAACACCGTCCTTAGTTCAATTGGAACCGAGACAAGGTACATGTTAAGTGATATTAGCTTTGTCTCTCTAGTACTATGGAGATTATATTTTGATGGTTCAATTTGTAGCAATGGCCAAAGTGTTGGTGTTGTTTATTTATCTCCATATGGAGCTAGTTTGTGAAGCCTCATGCCGCTTAAGATATTTTTGCACAATGATCAAAGCCGAATATGCATTGTTATTCGGATTGGAGCTTTGCCTTGCTATAGGTGCTATACATATTGAGGCTTTCGGTGATTCATTATTAGTAGTGCAACAAATATCCAAGGATTATCAATGTTTTGAAGAATCACTTATAGTTTATCTTTTGATATGTCTAGATGCAAAATTTACCTTGGTTTGCTTTAAAATTGTTCATATGTCTAGACATGACAATTTGAAAGAGTTGGCACAGCAAGCATCCGGCTACTATGTTAACCATGGTGTATTGTATTTCTATCAATAGCCGATGCTAGGTTTTGTCAACATAGGTAAGGCGGAGCCGAAGCCCACCGCTTCAGCCACTAATGAAACTTTTATGCAGGCGAAGTAAGGATTGGAGAAAGTTCATTCTTAATTGTCTGCAAAATCCTAGCGAAAGGGTGAACAATATGGTTCGGAGGATGGTTTTGATCTATGGAACCTTATCACCGGATTGTTATTGAAGTTGGGAAAGTTTCACCCGAGCTTGCATCAAAATATTTACACAAGCAATGGCCGGTATAAAATTATCGTCCTAAGAAAATGCAAAATGGCCGATGGAGTGTTGACATCGTCCTTAGAGCAAGCTATGTGCAAGTTATTTTTTGGCACACAAGCTTTGCTGAAAAACAGGGGGGCATGTGCTGACACCAGATTTTGGCACGATCAAGAACTTATTTAAGATGGACTCAAATAGAGAAGTAATCTTCATGAAAGAGTTCCGCATTGTTGATATGAACATCTTTGAAGTTTGGGTCATCGCCGTACGATTTCATCTCGAAGGCCGAAACTATGCTCAAAGTACTAAGATCTTATATTCAGAGTACAGTTTGGCTGATTGAGCCCCCAAGACTACCTCAAATGGAAAAACTATCTACACGGATTGTCTTCGTCTCGTCGAAACGGTCGATTTTGATATAAAAATCGTTCCAATCCGAGTTCGTATGCAAAAGTTAGAGCCATCGGAATACAGGCCTGTCAGGAGACAAAAACTGGCGCGCCACACCACACACCCTGTCTGATGGGTAGCGCGAGGGATAGTCTGTTTTGCGCGACCGATTTGACCCTCAAGATGACGTCTGATAAAAAAACGTTCAACATAAAAGTTTTTCGTCTCGTCGAATCGGTCAAGATTTCTTTTGGGCTCGTTTCCATCCGAGATCGTTTACTACCACAAAAAAGACCCGCAAGGTGCGGCCAGTTTAAATCGAACAGTTTTGGAAAGTTCGGACAAAACCAATCCGAATTTGACTAGGGTTTTGGACGTGAATCCAAGCCTTTTCCTTGCACGGGAAGTCCAGCCACCTCTTATATACCTAAGGGGTGACGGACGATTGAACAACACACAATCGACAAATCAATCTATCATCTTTTATCTTCTCCCTTGTTCTTCTTCTTCCTCGTTCTTCGTTCGTTCTTCTTCATTGCAGGGCGGCGAACCTCGAGGCCCTAGGGGCGATCAGGTCGACCTAGGGCAGCCCATAGCCGCCGCACGCCCAGACGGGGTCCCTCCCGGGCACGTGGGGTTTCGGGTGCTCAAAAGAGCCCGCCGGATTGTCTTGCGTACCGCGCTTCCGGCGGGTCTCCTTCGACGTGAGCTGCGGTGCATAACCCCGGCGTCGAGGGTACACGGTGACGTGTTCGTGTGCGAACACAAAGTAACCAACGCGAATCATATGAGCATGATGAAAACTAGCTTGACAATAATTCCCATGTGTCCTCGGGAGCGCTTTGCTTTATATAAGAGTTCGTCCAGGCTTGTCCTTTGCTATAAGGATTGGGCCACCTTGCTGCACCTTGTTTACACTTGTTACTTGTTACTCGTTACGAATTATCTTATCACAAAACTATGTGCTATCGATAATTTCAGTGCTTGTAGAGAATACCTTACTGAAAACCGCTTGTCATTTCCTTCTGCTCCTCATTGGGTTTGAAACTCTTACCTATCGAAAGGACTATGATAGATCCCCTATACTTGTGGGTCATCACCGTACGGGCCTTAACTGTGAATGGGCCATCTGCAAGCAGGCCGTTAATGGGCCAGCCCGCTAATTTTGACTGGGCCAAACTTTTTAACCTAAATGGGCCGTTGTTGGGCCTTGCCAAATGTCGACGTATCATAGGCGCCTCCTGTCCATTGGGCGGTTGACATCTGTCCTTTTCGGGTGCTGACACGTGGTTGCTATAGTCAATGATAATTTTACACGTGGAAAATCCCCATTGGTCGGGGCTGTTAGCGGGTTATCGGATCCAAAACTGGACCCGATTGCTTTACGGCGACCCATTACTATGGATGCCACGTGTCGGTCGCCCTTGACGAAAGCACTTCTATGACGCGTGATTTATCGTCATGGAAGTGGACACTTCCATGATGATAATTTTGGTAATGTCATGGAACACTTCTACGACAGCACAGGTATGGCTATCTTGATTCTGTCATAAAATTGTCATGGATGTACATGCATGACAGAAAACGTGACCTACTGCGGCAAACACGTATCATCACGGAAGTGTATTTTTTTGTAGTGGATAGAGATGACCTCAAGAAATTACTATGCAAGTGGAAAGAAAAATCTTTGAATGCTATAATGCAATATGATCCTAAGTTTGCCACTTCACCTATCGTGTTACTGATAAGGATTATGAATTCTTTATCGATCCTTATTTAATTACTTTGGTTGAATCTGATCCTTTCCATGGTTATGAATCTGAAACTGTTGTGGCACATCTTACTAAATTAAATGATATAGCCACCCTGTTTGCTCATGAGGAAAAAAATCGCTATTACTATATTCTTAAGTTGTTTCCTTTCACATTCAGGGTGATGCTAAGATATGGTTTAATTCTCTTGCTCCTGGCTGTGTGCGTAGTCCCCAGGATATGATATATTACTTCTCTAAAAAATATTTTCCTGCTCATAAGAAACAAGATGCTTGACAGGAAATATTTAACTTTGTGCAAATTGAAGAAAAGAGTCTCCCACAAGCTTGCGGGGCTTCTCCAATTACTTAATGCTTTGCCTGATCATCCTCTCAAGAAAAATGAAATACTTGATATCTTTTATAATGGACTAACCGATGCTTCTAGGGACCACCTAGGTAGTTGTGCTGGTTGTGTTTTCAGGGAACGAACTGTTGAACAAGCCGAACTATTATTGAATAACATATTGAGTAATGAAAATGATTGGACTCTTCCCGAACCACCTCATAAGCCAACTCCGAAGAAGAGAGGTATTCTATTTCTCAGTCCTGAAGATATGCAAGAGGCAAAGAAATATATGAAAGAAAAAGGTATTAAAGCTGAAGATGTTAAGAATATACCACATATCGAAGAAATACATGGTCTTAATACTCCGACACAGGTAGTAGAGGTAAATTCTCTCTATAGATTTGATGAAGGTGATGTTCCTTATAATAAGTCTGCTAGTCAATGATTGGATGAATTTGATAACTTTATTGTTAAACAAGAAAACTTCAACGCATATGTTAGTAGACAATTAAAACGTAATGCTTATATGCTTGACTGCTTGGGTGACTATGTGAGTAGAACTGTTAATGATCTCAAGATTATTACTAAACATGCTTCCATGGTAAAAACTCAAGTAGAAAAAGTTCTCAAGGTACAAAATGATTTGCTCAATGAAATGAATAATAAATGAATGATAATGTTGTTAGAGTTATGACTAGAGGTGGCAAAACGACTCAGGAACCTTTATATCTTGAGGGCCACCCTAAGAGAATTGAGCAAGATTCTCAAGGAATTAGTACTGATGCACTAGTCCTTCTAGTAATAAAAAGAAAAAGAAAACTGATAGGACTTTGCATGCTTCTAGTGAACCTATTATAGACAAACCTGAGAACCCAAATGATATTTCTATTTCTGATGCTGAGACACAATATGGTGATGAACATGAACCTAGTGATAATGTTAATGATGATGTTCATGTTGATGCTCAACCTAGTAATGATAATGATGTGGAGATAGAACATGTTTTTGATCTTGATAACCCACAACCTAAGAATAAAAGATATGATAAGAGAGACTTTGTTGCTAGGAAACACGGTAAAGAAAGAGAACGATGGGTTCAGAAACCCATGCCCTTTCCTCCTAAACCATCCAAGAAAAAGGATGGTGAGGACTTTGAGCACTTTGTTGAAATGCTTAGACATGTCTTTTTGCGTATGCGTTTGACTGGTATTCTAAAAATGTCCCTGTCGGTGTCAAAACCGGCGGATCTCGGGTAGGGGGTCCCAAACTGTGCGTCTAGGCGGATGGTAATAGGAGACAAGGGACACGATGTTTTACCCAGGTTCGGGGCCTCTTGATGGAGGTAAAACCCTACGTCCTGCTTGATTGATATTGATGATGTGGGTATTACAAGAGTAGATCTACCACGAGATCAAGGAGGCTAAACCCTAGAAGCTAGCCTATGGTATGATTGTTGTTCGTCCTACGGACTAAAACCATCCGGTTTATATAGACACCGGAGAGGGCTAGGGTTACACAGAGTCGGTTACAATGGTAGGAGATCTACATATTCGTATCGCCAAGCTTGCCTTCCACGCCAAGGAAAGTCCCATCCGGACACGGGACGAAGTCTTCAATCTTGTATCTTCATAGTCTTGGAGTCCGGCCGATGATGATAGTTCGGCTATCCGGACACCCCCTAGTCCAGGACTCCCTCAGTAGCCCCCGAACCAGGCTTCAATGACGACGAGTCTGGCGCGTATATTGTCTTCGGCGTTTGCAAGGCGGGTTCTCCTCCATATTCCATGTGTTTGCCGAATAGTGTCCGGTTTCCTTATAAATGTTGCGCTCCTTGGCTTCTACGTCCAATAATGGCCCTCTTCCACGTGTCGTATGAATGCGAAAAGCCAGGGTATTTTTACATTTTACCCCCTAAGTGCGCGAATAAGCTGCCTATAAGAGAGGCGAGGACCCATATCCGAATCACACCATCCTCCTTCCGCAAGTACTCATCGAATCGCATCTGACAAAAATCCATTCCAACATGGACAGTCGACGCGGCTCCTCCTCTCGCGCTCCCAGTCCTTAGCCAGGAGATTGGAGAAGATGTTCAGTCCCGCATAGCGAGTTAGTGACGCTCCAAGCAGAGGGATACCTTCCCCCAGCCTTTATGGTTCCGGTTCGAGACGGACTGGCCACCTACAAGGGTGGGAAGCAGGCGGAGAGCGTCCCCAATCCCTCCAAAGGAGAGCGGGTATGCTTCGTCCCCTACCTAATAAGGGGACTCGGATTTCCCATACATCTGTTTCTCCGGGGGCTCCTGGAGTTCTATGGACTCCAACTTCACCACCTCACACCTGCCTCCATCTTGCACATCGCGGGCTTTGTAGCTCTTTGCAGCTGTTCTTGGGCATCGAGCCCCATTTTGCACCGTGGAAGAGATTGTTTTGCCTCGTACCCCGTTCTCACGAGGGGTCGGTATATCAAGTGGGCAGAGCCGAAATATGGCGCATCGCCGGGACCGGATATCTATCCGGAACCCCGAAGAAGGCGTCCGAAGACTGGCCTTCGGAGTGGTTCTATATGGAAGATGCCCCGCTGCCGAATCCAGTTCGGATCGGCCTCCCAGAGTTTAGCAACGCTCCTCTGAAAAAACGCCTGAGTTGGCGCCCGCGGAGCCCTCAACGGGAAGATGATAGGAGCGTCCAATATCTGATGGGCCGGATAAGGTTACTGGGCCATTCCGGATTGACCTTGATTGGAGTCATGGCCACATGCATTATGCGAGGGGTGCAGCCGCTCCAATATAGGGGCCACCCCATGTGGGATTTCAACGGGGAGAATGACGCCACCCGTCATGGCCGCAAGGGGCCGGGATCGACCGCCGATCTGGTGAAGATCCTTTCTGGCTTGTACAAGGGGGAGAAGGAGGACTTCCTCCGCATGAGTCCATTCAATGGATTCTCCATGAATAACCCTCGGAGCTGGGTAAGCGGACGTTTATATATCCGATCCGTGCCTTCAAAGTTAAGTGTCTTACTTTATGATTTCGACGCAGGAACTACGCCGGGATGTGGAGGGCATACAAAGCCCGACTCCACAACCCGAGGATCCGGGAAGATCCCTTGATCCGGCCTCCGGAGAGGATCCGGACATAAAGGTGGAACTGATTGACGGGGTGTTCCACCAACTCAGCACAGACAATGCTCTAGTCGCCATTACGGCTGACTACCCTGGTTTATCTCCGGCTTCCCAGGTGAGTACTACCGAAGTCCTGACACCATTACTTTTTTAATGCTTATTTCTGACCACCGTATACCAACGGTGCTTTGTAGAAGGTGCCTTTACGGCGGGAAGCCGAGCCCGCGGCGACTGACCAACCAAGGTCAATGCGGCCCAGCGGGCGAAAGAGGAGTGCGGCGCGAATCGAAACATCGCCGCAAAGGTATGGCGCACCATTATCTTTAAGGGAAAGACTCCTAGGAGGTATATTAATGCTCATGATTCTTCCAGGAGAAAGAGCACTCGCCGGACTGTGCCCAGAGAGGTTGCCAACCAAGCCTCCGCCAGCCAGGCTCCAACACCTGGTCCGGAAGGGGAGGCGAGCACAAGGCGCGAGCCGGATGCTCCTCCAACGGAGGATGCCGACAGGATGTCCGCCACCAGGTCTGAGGTGGAGAGCGCCATGAATCACAGGCGCCGCCGGACAGTTCTTCGTGATGCGTGTTTCTCCCCAGAGGCGTTGAATGCCTTTAATGCGGGAGACGCGGACCTCCGTGCTGCTCAAGATGGTTTAACCAGAGCCATGGAGCAGTATGTGAAAGATATACGGGTGAGGAATTTTAATAGTTATATATGCCAATAGCCCCCGAGACTAAAAATAGTTAAACTAACTGATTTAAGGATCATTTGTTATGCAGGATCTTACGGAGAAGAATACCCACCTGTCCCAGGAGCTTCAAGAATGCAAGGCCCAACTTGAGGCCGCACTAGCCGCCGCCGGGGGAGCCACAGAGACCCCCTCTGGTAATACATATTTCGAAAAGATAAGTAGTTTATGAAGTGCGGCGTGTGCGTTTAGTCTGACAATAATATTTCAGAGGGTGCCGGACTAGATCCGGACAAGCAACATCTGCTGCGCCAGCTGAAGGCCGGCGAGAAGGTGCTTATGAGGGTGCAGCAGGAGAGGACAAACTCCAAGATGCCAAAACCCAGCTGGGCGAAGAACTAAAAGATGTTCGGGTCCAGCTGTCTAACTCCGTAAAGGAGAATCGGCGGCTTCGTCGCGGCATTTATAGTAAGTGCTTGAGCAAACTCTTTTGAAAAGAAGAGTTCGGCGAGGAAGTCGATTGACAGAAATGTGTCTGTAGGTGTGCTCACGGGTCGTCTGGTGGAGGAAATGCCTGGTTCCACGGGTGACCTTCTTCCCAAGCTGCTGCAACTGCACGAACATGTCCGGCAGGCGATGAGCGGCGTCGTTCAGGCCTTATGGCCGTCCGTCTCCCTACCCGAGGGTCTTGGAGGGCTTGCTGAGAAGCTTCAGGGAGTACGGCAGCGCTTCCGTCTATGGAAGATATCGACCTGCCGTCAAGGCGCCAGGGAGGCCTGGTCCATGGTGAAGACGCGGTACACGAAGGTTGATCCAAACCACATGGCCGAGGTCGGACCTGTGGGGCCCGATGGGAAGGAGATCCCTGTGAGCCTGATGTACGGCCAAGTAGAGTTGGCCGCAAAATATTCCCAACGGGACTGTAAAGTAGACAGCCTGTTAGATGGGATTGAAGAGGAGTACAATCAGTCAGTTTGACGATGTAATTTAAAATGACATGTAAAATGCCTTCTAGCCGGATTGTAGATCGTTTGTCTCTGCGGACCTTTTCACTTCAACCTCGGGGCCCAACAGTCTGGAGTGTGTCCGAATACCCTCACGGTTATAAAAAACCGGGGCATGCATGGAGACCAAGCGTAGGGGTCATAAGTGCTTTATCAGACAAGTGCCCAACTAGCTATGTTATATTACATGGTTAGTAAGAAACATCTTCCAGGGAGAATAGTTCCGTTAGGGGTTCCTTTCCCTGGGAGGCATGCCCTAAAGTGCATGTCCGGACTGCGAAAAGAGAAGAAAAAGCATCTGGGGGCAGATAAATAAATAAGTAATAAATCATCTTTCAAGTCACCGACCGAATATTTCCTTAAGAATGCTAGCCTTCGGCTTCACCCAGTCTGAGGTACACATCTGGCTGACCCAGCAGTAACAATCGCAGAGGTGCTCCCTTTACCTCCTAGCCGAACAATCGGGAACGTAGGGGTAAGCACAGGAGCCAGGCAACCCAGCTTGGCCAAAACTTAAGTCATATCGATGCATATAATGGTGAGTAAAAGGTACATGCAGAAGTATGACACATGTGTTGGGCATGAAGCCCGTATAAATAAGCTTCTGTTAAAGAAGCCCCCAGGTATAACGAGTGCGAGTAGCACATCAACAATGCGCAGATCAGCCCTCAAAGGCTTTTACTGAAAGAGGGAGGAAAAAGGAGGGAAACAAAAGACAGCGAAAAAATATGAAAGGTGGATGGAGGAAGGAGACAAACTCTGAGTCCGGCGCTAGGCGTAGAATCTTCGGAGACGGGCTGCGTTCCATGGGTTCAACTCGAGTCGGTTGTCAGATGTGTTGCGTAGATGATATGCACCGCCAGTAAGGACTTGGTCGATGATGAAGGGAACTTCCCATTTGGGCTTAAGTTTGTCCTTTTTCTTGTCCGGCAGGCGTAGAACTAGCTCGCCAACATTGTAAGTTTTGGCTCGTACTTCTCTGCTTTGATATCTTCGAGCCTGCTGCTGATAGAATGCGGAACGGGATTTTGCCACGCCGTGCTCCTCCTCTAAGGCGTCCAAATTGTCCTGCCGATCCAACTTGGCTTCTCTTTCTTCGTACATGCGCACGCGAGGTGAGTCATGAATTATATCGCAAGGCAAAACTGCCTCTGCGCCGTATACCGTAAAAAATGGTGTGAATCCGGTAGTGCGGTTTGGCGTGGTCCGCAGCCCCCAGAGTATGGAGTCGAGCTCCTCTACCCAATGCGTGTTAGATTCCGTGAGGGACCGCACCAATCTGGGTTTAATGCCGCTCATGATTAGACCATTTGCTCGTTCGACTTGACCGTTAGTTTGAGGGTGATAGACTGAAGCGTAGTCGAGCTTGATGCCCATGTTTTTGCACCAGAGTTTAACCTCGTCGGCCGTGAAATTCGTGCCGTTATCAGTGATGATGCTGTGGGGGACGCCAAAATGGTGTACTACCCCGGATATGAAGTCTATCACAGGTCCGGATTCTGCCGTTTTAGCCGGCTTGGCCTCTATCCATTTGGTGAATTTGTCCACCATGACCAATAAGTATTTTTGCTTGTGGATTCCCCCTTTAAGGGGTCCAACCATGTCAAGCCCCCAGACCGCAAACGGCCAAGTGATGGGTATAGTTTTGAGGGCGGTGGGTGGCATGTGGCTTTGATTAGCAAAGAGCTGGCAACCGACGCATCGTTGGACTAAGTCCTGAGCATCTGCCCGGGCTGTCGGCCAATAAAATCCTGTACAGAAGGCCTTGCCTACAAGGGCCCGGGCTGCAGCGTGGTGCCCGCCGAGTCCGGCGTGAATTTCAGCTAGGAGATTTCGCCCTTCCTCTTCAGAGATGCACCTTTGAAGGACTCCGGTTGTGCTTTTCTTGTAAAGTTCTCCCTCATGGACCTTGTAGGCTTTAGATCGCCGAACTATGCAGCGGGCCTCATTTTGGTCTTCGGGAAGTTCCTGCCTAATTAAGTAGGCTAGGAATGGTTCCGTCCACGGGGCAATTACTGCCATTATTTCATGGGCTGAAGGTGTTATTTCATTGGCTGAGCCACCGATTGTGTCAGAATGTTCCGTGTTGGGTGGTGCAGTTGGTTCCGGGTTGTTATTTCCGGACTCCTCTTCCCATAATACGGATGGCTTAAAGAGCCGCTCCAGGAAGATGTTTGGAGGGATGTCGTCGCGTTTTGCGCCGATGCGTGCCAACACGTCTGCTGCCTGGTTATTATCCCGGGCTACATGGTGGAATTCGAGTCCTTCAAACCGAGCTGACATTTTTAGGACGGCGTTACGGTAGGCTGCCATTTTCGGATCCTTGGCATCAAAGTCTCCATTTACTTGGGATATTGCGAGGTTTGAATCCCCGCGCACCTCTAGGCGTTGAATACCCATGGAGATTGCCATCCGGAGACCATGTAGAAGGGCCTCGTATTCGGCTGCGTTGTTGGAGTCCGTGTACATTATTTGAAGTACGTATTGGACTGTGTCTCCGGTTGGGGACGTCAAGACGACGCCAGCCCCCAAGCCGACCAACATTTTGGAGCCGTCGAAATGCATGATCCAATTGGAGTATGCGCCGTACTCTTTAGGGAGTTCGGCTTCGGTCCATTCGGCGATGAAGTCGGCCAAAACTTGCGACTTTATAGCTCGCCGTGGTTTGTAGGTTATGTCAAATGGTAAGAGCTCAATGGCCCATTTTGCAATCCTGCCCGTCGCGTCGCGGTTGTTTATAATGTCGTTGAGAGGTACTTCGGAGGCCACTGTTATGGAACACTCTTGAAAGTAGTGTCGCAGCTTCCGGGATGCCATGAACACCGCGTACGCTATCTTTTGATAATGTGGGTACCGGGACTTGCATGGACTTAAGACAGTGGATACGTAGTACACTGGTTTTTGAAGAGGGAATTTGTGCCCTTCTGTTTCTCATTCGACGACGAGTACCGCGCTGACAACTTGATGTGTTGCTGCGATATATAATAACATCGGTTCGCCCAGGTTGGGCGCGGCCAGGACCGGATTTGTTGCCAATATGGCCTTAATTTCTTCGAGTCCGGCCGTGGCAGCATCCGTCCATTCGAAGTGTTCGGTGCGCCGGAGGAGGCGATAGAGGGGCAGTGCCTTTTCTCCCAAACGGGAGATGAAGCAGCTTAGACCCGCCACGCATCCAGTTAGTTTTTGTATTTGTTTGAGGTCTTTTGGGATATCCAATTGTGACAGAGCTCTGGTCTTGGCTGGGTTTGCTTCAATTCCTCTACCGGATACAATGAAGCCCAAGAGCTTTCTGGCTGGTACGTCGAAAACACATTTTTCCGGGTTGAGCTACATGTCTGAATCATGTGTTGATATGTTGCGCCGGCGTTTTTGAGTCCGAAGGGCATTGTGTTGAAGCAGAATGGTCCGTATGGAGTAATGAATGCCGTTGCGGCCTGGTTTGTTTCCGCCATCTTGATTTGATGGTATCCGGAGTATGCATCGAGGAAGCACAAAGAATCATGCCATGCGGTAGCATCGATGATTTGGTTGATGCGGGGGAGGGGGAAAGGATCCTTTGGACAGGCCTTGTTAAAGTCTTTGAAATCGACACAAAGGCGCCAGGATTTGTCCTTTTTTGGTACCATTACCAGGTTTGCTAGCCAGTCCGGATGTTTTATATCTCTGATGAATCCGGCTTCTAAGAGTTTGGCTAGCTCCTCTCCCATTGCCTGTCTTTTGGGTTCGGAAAATCACCGAAGAGCATGTTTGACTGGCTTGAATCCTTTTAGGATATTTAGGCTGTGCTCTGCCAGCCTGCGTGGGATTCCTGGCATATCTGAAGGGTGCCAGGCAAAAATGTCCCAATTTTCCCGAAGGAATTCTCGTAGTGCGGCTTCTACATCAGGGTTTAATTGTGCCCCAATGGAGGCCATCTTTGTGGGGTCCATTGGATGGACATGGAATTTGACTATTTCGTCTGCTGGTTTAAAAGAGGTGGACTTAGATCTCTTATCGAGTATCAAATCGTCCCTATTCACCATGGAGCGGAGTGCAGTGAGTTCCTCTGCCGCTAGGGCTTCGGATAGTGCCTCTCGGGCTAGTGCGGCTGTCTTATTTTCAGCGCGGAGTGCTATATCTGCATCACTGACAAGAGTGATGATTCCATTGGGCCCGGGCATTTTAAGCTTCATGTACCCGTGATGGGGTATAGCTTGGAAAATTGTGAATGCCTCTCGCCCTAACAAGGCGTGATATCCGCTGCCGAACGGGGCCACTTGGAACGTGACCTCCTCGGACCTGTAATTGTCCGTGAGCCAAACACTACATCTAGTGTGATTTTTCCTGTGCAGCGTACTTCCCGACTAGGGATTATTCCTCTAAAGGTTGTGCTGCTTCGCTCTATGCGGCTCCAGTCTATTTCCATTTTTTGGAGGGTTTCCTCGTAGATGAGGTTTAATCCGCTGCCGCCACCCATGAGTACCTTGGTAAGATGAAAGTCGTCCACTATCGGACTGAGGACCAATGCGGCTGGTGCTCGGGCTGTTCGGAATTTAGGTTCGTCGCTGGCATTGAAGGTGATAGCCGTGTCGCTCCATGGATTTGTTGTTGCTACTTGGTAGACTTCGGCGAGGCTGTGGATTGTTCGTTTCCGCATATTATTTGATGCGAAAGTCTCAAAGACTGTTAATACTGTACTGGTACTGTTGGGCTGGTTACCCGGGGCTAGAAAACCTTCGCCACTTTTGGCCACCTACCGTAGTATCCAACATGCTCGAAGGCTATGTGTTGGAGTGGCGCCCTCTGTACTATGGATTTTACAGGGTCCGTTGAGCCATCCCTCCAGTACGGTTCCGTGCCCTTTAGGGGGTTTTTGCTTTTTGGTTTTTGACCCAGGTGCTTGAGTATGACGCACCCTTTTATTTCGAACTAGGGTTATGTTCAGGGATGGATTGTCCCAAAACCTGGTTTCGGTTTTCCAGGCACTCTCCATTGCACAGTATTTTTGTACTATGGTCGCCAGGTCGGCGAAGCGTGTAACTTCGCGACGACTTATGGCGTTCATGATTCCCTTGTTCGTGCAATTGTTGCAGAAAATTGAGATTGCGCTTTCCTCATGGCAGTCCTTTATCCTGTCCATAACCAGGAGGAATCTGGCCCAGTAATGATGTACTGTTTCATCGGGCTCTTGCCGTATTTGAGATAGATCGCTTATGTTTGGGTGGGCGGGCGGAATTAAATTCGGAACCCCGCCCAATCTGAGGCTCAAAGGCCGAGAAATTTTCGGATTTGGAAGCTTGGATTGCTGGACGTTATCCAACAAATCTGGTCCGATGCCTCACTTTAGGTTCAGTACTTGATTGACGTCCGTCCCTCCGTGGGATTCCGGCATGGAGGGATCGGGAATCCGGACATAACTGGTCTTTAACATAGAAGAAGAGTTGCCGCGTTGTTCCTCTACCACAACAACGTGGTGGGTAGCCTGGGGGGAGTTAATTTCTCTCAGATCGGTTTTAAGCCCAATCTGATCGTAGTCTGTAGTGACTCTTAGGGCGGCGATACGATCCAAGAGCTCATTTACGGAGGAGAGCTCCATCGGATCTAGCTGCTCGGTGAATTCCGAGTTGACGTGAAGATCGCTTTTGATGACCTGAGAGGTCATTGTCGGAGCAGTGGCCGAACAGGCGGTCATAAGAAAACCACCTAGCCGGATAGTTTGGCCGGTGGCCAAAGCTCCCTTGGCGACGGCGCCGTCTTTAAAGACGGGAAAAGGCATCCCTCCTAATTGCGATGGCACAGAGGAACTCTCAATGAAAGCACCAATGTCGGTGTCAAAACTGGCGGATCTCGGGTAGGGGGTCCCGAACTGTGCGTCTAAGCGGATGGTAACAGGAGACAAGGGACACGATGTTTTACCCAGGTTCGGGCCCTCTTGATGGAGGTAAAACCCTACGTCCTGCTTGATTGATATTGATGATGTGGGTATTACAAGAGTAGATCTACCATGAGATCAAGGAGGCTAAACCCTAGAAGCTAGCCTATGGTATGATTGTTGTTCGTCCTACGGACTAAAACCATCCGGTTTATATAGACACCGGAGAGGGCTAGGGTTACACAGAGTCGGTTACAATGATAGGAGATCTACATATCCGTATCGCCAAGCTTGCCTTCCACGCCAAGGAAAGTCCCATCCGGACACGGGACGAAGTCTTCAATCTTGTATCTTCGTAGTCTTGGAGTCCGGTCGATGATGATAGTTCGGCTATCCGGACACCCCCTAGTCCCAGACTCCCTCAGTCCCCATATGCTAAGTATATGAAAGATATTGTTACTAATAACAGAAAGATACCAGAAGCTTAAATTTCCACCATGCTTTCTAATTACACATTTAAAGGTGGAATACAAAGAAACTAGGAGATCCAGGAATACCAACTATACTATGCTCCATTAAAAGAAATTATGTTAAAACTGCTTTATGTGATCTTGGAGCCGGTGTTAGTGTTATGCATTTCTCTTTATATCGTAGACTTGATTTGAATAAGTTGACACCCACCCAAATCTCTTTGCAAATGGCCGATATATCAACCGCTATATGCATCGGTGTTTGTAGGATGTACCTGTCATAGTCGCAAATGTTACTATTTTAACGGACTTAGTTATTCTTGATATACCCGAGGACGATAGTATGTCGATCATCCATGGTAGACCCTTTTTGAATACTACAGGGGCTATTATTGATTGCAACAAGGCAATGTCACTTTTCATGTTAATGGTAATAAGCATACGGTGCACTTTCCGAAGAAACAACCTCAAGTGAATAGTACCAATTCTATTGGAAAATTTTCAACAATTACTATTGGAGGTTTTGAATTCCCTCTTCCTACTATCAAAAAGAAATATGAAACTCTTATTGTGGGGACATGTATATCCCCGTTGAGGTAACCTAGTGTTATTTAAAAATTCTTCGGTTTCATGTCATTCGGAAGAAGTTTGTTAATGAGACTTGATCAACCTTGTTAATGGATTCCTTTTGATGGGCATGATATGGATGAATTTAGTAAACACAACTCTCTATACCTTCTTTTTACCTTCTGTTATTTAGAGTAAATAAAGCAAAATGCTATTATTTTTCTATTTTTCTGAATTATACGTGCAATAAAAAATGACCAAAAAATAAAAGTTCTCCAAATGCCCTGAAAATTTAGTATGATTTTTTCCAGAATATTTAAGATTTTTTTGGCACTAAAAACACATCAGGGGGTGCACCAGTGGGCCATAAGCCCACAGGGCGCTCCCACCCCTAGGCACGCCTACAGGGCTTGTGGGTCCCACATGGGTCCCCCCTCACTTATTCCAGCACCCTTCCACTTCGTCTTCCTCCAGAAAAAATCCCACCATTGCTCAAACCCGTGTTCTTGCTCATTTTGCTGCCATTTTCGATCTCCTTGCTCAGAACTCTGTTTCCGAAACTGTTTTGGGGGATTGTTATTTGGTATGTGACTCCTCCAATGGTCCAATTAGTTTTTGCTCTAGTGCTTTATATATTTCAAATTTTTGCTGCTATGGTGACCATGTTCTTGAATTTGCATGTCAAATTTATATGGTCCAAAGTAGTTTTGTTGCATGATATAGCTTCTAAACACTTGTGGGAGTAGTTGCTATCAATCTTGTTGAGTTTTGCTCACTTTATTTTGAGTCACAAAACATTTCATAGAAAAAGGAAACCATGAAGAGGTGGTTAAGGGGCTCTTCAAGCCGGAATTCACATGAAAATGAAAATGAGGAGAAGAAGAAGCCCAAGTACAACCTTCCCTGCACCGCGGAAATTCTGCCATGTGAATGGCCAAGTGATGATTTTTATTGAGGGCAGCCGGAATTTATGATGATTTTTATTTTTTGGCGAAGAATACCGGCATCACCACCTTCCTCCAAGATAAGTGTGACCAACACCTGCTACTCACTAATACGGTGCAAAATTTTCACTTTCATTCTAGGAAGGATCCTCCCATGGTAGAATTTCACTTGTATGATGTGCCTAAGCGAATGACACTTTATGATTTTTGTGATGTTTGGAAATTACCTTATGAGGGCAGCATTAGTGAACCGAGTCCTAGAGACGTGGAGGACTTCATTGATGAAACTACTGTAGGGGAAGAGAGAGGGGTGTCGGAAGCAAGAGTGGCTAGTTTACATTTTCCTGTTTTGCGCTATTATTCATTATTTGCTAGAAGATGTTTGATTGGTCATGGGGAGAGTGGAGGCCTTAGTGCCCCTGACCTTGCTATTTTGTGCCATGCTTTATATTCTGATAGAACTTTTAGTTTGGGTGCCATAGTTGCTCGACAATTAAACACAAACTGCACGAAGGTCCTGTTTTCGAAGGTATCTATGCCTCCGGCCTTGCTAAACATTTTGAGATGCCCATTAGGCATGATGAGGAAGAAGAGATGTTGTTACCCACTAAATATTTGAACTATGCTAGTATGATCATGATTTTATTAAGAAAGACAATGACAAGCGGCTCATCTATAACCTAGTCTCCAGTTAGGGCACTTGTCAGATTATTACCTTGCCTGCACCTTCTTTGTTCGATATTCATTAAGGCAGGTACATTATTATGCCCGAGGACGTTTATGCGTACTGGGAGCAGACGCGATCCCCAGTCCCTGAGCCAGCACTATCACCTGATCCATACTTAGAGCCAGTTTATCAGTGGGAGCCACAGGAGTTGGCCAACCAGTGGAACCCAGGACCCTCCGGAGTACCGAGGAGAGGGTTATTTCCAGCCGTGGCCCTAGACCAACTTAGGCCAAAAGCCTAAGCTTGGGGAGTACGTATTTCTCACCGACATTACATTCATGTTCACACACTCATTCTAGTTGTCGGTGTTCATGCTTTTTCATTGTATTATTCATGTGATTTTATTTTTCTCGCTTTCTTCTTGTGTGTTTGAAAAACTTTGGGAAAATCCAAAAGAATAGTTCTCACTTCTTTTTAGTTTTTCTTTCTAGTTTAATTAGTTCCAGTATTAAAAGAAAACCCCAAAAAGATTTCTCGTTCTTCTTTTGCTTGTTGGGAGCTTTCCTGTGTAAATAGTTTTTCTCCTTTTTGTTTTGCTTTCTTTCAGAAAAACCAAAAACTCCATAAATATTTTAGTGTGTTTCTTTCAAATTCTTTTCTTTTCTTTGCTCCGTAAGGAGAAGAGCACGATGAAAATGTTGAGTGACTCTCATATGCATTATTATTGATCTAACAAAGAGCCCATATTACCTTGTCTTCTCCTTTGAATAAATGTTGCAGATTCCAACTTAGTCTGATGCACGTGCACTCTCACTTCTTTTTAGTTTTTCTTTCTAGTTTAATTAGTTCTAGTATTAAAAGAAAAACCCAAAAAGATTTCTCGTTCTTCTTTTGCTTGTTGGGAGCTTTCCCGTGTAAATAGTTTCTTTCCTTTTCGTTTTGCTTTCTTTCGGAAAAAACAAAAACTCCAAAAATATTGTAATGTGTTTCTTTAAAAAAAATCGTTTCTTTGCTCCATAAGTAGAAGACCACGATGAAAATGTTGAGTGACTCTCATATGCATTATTATTGATCTAACAAAGAGCCCATATTACCTTGTCTTCTCCTTTGAATAAATGTTGCAGATTCTAGCTTAGTCTGATGCACGTGCACTCTCACTTCTTTTTAGTTTTTCTTTCTAGTTTAATTAGTTCTAGTATTAAAAGAAAAACCCAAAAAGATTTCTCGTTCTTATTTTGCTTGTTGGGAGCTTTCCCGTGTAAATAGTTTCTTTCCTTTTCATTTTGCTTTCTTTTGGGAAAAAGAAAAAGTCCAAAAATATTCTAGTGTGTTTCTTTCAAAAAAAATTCTTTTCTTTGCTCCATAAGGAGAAGACCACGATGAAAATGTTGAGTGACTCTCATATGCATTATTATTGATCTAACAAATATCCCATATTACCTTGTCTTCTCCTTTGAATAAATGTTGCAGATTCCAGCTTAGTCCAATGCATGTGCACTCTTATTATTATTCTCATCGTTCGGACGTGCAAGTGAAAGGCAATAATGACGATATATGATGAAATGATTGAGATGGAGAAAAGCTTGTACGAACTCGACCTATTTTGTTTTTGTAAATATGATTAGCTCAGTGTTCCTGATTCAGCCTATTATGAATGAAACATGTTTGCAATGACAATTAGAGATTATAGTTACGCATGCCATGCTTAATTAGCTAGGAGTGTATAATGGTTTGTCTTGTTTGCCAACATGCAATTTAAAATGGTTATGATGTAGTATGATAAGATGGTATCCTCCTTTGAATGATTAAAGTGGCTTGACTTGGCACATGTTCACGCAAGTAGTTGAAATAAAAACAACATAGCCTCTACGATTTTTATGTTCATGGTGATTTATATTCTACTCATGCTTGCGTTCAATGTTGGTTAATCTCAATGCATGTTTATGACCGTTGTCGCTCTCTAGTTGGTTGCTCCTCAATCTTTTTCTAGCCTTCACTTGTACTAAGTGAGAATACTGCTTGTGCATCCACTTCCTTAAACCCAAAGTTGTTCCATATAAGTCCACCATACCTACCTATATGCGGTATTTACCTGTTGTTCCAAGTAAATTTGCATGTGCCAAACTCTAAACTTTCAAATAATAATCTGTTTGTATGCCTGAATCGCTCATGTAGCGACTGGGGGCTGTCAGTATCTTCCATGATAGGTGGGTTATTCTCACGATGAGTGTTTATTCACTTGTCATTCACGGGAAAGTGGCTGGTAATCGGAATGCCCATTTCCATGCTCAAAATCAAATCAAAATAAATCATAAAACAAAACTCCCCTAGGATTGTTGACGGTACCCATGGATTCGGCTAGCCGTGGAGTGTGATTGATTAGTGGAGGGGGAGCAAAAACTTTACCATTCTGTTTGGGAACCGCCTGTAATGTATCTAGCATGCAAGATAGTGAGATCTCTGGGTTGTTATGTTGACAATGAAAGCATACCACTCAAAGTTATATTCATCTTTGTTTTAAAGCTCTGAGCTCTGGCACCTCTACAAGTCCCTGCTTCCCTCTGTGAAGGGCTTATCTATTTACTTTTATTGTTGAGTCATCGTCCTCCTATAAAAAACACCAGCTAGAGAGCACCACTGTCATTTTATGCTTTGCTATTTACTGATGCTGAGTATGAGTGTGACTGGATCTGTTTTGCCATGAATTATAATGTCTAGTCAGTCCTTGGTCTTCAGGGGTGCTCTGCATTTATGTTTTGCGGTCTCGGAAACGGCTAGCGAGATACCATTTTGTCAGATTATATCATCATTGTTTTGAAAAAAGTGTTGTCATCCGAGATTCATTGTTATTGCTCGCTAGTTGATTATGCCATTGATATGAGTACATGTTAGACCTAAATGTTACTATGAATAAGGTTAGTTCATGATCTTTGCTGAAAACCTGAACATCAGTTAGACATATTTACAACAACAAGATCAAATAGAGTTTGTAAAAGTTTGTCTTTTTCACTTTCAGTTTGTCAACTAAATTGCTTGAGGACAAGCAATGTGTTAAACTTGGGGGAGTTGATATGTCTCCGTCGTATCTACTTTTCCAAATTCTTTTGCCCTTGTTTTGGACTCTAATTTGCATGATTTTAATGGAACTAACCCAGACTGACGTTGTTTTCAGCAGAATTGCCGTGGAGTTATTTTTGTGCAGAAATAAAAGTTCTCGTATTGACCTAAAAATCTACGGAGAATACTTTTGGAATATATAAGAAATACTGGTGCAAGAATTAACCAGAGGGGGTCCACCCAGTGGCCACAAGCCTGGGGGGCACCCCCCTGGGGCGTGCCTAGAGGGCTTGTGGGCCCCCTGGACCTCCTCCGACCTCAACTCCAACTCTATATAACCCTATTCGGGGAGAAAAATTAGAGAGAAGGATTCATCACGTTTTACGATGCGGAGCAGCCGCCACCTCTTGTTCTTCATCGGGACGGCATATCTGGAGTCCCTTCGGGGCTCCGGAGAGGGGGGTTCTTCGCCATCATCATCACCAACCTTCCTCCATCACCAATTTCATGATGCTCACCGCCGGGAGTGAGTAATTCCATCGTAGGCTTGCTGGATGGTGATGGGTTGGATGAGATTTATCATGTAATCGAGTTAGGTTTGTTAGGTTTTGATCCCCTAGTATCCACTATGTTCTGAGATTGATGTTGCTATGACTTTGCTATGCTTAATGCTTGTCACTAGGGCCTGAGTGCCATGATTTCAGATCTGAACCCATTATTTATTTTCATGAATATATTTGTGTTCTTGATCCTATCTTGCAAGTTGTAGACACCTATTACGTGTTATGATCCGCATACCCCAAGGTGACAATAGTTGGGATTCTTTTCGGTGATTGCCGTAGTTTGAGGAGTTCATGTATTCACTAAGTGCTAATGCTTTGGCCCGGTTCTCTATTAAAAGGAGGCCTTAATATCCCTTAGTTTCCATTAGGACTCCGCTGCCACGGGAGGGTAGGACAAAAGATGGCATGCAAGTTCTTTTCCATAAGCACATATGACTATATATGGAATACATGCCTACATTATATTGATGAATTGGAGCTAGTTTTGTGTCACCCTATGTTATAACTGCTACATGATGAATGCCATTCAACACAATTATCATTGCCGATCCATTGCCTACGAGCTTTTCACATATTGATCTTTGCTAAGTTATTTTGTTGCTACTGTTGTTACAATCACTATAAAACTGCTACTGTTACTTTTGCCACCATTATTGTTACTTCCATACTACTTTGCTACTAAATACTTTGCTGCAGATAATAAGTCTTTCAGGTGTGGTTGAATTGACAACTCAACTGGTAATACTCGTGAATATTCTTTGGCTCCCTTTGTGTCGAATCAATAAATTTGGGTTGAACACTCTGCCCTCAAATTGCAATCCCCAATACTTGTGGGTTATCACATTTGCATCGGCGCAGACACAAAATGGATGCACGCGACGCCCGCCTAGTCCTCCCGCCGCCGCCCGTCAGTTGGTGGCACAACCACCTCCATTTGCCTATCTTTACCAAAAAACTCCCACCCGCTCGCGCTCCCGGCCGCTCGCCATGGACAATGCGCTGACCCCCGACGCCACTGCCGGCCTCGCCTCCCTCGCCTCTGCCAAAGGCAAGCCCCGTGGCACCCGCAAAACAGCGGCGCCGACCAAGAAGAAGGAGCTAACGGATGCACACTGAGCCGTGTAGTCGACCAAGAGGAAGGGGCGGAGGGAGGTGTAGGCCAGCAAGCTCGAAGCTGCATCCGTCGCCACCCTGGCCGCCACCGCACAACAAGAGGCCACAATCGTAAAGAACAAGGAACTCGTCGCTGCGGTCATGAGGGAGGCCCTACTCTACCTAGGGTTAAACCCAGGCTAGCACGGGCTCGTCGCTGCCACCGTGGCCGCGACCAATACTGGCTCGTCGACCGTTCCTCGTCCACCAATGCCAGAGTCGTCGCGCACGTCCACCACGCCACAGATGCCCCGACTTTTATCCCCACCAGCAAGCCTCCCGTTTCTCCACCTCTCTTGGGGACTGTTCACTGGAGGTGAGCATCGTCGCGCCGACCATTCCCGCGCCCATGGCCATCGACCTCAACGCCATACCTATGACTGATGGAGCATCCACTAGGGGCAAGAGGAAACGTCTGCAGGAGATCCCCGCTGGCATGCATCCTGATGCCCACAACCCATTCGACACAATGCCGAACACAGACGGCGAGACAGCCAACCATTTCGTCATGGAGAACATCATCTTCGAAGGCGGTGTGGGTGGCGTAGCCTTCAATCTCGACAAGACCCAAAGCCAAGACAGTCGACGCCCCTTCATGGCCGGCCACGAGGGCACGACCAACACCTTTTCTCAAGGTATGCCTGACCCCTTCACGCAAGGCCAAGATGGCATGGGAGACACTTTCCCGCAAGACCACGAGTTCCCGAAATACTACGACCTAGAAGAAGAAGAAGAAGAAGCAGACATCGAGGGGGCCTTTGTTTTTTGACGACGAGCTCTCCACCCAAGCCAATGCAAACAAGAAGCGCCAAAGCATTCATACGAAGGCATACACAAAGGATGAGGACAAACTCCTTTGTGAATGTTGGAGGGGCATTTGACAAGACCCCAAGGTTGGCGCCGAGCAAAAGGCATCAACCTTTTGAGCGAATTTCATGAACGTAAGAAGTTCGCGCCGTACAAGATAGAGAGCAAGCATGGGTGGGTGCCCTCTCGAAGTGTTGGAGGGTGATACAACAAGAGCGCAACAAGTTTTATGCCACCCTTGAGAGCATCGAGGGTTGTGCCATGAGTGGCCTCGGCATCAAAGACATAGTATACATGTGTCCATCTTCGTTTTTGTTGTTTCATGCTTGCATGTCCATTTGCCCATATGCTTGCATGTCTATTTGCCCATATGCTTGCATGCTCTTCATTTGTACGTATTCCAAGCTTTGGCAGCATTCAAGTCCCAACAGGGGAACACGTCATTCAACCTCACCCATCATTGGATGGTCATAAACATGGACGAGAAGTTCAAGGAGCAATATACCGCCCTCAAGGCGCGTGGAGGGCCGGAAGCCGCCAAGGAGCATGGTGAGGGAGAGAAGTCGCGGCCACGGGGAAAGACTAACTCCAAGAAAGAGGACAAGCGTGATGGGACGTCGATTGCCTCCATGCAACTTTGGAAGTCATGATGACCAAGAAGGATACAAGGGAGGAGAAGAGCTGGCAAGACAAAGAAGAGCAAATGAAGGCCTTTATGGAGATACTGAGGAAAGGGGCTCGAGATGGAGGCGGAGAAGCAAACGAAGAAGCTCGAGATGGAGACGGAGAAGCAAAGGAACATGTTCGAGGTCGAGGCTACCAATGCCAAGACCAAAACAAAAGAAGTGGCGCTCGCTTGCATGATGAAGGGCGTGGAGATCATGAAGGCGGACTTGAGCATGATGTCCCTGAGGAAGAGTCCTTGGTTCGAGAAGATGCAGGCCGACATGCTCAAGCTTGAGAGTAAATTGCACAGAAGTACCACAATTGGGGCATTGGAAGCAGATTGGTACCAAGATTCGTAATTTTTACGTGTCAGTACCAAGATTGGGGTGAGCCGTTGCAAAAAAGACTAAAAGTGTGTTTTATACGTATTGACAGAAAAGTTGACCGGTTGGGCCCGCCCGTCAGGCGCCACGCAGGCCAGTGCGCGCGTGCCCGCACGCTGACTGGGCGCTGATTGGGACTAGGCCAGCTCACACCATTTAGGTCTCGCTGGTGCGACCAAGCCAGACCCCGACCCCGCTCTTCCCTCTTCCTTCTCCTCGCACCCTCGCCAGCGGCTGCCTCCCCGCCCGCCCCGCCGCCCGCCACACCATGCCACCGTAGCCATGGATCAAACTGCTTAGGCGTTGTCACCTCCCCCGCGGCTGCTCCTCCCTCGTGCCCTCCTCTCCCCTGCGGCTGTTGTGCCCTAGGCGATGATGTCCTCGGCTACTCCGGCAGGCGGCGATGGTCGGGGCGATGCGAGCGGCGGCGACCTCCCCTGCTTAGGCCTCGATGGCAGTGGTGGCTACTCCAGCTCGGAGTACAGTAGCGAGGATGAAGATTTTGCGGAGCCGGCGTTGTCGATGGAGCAGAGGCTGAAGATGGCGCGAATTTGGGTGGCCAACCCTAGCACCGCCCATCACTGGACTCATGGCTTCGGTGGTGTTCTATAAGTGTTCCACTGTTCCATTCTTGCAAAGTGAAATTGGGGATTAGGGTTAGGGTTTACTGCCTGGTTTACTGCTTGCATGTTTAGCACTCTAATTGCTAGTCCTAAGTAGAGCAGAGAAGTATAGTGGATTACATGAGTCCTAACTGGAGCAGAGCAGAGCAAAGCAAAGCAACATTAGTGGATTACATTGTTATTTCTTAGTCCAAATTTTCAGAGCAACATTAGGTGTTACCTAGCTAGAGCAGAGCAGAGCAGAGAAGCATAGTGGATTAAATGATTCCTAACTAGAGCAGAGCACCATTAGTGGACAATTCTGTTAACTACTTATCTGAAAATACAAACCATCAGTTTGCTGTCAGTTAAGTACCCACTCTGTAATAATTGTTTACATTGTTTGATTTTTTAGTAATTGTTTAGTTTATATGTTAACTTAAACAAAGCTATGTTTATATGTTAACTTGTTTATATGTTAACTTAAACAAAGCTTTGTTTATATGTTAGCCTATCTGTTAAGTAATATTGTTTATTAACCATTTTTGTCTGTTATTTCATTTTGCAGTTTGTATGATGACATTTTGGATGTTAGGTTCTATTTTGATGCTTCAGAAATGTTTGAGCTAAAGCTCTGCAGTTCAGATGTAACATACCTGAATATGATTGCAGTGATGGAAACCCAAGGATTTAGTGAATATGATCTGCTATTTCACATTGAGAATCCACAATTAGGGGAGAAAGGATTGGAGATGGTAGAGTGTAATGCTGAGTTGCAATTAGTAAAGAAGCAGGTTGAGGAGTCTAAGGTCTTAAATTTGCTAGTGAGGGCATGTCCACCTCCTTGCAGCCAGTTTGAGAGGCAAGAATTATCCACTGTTGTGTATGAAGAGCCTGTGTTATATGATCTCAGTGAGCCACCCATCTATGATGTTAATGAAGAAGGAGTTGCATTTGAAAGTCAGAGTAGCAGCTGCAGTGTAGCTCATGGTACTGGTGTTTGCACACAAGAGAGCAAGAATGTAAAAGGAAAACTGAAAGCTATTTTGGAAATAGAAGAAGAAGAGGGATATGATGGCAGTGGTGGTTCTGATTGTGAAGGTGAAGAGGACAGTGATGTACCACCTTTTTATATGGGTGATGCTGATGACATAGAGATGGCTGAGGGAAAGAAACGGAAAGAGTATGATGAAATGGAAGAGGGAGAAACAGATGATGAAAAATCTGAGGAGGAAGAAGTGGTGCATTATGAGGGTGACACAGAGGTTGAGGAACCTTTTCAAATGGATGAAGATGACAAAGTTGTTTCACAGGATGAAGAAACTGTAATTGTACATGAAGAGAAGAAGAAGAAGAAACAGAAGCTTCCAGTTAGGAGAGCGCCTACAACAAGGTCACATTCAAGTGTAGTACTAGAGGAGGAACCTGATTTCAAACCTTCATCTGATGAAGAAGAGAAATGATTGTTGAAGGAGGCTGATGATGATGGTTTTGAGCCATTATCATTTGTGCTGCCAAAGAAAAGGAAGAGCAGAGCAAAGCAGAGGCCTCCTAGAAAATGGTACAATGAGAAAATGGAGGCACCACATGAGCAATTAAGTCTACACATGTGTTTCTTGGATCAACATCAATTTAGAGAGGCTTTGTTGAACTTACACATCACTCAAGGCAGAAACTTCAGATATCATAGGAACTCAGATCAAAGAATAATTGTAGAATGCAACCAAAAACATTGCAACTTCTTTATGGTGGCAGCAGTTATAAAAGGTGAAACTACTTTTGTAATTAAGAAGATGAGAATTAAGCACACTTGCCCTATTAGTACAGAGACAACAAGGGTAAGTGCCAAGTGGCTTGCACAGAAGTATGAGTCACTATTCAGATCTGATCTAACAACTGGCATTCAGACTTTGATTGATGCTTGCATGGAGAAGTATGGTGTGGATGTGCCCAAGTCAATGGCATATAGAGCAAAGAACATAGCTATTGATGTTGTGCTAGGAGACCACAAGAAGCAATACCCTAGGTTGAAAGACTATGCTCACACAGTGATGGATACAAACCCTGGGAGTAGAGTAGTAGTTACTACTGTAACTCCAACACCCACTGAAAAAATCCCCCATCCAGGTCCAAGATTCCATGTTATGTTCTATTTTGCATCAATGGAGCAAGGGAGGGGTTTCTCAAGGGGTGTAGACCATTCATTGGTTAGTTTGTTCACCTTGTGCATTAGTTACATATTGTTTCATCTTGAAATGCATTTGAATCTTTTAAATATTGAATTTGCTTGCTCATTCAGGTGTTGATGGGTGCTTCATTAAGTTAACTACTGGTGTTCAACTACTTGCTGCCACTGGTAGAGATGGCAACAACAATATATACCCACTAGCATTTGGTATTGTTGGGCAAGAGGACACACCTAACTGGTGTTGGTTTCTACACCAACTTAAAATCTGCCTAGGAGGAGAAGATGGACAGTTTGGTCCATATACAATAATGTCATATAGACAAAAGGTATGTGCTTGCATCTTATGTCCTTGTTCCTATATGGTTGTTTTTGTGCTAGATAGTAGCTTAGCTAGTTTAATTGTGTGTCCCAGGGCCTACTAAATGCAGTGAATGCTGTCTTTCCTAAGTGCAACCAAAGGTTCTGCCTTAGGCATATCTATGCAAACTTCTAAAATGCTGGGTTTAGGGGGGAAGATCTGAAGAAGTGTATGGATAATGCTGCCTATGCATATAGTGAACACAAATTTAACATTGCAATGAATGACCTTAGAGCTGAATGTCAGGAAGCTTGGGAGTGGCTTTGTCAAATACCCAAGAAAACATGGGCAAGGCATGCATTTGACACAAACTGCAAGACTGACCTTGTAGTTAACAATTTGTCTGAGGTGTTCAACAAGTATGTCCTAGATGTTAGGAAGAAACCAATTAGGACAATGTGTGATGGAATAAAGGATAAGCAGATGATGAGGTGGCATAGGAATAGGGAGAGTACAAAGACAGCTAGATGGGACATAACACCCCATTATAGTGAGAAGCTAGAGGCTAAGAAGGAGAGGGCCAAATATTGCAAACCAATTCAAGCTGGTGTGAACTTGTGGCAGGTTACAAGTGGGCAGCAAACCCATGTTGTTAACTTGCAAGTGCACACATGTGGGTGCAGAAAATGGGACCTCAGTGGCATCCCATGTAACCATGCCATCTCAGCAATCAACAAGGGCAAAAGAAAACCAGAGGATTATGTCAGCAAGTTCTTCAAGAAAGAATTTTATGTGGCAGCTTATGAACCAATGATCTATCCAGTTCCTGGTGAGCATGACTAGACAAAGACCCCTAGTCCAGACATTGACCCACCTGCATTTAAAGTGAAGAGAGGAAGAAAGAAAGAGAAGAGGATCAAGGGGAAATTTGAAGTTCCAAAGCCTAAGGACACATCAAGAATGGGGACTATAACATGTGGCAATTGTGGACTGCAAGGACATAGGTACACAAGCTGCCTCAAGCAGTTGAAGCCTGAGCTGGCTTTGAGGAAGAACAAACATGTGGTAATCCTCTTATAAGTGGTTTTCCTTCTTGTAGTTTCCATTTTTTAAGTACTAACTCATTTTCCTTCTTGTTTATGCAAGCCTCTTGCAAGGAATTCCAATGGTGGTGCTGCTGCTACTACACCAGCAGCAAGAACCTCTCATGCAGCTCCTACAACAACACCAATAGCTGGAACAGGAGGTGCTGGGAGAGGAGCTGGGAGAGGAGCTGGGAGAGGAGCTGGGAGAGTAGCTGGGAGAGGTGTTGCAGCTGCAGGTGCTGGGAGAGGTGTTGCAGCTGCAGCAGCTCCAGCTGCTGGGAGAGGTGCTGCAGCTGCTCCAACTGCTGGAAGAGGTGCTGGGAGAGGTGCTGGGAGAGGTGTTGCACCAGGTGCTGCAAGAGGTGCTGGGAGAGGGAGAGGTGCATTCTCTGATCCAAGACAATCTGGTCCCTCCACATCTACTGCTCCCTCCACATCTGCTGCTGGGAGAGGTGCTGGTGGTAGACATAGTGGATGTGGGAGGTACTTCTATGCAAGTGGTAACTAGATACTTCATGTGTGTGTTCTTGCATCCTATGATACAATGTCATCTTTGCTTTGGTGGTGTACTTTAAGAATCAATGCCATATATGGCTTTTGTTGATGTGGATGCAACTTATGAGTGAATGCCTGGAATGGACTATCTTCATGTGATATGTTGCTGGAGTTATTGATATGCTGGAGTTATTGATGAGTACTCATTATATTATGCAAGCTTGGATGGTTCTTTTTATGATTGATATGTTGTCTATGCTAAAAATGGTTCTTTTTATGATTGATATGTTGTCTATGCTCAAAATGGTCCTTTTTATGATTGATATGTTGCCTATGCTCAAAATGGTCCTTTTTATGATTGATATGTTGTCTATGCTCAAAATGGTCCTTTTTATGATTGATATGTTGATGAGTACCACCTAAAGCCATCATTTTGGGTTTTGGTGGTTCGGGGTCGACGGAACCACCTAAAGCCATCATTTTGGGTTTTGGTGACTCGGAGTCGACGGAACCACCTAAAGCCATCATTTTGGGTCTAGGGTGGCTCGGGGTCGACGAAACCACCTAAAGCCATCATTTTGGGTTTTGG
>NC_041393.1:223075162-223140885 GCF_002162155.2 Triticum dicoccoides | reverse complement strand
GGTGGTTCGGGGTCGACGGAACCACCTAAAGCCATCATTTTGGGTCTAGGGTGGCTCGGGGTCGACGAAACCACCTAAAGCCATCATTTTGGGTTTTGGTGGTTCGGGGTCGACGGAACCACCTAAAGCCATCAACTAGGGTCTAGGGTGGCTCGGGGTCGACGAAACCACCTAAAGCGATCATTTTGGGTTTTGGTGGCTCGGGGTCGACGGAACCACCTAAAGCATCACTGTACCATAACAAACTATTCCTTTTGCAAATGCATTTAAGCATTTAAGCATCACTCTAACATATGTAACTATTCCTCAAATGCATTTAACCATCAGTATAACATAAGCATCAGTATGTCAACATTTTCAGTCTAACATAAGCATCACTATGTCATCATTTTCAGTCTAACATTGAAAGCAAATGATACTAACTGGAGTTCAACACATTATAGGAATACACAACCATTGTTCACATTACATAGTGGAGTTCAAATGCACAATCCATCCTTTTCTCACAAAAGGATGAATAGCATATTACTAGGTACATAAACAGCCAGAGTTCACAATTAGTTCTAGAACCATACATTACACAACCATAATTATAAGTTACTAGGCCATTGCACATCCATCCTTCCCAAAAGGTCTGCAATGCCCACTAATCTCAATTCATCTTGTTCAGTTCTCCAAGATGGCCTGGATCCCCTTGATCTTCTCCTTCAGCTTCTCCTCTGCCTTCATGAGCTCAGTAATCTTAAACTCTTGCATCTGCTTCTCTTCATTATGGTTTTCCTTGAGCTTCAGCAGATCAGCAACCTGGAACTTCAACTCTAGCTTCTCTTGGGTGAGCTTCTCCTCAAACTTTGTGAACTCTGCATTCTTCAACTCCAAATTCATCCTAGCCTCACTCATCAATTCCTTCTCTTTCATATTCTTCAACTTGAGGTTTTGGATGGCAATTGCTTGAGCACTTGTCAGGTTGCACAGGATTTCATACTTCTGTTGAAGCTTCTCTAGAGCTGCATCTTTCTTTGCCATTTCTGCATTCATACCAGCCACCAATTCAGCTCTGCATTGGTGCTGATATGTGACAGCTGACTGCAGATAACTGAAATCCACAACCCTATCCTGCTGAAAGTCCACAAGTTGATGCACATCTTTCACTAACTTGTCATATTCTGCATCCAGCTTCTTCTTTTCTTCTGTCAAATGGTGAATAGTTAAAGAACTTTGAAGATTATCATCGACCCTAGCAGACTCGCTCTCTTCAACTATTGACCAAAGCTTCAGTAATGCATTCTCCATTGTTGGGGGCCACTTCTCATCAACCCACTGAACAAACCCACAATTCTGACCTTCCTGGAAAAATAACAAGGCAAAATTTAGTACAATACAACTACTAATAGTACTAAGCAACAGTTAGTTCATGCCAGTAGTTAATGTTGGTACTGACCAACACTGAATGTGCACAACCATGTGCTAAGCAAGATGGTGATCAGTATATAATTAGCAGAGTAACACTCCATTCAACTTTGCATAATAACCAACTTACAATTGGCCATTAATATAATGGAATCCTACATTAGCCTAGCTAAATACACTACATTAGCCTGCAGGAACAAACTAGCTAATGACAGTACCTACTGTCAGCAGTAAGCAACAGTTACTTATTAAGAGTCACACATCAGCTAATGGAGGGGATAATGTGAGTACTAAGCAACATTGCATACAAGTATAAATAAATAGCATGTGCACACAACAGAGCATTCATGTGCACACAACAGAGCATGCTTGAGCCTGTATTTAGCCTAAATGCACTCCACTGACCATAATATTCACCATTCCTACAATGAGCACTACAGTATGGCATATATGACTAACAAAATTACCAATCACATAACTGAATCACAATTGGCAAACAAGACTCTGTCACTTCCAATGAACATATCCTATGCATAATCAATAAGGCAAGAAAAATACCGGCTCTGCACATGCTAAGAACCTTCTCCCAGTCATTGTTCCTTCAAATGCAACAAGCCTCTCTGATGGCTTCCCATGCTTCTCGCACAACACTATCAGATCTAGCTCAAGACCATTGTAATCCAGGTCCTGAAGAGAGAAAGGCACCTGCCCAAGCAAAATCCAAGTTAGCATCATGTGCAGAGGATGAGGACAAAGCAAATCAAACGAAATCCTCACACCAAAGACCACCTACACAGAAAAATCCCCAAATTTTCCTAAACCTAGCCCTAACCCTAGCTCCAATGGAGTAACTGACCTGGTTGAGCCCATCGGTGGAGGTTTCGGAGTGCATGTACGGGAGGCTTGAGTTCTCGTCGCTGCTCTCGTCTTCAAAAACCATGGCTGCGGCAGCGTCGTGTGGCGGCCGGCGGGGGCGGGCGCAGGCGGCGGCGAGGCAGAGAGAAGGAAGAAGAACGCAGAACAGAGCGGGGGGAATGAGCGGGGTGTGGCTCGACCGCACCAGCCGCGCCCTAAAAGCGAGCCGGCCTCGTCCCAGTCAGCGCCCAGTCAGCGCGCGGGCACGCGCGCACTCGCCAGCGTGGCGCCTGATGGGCGGGCCCAACCGGTCAGCTTTTTTGTCAATACGTATAAAACACACTTTTAGTCTTTTTTGCAACGGCTCGCCCCAATCTTCGTACTGACACGTAAAAATTACCAATCTTGGTATCAATCTGCTTCCAATGCCCCAATCGTGGTACTTCTGTGCAATTTACTCCAAGCTTGATGATTGATCTATGAGGAAGAGCGTCATCTTTTTTTGTATACCGTCAAGTGTGCCGGCATGACCACGGACGAGATGACGTGGTTGAACTCCCGCCCCTTTTTGTGTGTTGGCATGTGCGTCGGCCGCTGACAAGTGCGACAACATGAACTGCGTGTCTTTTTAGGTTGGCATAGCGTCGGTATGAACCCTAGGCAATGACATGGCCGCTCGAATGATGTCTGGCCACGAGCCTTATTTAAATTCAGATTGTTTTCTGCGTGGATGAGAACTGGGTCGGTCGGTTTGGCACACGGAGATGTACGAGTCAAACCCAAACTAATGAAAAGCGGATAAAACGCGTGTTTGCTCTCATAGAAATGGAAAAAGTCCAAAACAAACCCTGAACTCGTAGGCTCTAGCTAAATCGAACCCCCAACTCACAATCCCCGAAATTGACACTCTGAACTCACTAATCCTGGTCTAAATCGAACCCTGAGTGCGTTTTAGTGGGAAAAACGCTGACGTGGCATTAGTCAACCAGGATTGACCTTACTTGCGGGCCAGCCAGTGGTTACTGAAGCAGAGCACGGCGCTAGACTGGGAAATTTGGGGAGGGAGAAGCTAGGGTTAGCGGCGGCAGGGGAGGCGGGCGCAGAGCACGGCGCCGGCAGGGGCGACGGGGCGCAGAGCGGCGGCGCCGCGATGTCGTGGACTTCCGGGGCTTCTTCCGCCCCCGGCTTCCGTCACGCCAGTGGAAGGAGGGACATGGATTCGAGGTCTCCGGTCGCTTACAGGGAGAGCCCAATGGCGTACGAGCCGCCAAAGTTGTGCCACTGCAGACAGCCACGAAAGGCGCCGAGATGGATCTCATGGAGCCGTCAAAATCCCGGCAGGAGGTACTACGCGTGCGTAGATGCAATGGTGAGCCCCAATTTGAGTGCTCATATCCATTCTCTTCTGCTCATTTGTTGGTTTTGTCTGAAATTGATTGATTTCTTGTTCTTGCCTCATTTTTGTTGAATAGCATGGTGGATGTGGCTATGTGGAGTGGCATGATGATCCTTTGCCCAAGTTTTTTAGTGACTTGATTGGAGTTTTGAGAGATGAGGTGTGGAAGCTAAAGGGTCAAAGATCTATGGTTCAGACTGAAGAGGAGTGCCCAAATGTGCTTATGCCTGGACATGATGCATCAAGGGTTATGGCTCTTGAGCTTGAGTTAAAGGAGAGGAATGCAGAGCTGGAAGCAATGAACGGGAAATATAGGAATGTGGTGATGGTTTTCATTGTGTTTGTGGTGGGTGTAGTTGCTGGGAAAATGCTAGTGTACTGAATGTCAGTTTGGCAAGTGAAGTTAGTATGCACTATAGTCATTTTGAAGTTAGTATGCAATGGTTTGTAATGGAATTTGTGATCTGGGTTGTTATGTATGAACATGTGTTCTGGCAGTCAATGAAAATCAAGCTATATAATTCTGTCAATTTGACTGGTATATTTGCTGCCATTTGGAATGTATGCTATTTCTGTCAATTGGACTTGAAATTTTGCTGGCATTGTAAATAGATAACTAAATGAAATAGATAGCATCATAGGTACATAGCAGCTGACATCAAGAATTAGAGCAAATATCTCTGGCTTCATAAGTACTAGATAGCATCTGCAACATCAAATCCATGTTTGCAAATGTTACAAAAGCTGGTGCACTTTCAGGTTTGCAACAGTACACTGGATTATAAACATAGCATTAATGTTTGCACCACTAGAAACTAAGCAAGATTACACATTGCCACTAGCAGTGAAGTACTGAAAGCTTGGTATTGAAGATGCAGGGGCTCTCTTCCTCTTCTTTGTGGAACTTGTAGATGGCCCAGCTTGTGAACTTGTAGATGTGTTTCTTGGTGGCTTAAATGTGGATGTTCTTGCAGGGCCAGTAGCTACTCCACTTGATCTTGCTTGGGCACCAACTGCAGTACCTCTTGCCGTTGCAAATGATGTAGCTTGGGGGGCAGGAGCTGCACTTGATCTTGCTTGCACTTGGGTACCAACTGCACTTGCACTTGCTGCTGCACTTGCTCCAGGATGCTACAAGTCAAGAAATAATGTTAAATTGCATGAACTGAATTACCTCTGATGCCTTACAAATCATGTTAAATTGCATGAACTAAATTACCTCTGATGCCTTGCTTTTTTTGGTAGTCCTCACAAGATGTGCATTCCTCTTCTTGCCTCTCTCTGGGTTTTTCTTGCAACTTCCCTTGTTGTGGCCAGGATTATTGCAGAGTGAGCAAGTAATTACAGTGCCATGCTTGCTCATTTTGTTGGTAGGCTTAGGTTTCTCAGTCTCTTCCCTCCTCCTGTCATTCTTCTTTGGCCTGCCTGGCATTCTTACATTGACAAAGTCAGGAGCTTCTGGCCTAGGCTTTTCAGAAATTGGCCACATTTCTTCACCTTCTACTGGCTCTAAACAATGCTCATATATTTTGTTGAAGGTATCAACAAAGTAACAAGGAGCAATATAATCTTCCACTTTCTTTCCACACTTATAGATAGCAGTTATTGCATGAGAGCATGGGAGACCAGATAACTGAAAATAACCACATGAGCAAGTCCTATTGTCAAGGCTGACTGTGTACTGCCTTTTCCTTCCAGTTAGTAATTTCACTTCAAAGCCATCTTTGCCATTCCAGAGCACCTCCATGAACTGTGTGCTTGCTATGCTGCTTTTCAACTTATTAAATATGCTTGGACATATTTTCCCATGAAACCTTGCACCTTTCTCCCTTTGTTCCTGAATTCTAGCTAAAATTTTCTTTCTTATCTTCTCTTGCATTGCGATTAAGGGATAGAACCTTGCTTCAATAATGGCATGATTGAAAGATTCACACAAGTTGTTGTCAACTGACTCACACAAAGAACCTACTGCAAAAAATGCTCTTGCCTAGTGTCCTGGCTCTGTGTTCATGATATCCTTTGCACCCTCTGGTGTTTCTTGTGCTAGCTTTGCCTTGTAGTAGTTGAAATCTTGTTTGTTGGATGCTTTGGCCACTGCCCAGAATTTTTTCTGCCATTCATGTTCCCTATGCTTCTTCCTCCAATTGGCATAGATATGTCTAGCACACTGTCTGTGCTCTGCATTTGGCAGATAATCCTTCATGGCATTGATCAAACCCTTTTGCTGATCAGAAATGAAGACCCAGCCAGCTCCATTATTGTTAATGTCAAGATCCTTGATAAGCAAGCCAACAAACCACTTCCAACTATCTTTAGTTTCCTGCTCAACAACTGCCCAAGCCACTGGATACATTTGGTTATTGGCATCTCTGGCAATGGCACACAACAACTCTCCCTTCACTGCTCCTTTGAAAAAACAACCATCTAAACCTATTACTTTCCTACAGCCAGCCTTGAATCCCAATTTCAAAGCATTGAAGCACACATAAAAGCTTTGGAAAACATTTTGCACCTTGTTGGTAGGATCCAAGCACACTGCAACTGTGCTGCCAGGATTACTTCTAAGCAACTCCAGCTGGTAATCAAATACCCTTGTGTACTCATTTTTCATGCCTGCCTTTAACTTGTCCATCACAATCTTCTTTGCATGCTTGCACTTAGAAGTGGATACATCTGCAAACATGTCCTGAAGCACTATTGCCTTCATGCTCTCAATCTTCCACATTGGATTTGCTACAATAAAATGCTCATACCTTTGGGCAATTACTTTTGCAGTCACTAATTTGTTCTCTCTATTCTGTGCACAATGGTGCTCATCATTGAAGGTAATGATCTGGAACCTACTGGTTCTTGAGGTTTTGGCAGCATAAAGCAGCCAAGGGCAACCAGGCCATCCACACTTGGCCCTAACTCTATCTGACTCAGACTTAAGAAATTGAATGCTTCTTTTGGTGGCAATGCCATACCTCTTTAGTGCTTTCACCAACTGGTTCTTGCTTCTGAACACCATTGTCAAGCTGAAGTGTGGAATCTCTGTGTCATTATTGTATCTAGGAAACTGGCTCTTCCTCCTCACCACTTGTCCATCAGAATCTTCATCATATGAGTAATCCTCGTCAGATGAATCATAGGCCCAATCTTTCTCATCTGCTTCTATTTGTTCCTCCATATTTGCAATGAGCTCAACTGGAACTGGAGCTGTGGAATCTCTCTGAATCCAACTCTTGGTGTCTCTCATCTTCTTCTTAAATTTTCTAGCATGCCTTCTTAGCTCCACAACTTCTGAATTTTCCCCACTGTCCTCACTGTGTGGCTCATATTCAGGGTCTGAATCAGACTCACTAACTGAATCTTCAGCAATTGGTGCTTCACTTGATGCTTGAGTTGGATTTAACACCTGGGAAACTGGAAGCTGGGAGCTTCCTACCACTTGCTCTGCTTCCACTTGCTCTGCATCCACTTGCTCTGCATCCACTTGCCTTCTTCTTCCATGAACTGGCTTAACTGGACTGCAAATTACTTGAGTGATCACACCAGTATCATCAGGAACCATAACATGCTCTGCTGTGATGACAATGTCAGGTTCATCATCAGCATCAAGTACCTCCATCATCTCATCATTTTCAAAATCACTCCCACTGCTACTATGCTCACTGTCCTCCTCTCCATGATACTCAACATATATGTCAGCTACTCCTCCCACATCAGTGTACTCTCCCATCTGGACACATTTACTGTCATCATTCAGAAACATCAAGCCATCTTCCATTGATTTCCCAGGTATCTGAAAATAAAATTTCATTGATTCCTTCAACTGCATATGATCTTTCAGAAACCCTTTCACCTCCTGCAGTGACAACTTATCCCTCTCAATCTCTGACATCTCATCATCCCCCCCAACATATTGCAAATTTGGCCCCATACTGATGAACTCGCCACCAAAATGGAATCTCACGTTCAGTATCTCCGTCGGATCCATGATGAAACTGAAATAAACAGAAAAATATCACTTGCCCGCACTACTACTACGAACCCCAACTCACAATTCGAATACAAAAAACATACCCTATTCACATAAAAATCATTCCTTTCCCTCCACAAAATACTGCAAATCCCCGCCTAAAACCCTAACCCTAATGTTGTGTGCAAAGGTCAAAAAAACAGTGCCAAGAGGAGGAGAACGTCGCGCACATACCTTAGCCCGTCGCTCGCCGTCGCGCGCCGGCTAGATCGTCGCCGCCGCCGTCGATCACCCGCCTGCCGCCATTGCCGTCGCGGGAGCAGAGAAGAATACAGGGGGGCGCCTCCTCGACTGCTTCGTTGGATGGGCTCTCGAAGTGGGCCGGGCCACCTTTCTACGCACCGAACCGGCCATCTCTCTCACTTTCCACCAAAAAATTTAGCAATCCCGGCTGCTACTAGCCACGTCAGCAATCCCTGTTTGGGAAGGGCACTCAGGGTTCGATTTAGACTAGGATTAGTGAGTTCAGAGTGTCAATTTCGGGGATTGTGAGTTGGGGGTTCGATTTAGCTAGAGCCTACGAGTTCAGGGTTTGTTTTGGACTTTTTCCCGTAGAAATAGAACACGGCGGACGGGGAGGGGGATCCGGCTGAGAAAGCGAGAAAATAAAGAAGCGGAAAACCAGGGGAAACAGCGAAGGAAAGCAGTTGTCGCTGGTCAGAGCAGTAATCGCTCCGATTTCCACACGGCACGAAATGGGGGCAAAGCACCAGCGCGGCGGAAACAGTACCGCGGCACAGACTGCGCCATCACCACCAGTCCATCTCGCCCCCAGCCCAGAGGCTCCTCCACTCGCCTTTCCCCTCCCCTCCCCTCCTCCGCCGCCTCCTCTCCCTCGGCGCGGCATCACCCCCTCGATCCCCCGTTCCGCCGGGCAGTTCGCCGTCTCCAGCCGCGATTCCGCGCGGTGGGACGGCCGCCGGGCCCGATTCGTTGGGTGTGGGCACGTAGCTCACTCGGATTCGCGGGGAGAATCGGCGGCCGGATCGTAGGGCAGGTTGGTGGCTTGAGCTTCAGTTATTGCTAATTGTGCGTGTGATTTCGTGGTACCTGTGTGGGGGCGCTTCTGCTTCCCGGAATTGCATGCGGTGCATGCGTGTCTCGCGGCTTCAGTTTGTGCTCCAGTTTGTGGAATGCGCGATCCGGTTCTAGGAGGTCCGAATTTAGGTCATTTTTTGTTAGATTTTTCTCTGGTGGGGTTAGTCTCTATACTGTCTAGTTGATCGTACAAGTGTTCTAGGTGATTGTACAAGTTAGGCCAACAGAAATAGAAATGGTAGAGAAGATGTGATACGTTTTACTGTTTGGAAGAGAAGGGTTAGAAGGATTTATTTGTCCAATGTGATGTTCATACTTCTGGACCGTGTAGTTGGTTCGATCACTGGAGGCAATGTTGCTTATGGCGTATACGTTACAGTAATGTAGGGTTTTTTATATTTCCAGTGGTTTAATTTCTGGCATGCATCATTTTTGCTGTATGACAATTCATGAACAGTGATTTCCAAGTTGAACTATTGGTTAGTCTTGGGTGCTATCTTGCTGATAAGTGCTTGTTTGCTCCTTTTTCTCACAGGGGTCTTCTACTGGATAGTGTGGTATTGTGCTGAAATCATCGCGGACTCTCTTTTGTGATTGTCTCTGATACTGATTGGTGTATTGGGCCTCTTCTTCTTCATCATCAATGGGCATTGTGAAGGTTGCAAGTGGTGCGCCTATAGCGAAGTGTGGTTACAGCCGTGAAAATGAGGACCTTACACAAGAGGAGAAATTACTGCTTGAGAGCTTTCCTGTTCATGATTCTGCCGATGACTGCGAACATGCGAAGGTCGATTGTGAGCTTGCAATGTCTGGAGGCCAGCTGTGCAATGTGCCTTATGGGCTTTATGATCTGCCTGGGTTAAATGACATACTGTCACTGGAGATGTGGAACTCATGTCTAATAGAAGACGATAGATTCCGTCTAGCAGCATACCTCCCGGACATGGACCAACATGACTTGTTTACAACAATGATGGAGCTCTTGAGTGGCAGTGCTATGTTCTTTGGGAGTCCACTTAGAGGGTTTTTTGACAGATTGAATGGTGGATTTTATTCTCCAGAAGTTTCTCGGGCAAGAGAATTACTGATGAACTTTCAGAGACGAAGGTATTATCATTTTCTGAAGTTGTATCATGATGGCATTGTTTGGAAGTTTGCGTGCATGGACAAGCTGTGGAGAAGAAATCTTGTGGATACTAGTCTTGAGGAGAAGATTCACATTTGGCACAACTGGATACAAGAGAAGCTTCTCGCATTTGCAGATCCAAACAGTTCTCCTTTGAATGCAAGACTATCAAATATTGGCAAGGTTGAAGCTGCCAGTTTTGCACCATTGAAGCGAGCTAAACTTATAGAAGGGACATCAAGTACCAATTGGTCAGCCAAATACAAGGAGATAGTCCATGGAGCAAAATCAGTGGAAATTAGCTCATCGAATAGTCACATTTTTCACCTTCGAGATGTGCCCGGTGAAAAATGTAGCAAACCACCAAAAGTCGTGCTTAAAGCAAATGCCGACAGTGATTCCCTTGCTGATGGCAATGCAGGAATACATCCTACACCAGGACTGATCCCACTCCCTCAGCTGGGAGTGCAGGTCTCCACCTTTTCTCCTTATGCTTTTTCACAGCATGTACATAATTTTTCTGTGAATCCATCTTATCCTTTATACATAAACACAAGGAGAAGTTCTTTAGGCAGCTCAAGCTCAAAATCCTGGCAGGCGGAGGGTGCACTGGAAACTTACCCTATCTTGGTCAAAAGCCCATTTGGAGTCCAGCATGCTGTTTTAGAGGATCTCAAAACATGCAACCATTCTGCAGTGTTGAGTGGGTATCAGTCAGCAGCTAAACCTATCACAGCATATTCGAATGAAGGAAACGACACAAGAGAATCCCTCCATGAGAAGAACCTTTTGAAGAACTTTGGTCGGCCGGGTGCCATGGTTCCTGAAAGTTCTCCTGGTCTGTATACGAGAACCGCCGTTGGCCACGAGACGAACGGATTGATGAAAATGTCCAACCCAGGAAATGCTGACATTATTTCTGAGATGCTTACCCTTGGTGCAAGCACAAACCCACCTTATAACTTCCCGATGCAGTCTGAAACAGTGCTCAAACAGCATCATGATGGACTGAAGACGAAGGCACCTCCTTTCATGAACTCTGCTACAAGAGTTGAAGGACATAGATTCCCTTACACATACACAAGGAGGAAGCCACACAGGGCGGTCGACCTTGTGGATCCTGTTGAGACGCCGACCATGGTGGGTTCAGAGACAGCGAGTGGGCTGGCTAGCATGGCAAATGTAAAGGCGAAGGGCATCAAACTTTGAAGTTTGCGAGCAACAAACAAGGAGATCTGATTATAGAGATGGGGAGTTGGCTTACCACCTAGCTAACATAGTAAATAAGGGTAATGTTTTACTTTCTGTTGCGAAGTCGAATTGGCTGAAGCCTCCCTTTGTTACAGTATCATTCGGTATCTCAATAGGACAAGTAGTTAACAATCCTGTTAGATGAAATATGCAAAGTAGTCGAGTCTCGCACCTAATTATTTTCCAATGACTCTTTGCTGCAATTATATAGTAAATTCTTATGGGCTTCAGATTTCTCTGTGCTATCTATATATTTTTGATGTAGTATTATCTCTGTTCTCAATTTTCATTCCGTTCAGTCAACAGTCTCTAATAGTATATGTTAGCCATTTATGTGAAATGTTATTGCACTCAACTTTGACGAAAAATGAAAATTAGCAGTGTAGTTTCTATTCCCTCCATTCCCAAATATTTGTCTTTTTAAAGATTTCAACAAGTGACTACATACGAAGCAAAATGAGTGAATCTGCACTCTAAAATATGTCTACGTACATCTGTATGTTGTCCATTTGAAATGTCTAGAAAGACAAATATTTGGGAACGGATGGAGTACGTGACAGGCAAATTGACAAGTGTGCTATACTTCACTACAATCTATGTATGACTGAATTTTCACGAATTCGTCGGTTCAGAATTCGAGATTTGAAATTCGTGTTATCTCTAGCATCAACCAGAGAGGATAATAAAGTATAAACCAAACCATGCCACCATCTTATATTACCTTATCAATGGATTAATGCATGCCAAAGAAATAACTTGAATAAAATCATATTATATCCTGAATTCTTTTTATGTTGCAATCCAAAAGGAAGATGAAGGAACACCAAAGAACAATAGGCACGGGAGGCATCCGGAAAGCTCAAACCAAAACCTCTTCTAGTGATAGAACAGGAACCGAGTTCTTTAGGCTTCCATCATTTTCCCGTGCCTACTGCTCTTAGAGCATCTCTAGTAGACCCCTTATATTGCCTACTGCTCTTAGAGCATCTCTAGCAGACTCTTTATATTCGCGTGAACTGTAAAATTTCGGCGACTATACGGGTTTGGTCTTTTTTTGGCTAGACCAGAGCCCGTATATTCGCCCAGCCCGTAAAAGATTTTACGGTGGCCCACAAACCATCCCCGCCCACATGGTATATCTACGGGTTTTGCCGTGAGTATACGTGCCGAAACTCTATCCCTCCCCCGCCATGATTCCCAAATCCCTCTTCGATTCCTCGCTGCCGATGAGCTTAAATACGCCACCCCCGCCCATCGATCTACGACGATGTGGAGCTCTGGCTGGCGCGATGACGGCGGTGACCCGGAGCGCAAGCGTTGCGTCACCGCCGACGCGGCGCGCAAGCGCACGGCCAAGCGCTACACGAACTACGGGTTCTCGGTGTCGGCGTCCCTCCTTCGCCGCGAGACAAAGGAGTACGACCGTCGCCATGCGCGACGCTTCGACGCGGGGAGCTCTTCCGACGCGGGGAGTTCTTTTGGCGCGTCGCTGCTTCCGGTGAACGGGGAGCCCGACGAGCTTCCTCCGCTCTGCGCCGTCAAGATCGAGCCGGGAGAGGAGCGGCCGCGCGACCGCGGCGTCATCTGCCCGGAGGACTACCTCGTCGGGCCCGACGCGGACGCCTTTGAAGCGGTGCTCGTCGAGCGCACTGTGCTACTTCTTGAACTTGCGTTGGTTTTTCCCTTGAAGAGGAAAGGATGATGCAACAAAGTAGAGATAAGTATTTCCCTCAGTTGAGAATCAAGGTATCATTCCAGTAGGAGGAACACACAAGTCACCAATGGTTGCACCTACACAACAAACAAATATTTGCACCCAACGCGGTAAAGGGGTTGTCGATTCCTTCACGGTTACTTGAAAGGATGAGATTTGATAGTGATAGATATAAAAGATAAATAAAAGTGCAAAATATGATAAAAGTAAATAAATTGCAGTAAGGTATTTTTGTGTTTTTGATTTTATAGATCTGAAAATAATATGATAAAAATAGACCCGGGGGCCATAGTTTCACTAGAGGCTTTTCTCTTGAAAGAAAGCATACATTGGATAAACAAATTACTGTTGAGCAATTGATAGAAAAACACATAGTTATGACGATATCTAAGGCAATGATCATGAATATAGGCATCACGTCCGTGACAAGTAGACTGACTCCTGCCTACATCTACTACTATTACTCCATACATCGACAGCTATCCAGCATGCATCTAGTGTATTAAGTTAACAAGAACGAAGTAACACCTTAAGCAAGACGATATAATGTAGAGGGATAGATCCAATCAATATGAACAAACCCCGTCTTTTTATTCTTAGTGGAAAACAATACAAATACGTGTCATGTCCCTTTCTGTCACTGGGAATAAGCACCGCAAGATTGAACCCATTACAAAGCACCTCTCCCATTGCAAGAAAAATCAATCTAGTTGGCCAAACCAAATCAATAGATCAAAGATAAATACAAAGCTATCTTAATCATGCATAAAAGAGTTCAGAGAAGACTCAAATAATATTCATAGATAATTTGATCATAAATTCATAATTCATCGGATCTCAACGAACGCATCGCAAAAGAAGATTACATCAAATAGATCTCTGTCGGTGTCAAAACCGGCGGATCTCGGGTAGGGGGTCCCGAACTGTGCGTCTAAGGTTGATGGTAACAGGAGGCGGGAGACACGATGTTTACCCAGGTTCGGGCCCTCTTTATGGAGGTAATACCCTACTTCCTGCTTGATTGATCTTGATGAATATGAATATTACAAGAGTTGATCTACCACGAGATCATAATGGCTAAACCCTAGAAGTCTAGCCTATATGATTATGATTGCCTCTACGGACTAAACCCTCCGGTTTATATAGACACCAGAGGGGACTAGGGTTGTACAAAGTCGGTTACAAAGAAAGGAATCTTCATATCCGGGCGCCAAGCTCGCCTTCCACGCCAAGGAGAGTCCCATCCGGACACGGGAGAGAGTCTTCTGTGTTGTATCTTCACGGCCCATGCTACATAGTCCGGCCGTCCAAGGACCCCTTAATCCAGGACTCCCTTAGTAGCCCCTGAACCAAGCTTCAATGACGAGGTGTCCGACGCGCGAATTGTCTTCGGCATTGCAAGGCGGGTTCCTTCTCCGAATACTCCAAAATAGTCTTTGAACACAAGAGTTGTGTACGGTTCTGCAAAATAAATTCCACACACAACCGTAGAGAGTATAATATTTCACGAGTCCAATCCGCTGTTAATTTTTGTAGCATGACGTCACGTCGCCGCCCGACCATTATTTTGAACCATTTTTAGCCTGCCGCTCCATATTTCGAGATACGGTTTCATTGGCACGTCTTGTCAAAGTAGAGATCGTGTCCCCTTATTGTGGGATTCTCATCAATACGGGCGTGGGTAACCCAACTATTCTGTTGGCATGATTCCTTGGGAATAGGCAGGTTTTAAGGCCTAGGAGGGGACATTTGATATTCATCGCCTTTATAAAGGGGCTAAGACCCGTCTTTTCTCCTTTACGCCAACCCTTTCCTCACCCTCTCCCACCTCGAGTTCCAGCACCCAGGGTTCAAGTTAATCGCTCCGCGCTTCCTAGTCATGTCCGGACCCAGCCCTCAAGGCCGGTGGGTGGCTTCCTTTGTCACAGAGGAGGATATCATGAAGCTCCGGGAGGCAAGATACCTGACCGTGAAAATCCTCTACAGGCTTCCTGCTCAAGGGCAGGTTATTCCTACTCCCAGATCCGGCGAGAGGGTCGTATTCATCTCCCACTTCCTCCGAGGGCTAGGGTTCGCTCTCCATCCCTTCGTTCGAGGGCTCGTGTTCTATTACGGGCTAGATTTTCACGATCTAGCTCCGGACTCCTTTCTTCACGTCTCGGCGTTCATTATCATGTGCCAGGCCTTCCTCCATATTCCCCTACACTTCGGCTTGTGGCTCAAGACCTTTAATGTGAAGCCGAAGGTAGTCGACGGGAAACAAGCAGAGTGCGGTGGTGATGCATGCCCTGTTTGGTTCGGTTGTTGATTCCTAAAAGCAGCTGTGAAAAATCTGCTGTGGAAAAACAGCTGTGGAAAATCTGATGTGAAAAAGATGTAGGTCATTTGGCAAACCAGCTGATACAACTTTTTTAGATTTTGGCCCGCAGCGGAATCAGATTTTGAAAAGCACGTCCTGGGCTGCTTCCGCTTTTGGTTCAGATTTTAGCAGCGGATTTCTGGAATCGGATTATGCTAGGTTCGCCCTTTGGTTCAGATTCTGCTGCGCGGCAGCGGAATCCATCGATAAAAGTTGAACCAAACAAGGTCGCAGTGAGCAAACTCACCAATACTCCTTGGCCAAAAGGCTCCTTCATAGAAACTTCCAACCTATGGCAGTGGGAGTGGTTTTACATCAGTGAACCCCGTGGTACCAAGTGGGCAGCTACACCTGCATTCCGATTTGGCCCTCTGTTACAGCTTGCATCATGGATTAATAAGGGGCTGGACTGGGGATCAATTGATGAAGTGCGGACGCTGCAAAGCCGCATTCAGAGCCTCATTGAAAAGGACACTGGTCTTATCAACGTAATCCAAGTAATGTTAGTCCGTCGGGTCCTACCGTGCCAGCGACGGCCTCTCCGCATGTGGGAGTTCAATCCGGAAGGACCACGAACCCTTCAGCACTTCTACGACACGACGCTCAGAGGAATGTGGAAATTATTCTTCGGGACACGAAAACAGTGTCCGGATACTACAGAGGACATCGGCCTTGACTGCAACCATCCGGATACCTCGGTAAGCACTCGACTCCTGAACACAACTTAGTTAAATTTCCCATAACAATATACTGAGAAAACCATACTCGGCCAGGGCTGGATAAAGAAGGCGGAGAGAATTAGGTGTTCGGCCCCTCTTCCCGAAGACTCAGCTGATCTGGTGTTAACAAGGATGCTGGTTCCGACACCATATCAAGTGCCGGCGAAGGAAGACAAGAAGGAGAGCAAGAAGGCCCAGGCTGGCCCCCATTCTAGAGGTACACCAGACACCTCGTCCGGGGAGATTGGAACTCCCTCTTCCGAAGATGAAAGGGAAGGAGAAACTGACATCCCTTCTCCCCATGGGAAGAAGAGGACAGCCTCCGAAGACTCGAAGATAAAGGATTCTAAGCGAGAGAAGATATCCCTGTTAGGGGATTCTGGTTCGGGAGGCGACCTTGTCACGCAGTTCCTCCGTAAGGATAGGCCCTTAGCTGAATGGTAAGTGAACAAGGGTGTTTTAAACATATCCCGTTCTTTCCTGGTTGCAAGGGCAATATTTAAAATATATGTTTGCAGTCTGGCATGCAACCTTCCTCAACAGTCCTCCTCCTCGAGGGATCTTCTTCCGGAGATGATGGAGAGCAAGACGCCTCCACAGATATCCCTGCCCAATAGGGCAGACGACCTCGAGATGTCGTACCGGAGGATCTCTCCCGATCAACAAGTGGTGCGAGGGACAATGAAGACTAGGCCCGAAGGTGATACTTCGGCCGTCTAGGGTCCGGAGTGTGCGGCCCCTAAGCGGACCAACAACAAAGGCCCCGGACTATCCGATTTACAGCTAGAGACGACTCTAAGGTCGAGTAAACATATTCCTTTGAAGGGAGTTTGTACCCCTACAGCTGCTTCCAGGGATCTGGAGGCACCGGATACATTGATGGACATATTGTGACATGCGCCCGTCTCCAAGGAACATCGTACCTTGATGGGTACGGTAGTTGAGAGGGTTCTGTCCGCGAAAAGCGGATTGAATGAAGCCTTTACGGGCCTGCTAAGAGGCTTCGACGTATGTAATGTAAAATTTTCAATTGTGCTATAAACGCAAAATGCGCCTGTGTATAGATAGTAGCCCATGAGACTCTTGTTGGCGTGCAAAGGGAGGCGATCAGAGGATCAAGAAAGATATGCCCAGGAAATAATCTGACTAATTGGAACACAGGCTTTTACATCCCTGGCGATTGCCCAAGCTACAGAGGTTGCAGATCTGAAGCAGAGACTTAATGTGGCGGATGATGACATCACGCTTATTAACAGGCGGCTCGACGAGGCGCAAGGTATGTTTTTGGGACAGTCAGTATATGCAAGTACTATAATATGAGCATGACGCTGAGAATTGTATAATGAGATATGCATAACTGCAGATAGTGCCGCCGCAGTTGAGACCCTTCGGGCTGAGCTTGCCCGGGCCAAGGAGCAAGCCAGGATGAGTAATGCGGATGCCGAAAAGGCAGCTGCTGAATTAAAGGCCGAACAGGCTGCTCGACGCTAGTGCGAGGAGAGAATATCTACTATGGCGCTTGAGCTAAAGGATGCCATTAGCCGATGTGAATTTCTCGAGAAAGATAACAAAACCAGAGCGGTCGATCTTGACAAGGCCTTACAAGAGGCGAGGGAAGCACGGTCAGAGTCTAGAGTGGCTCGGGAGGAGATCCGACAAGCTGGGGAGATCGCGGCTGGTAAACCCTTCTTATTACAAACTAAATTCAGCGATCCAAAGTATGCCCCGCTTAATCAAATGTGGAGTTCTCTAGACGCATTTTGGACTTGCCGAAGAGTGTCTCCGATGCGACGCAGTTTTTCCAAGCGCAAGAAGGACATGCGACGGAAAAGCTTTTCTGGTCGCAATTCAGCATGCCAAAGCGTCCGCTGTTGCTGAACGAACAGATGGCCCAGTGGGCCGAGCTCCACAAGATATCCGGCTCTACCATGAAGGATGTCGTGGTCTGGCTGTGGTCGACCGAGCCAATTCCGAATAGTTATTTCGGTTTGGTGCAGCGACTTGTTGATGCGGCGCCCCGTATCAACGCTGTTAAGCGGTCAACGTGCATAGAAGGTGCATGGATGGCCCTTGCCCGTGTCAAGACGTACTGGGCGAAGATGAAGGCCATCGATATTGCAGCAAAAAGTCCACCCAAGGGCAAGGACCATCACACGCGAGATCATTATTTTGAGGATGTCCTAGAGGGTGCCCGCTTGATAGAGGGTCAGTGCTCGAAAGATATTATGTTCGAGTGAAGTGTACCGAAATTGTAAAAACAATATTATGATATATTAGGGCTATGTTTTTAATAATTTTGCCTAAAAAGTTTTTGGTGCCTCCTGTGTGGCCTTTTTTGTATAATCTGAAAGTTTACCAGTCATCGGCTTCGGCCCCCTCGCATATAATGCGGGGGTGTTCGGGAAAGCACTTGATCACTCTTGACCCAACGTCTTGGTCCATTAAGGAGGTGTCAATGCGACGAACCAGGCAATCGGACTATAGGGCTTTAACACTTTCACTTAGCCATAGGAGTTTGACAGTGGGTCTACGATATAGCCCCTGGTATGTACGCGGTTATCCGAATACGGTGCGTTTACATACGTGACCAGAACGGTCCTTCGTGTAATACGGAAGGAATCGTGAAGATTCCGGTGAGTCATCGAGTGGTTGACCAGCTCTCGCCGCATCATGACAGTCAGTTTTCGGCTTTCTCTACTGAGGTGCTCATCCGGACAAACCAGGACACAATCGCAGTAGTTCTCCCTTTACTACCCTAGCCGATAGAGCGGAACGTAAGGTAGTAAGCACAGGAGCCGTACAACCCAACTATTGACCAAAGACATGATTCAGAGTTGATGCATATAAGGCCAAACTCGTGACGCCGAAGTGTGCTATGAAGCTGTTCGGACTTGTCGGCGACTCATATGTTGCCATATCGAGCCCCTGGCAATATATGCCGAGGTGCGTTTGTGAAATAACCACAGAAGCAAAATTCAGTTCTTTGAGAAAAGCAAATACTGAATACGGGTTATGTTGACTAGCATCTGAATGATACGTCAAGCGCGATCTTTACAGATTATAACGCTACTACCAAGGCTATTTGACATGCCGGGGGTCGAAAGCTGAGAAGAAGGGCACTTTACAGGTTTGAAATAAAGAGTGCGGTCTACAAAAAACATTTGGACCTCCTGTCGCATGTCTGCGCTGCCTTGCCTTGGTTAAAGGACTTCTCAGCAAATATAGTCACCTGTGGTAAAAGATAAAAAATGGTTAGAAAAAGGAAAAGACTATGAGTGTGCGGATAATGTTATAGGTCTGTCTGCATTGTGCCTCCGCCGGTGACTAGGGTATTTTAAGTGTATAATTATGTGCGGGGGACAAACTTCACGGCTATATGGGGCGGACGGCGGAGGCCGAACTGCTAATTCAGCTCTGAGATTGATTGGTCATGTCTAATGGAGACCAGCGGCTTGACGGCCGACGAAATGTGCGGCTTGATAAGGCCGCTTTGTACTTCGGCCGCAGTAGCCGTAGTGTGTTCCTCTGTACGGAGGGAGCATTCCGTATTTCCATTTATCGTGATGGTGCCGCGTGGACCAGGCATCTTAAGTTGGAGATAGTTGTAAAGTGGGGCCCCATTAAAACGAGCAAAAGCGGTACGCTCGAGTAGTGCATGGCAGCTACTGCGGAGCTGGACAATATCAAAGGTCAAGCCTTCGCTTCGAAAGTTGTTCGGCGAGCCGAAAACGACTTCCAATGTAATCGAGCCCGTGCAGTGAGCTTCAACGCTGGATGTTGTTCCCTTGAAGGTAGTTGTGGTGGGCCTGATTCTTGAAGGATCAATGCCCATTTTGCGGACAGTGTCTTGGTAGAGTAGATTAAGGCTACTGCCGCTGTCCATAAGGACTTTCGTGAGATGGAACCCATCGATAATTGGATCGAGGATGAGAGCTGCCAGACCTTCATGAAGGATACAGGCTGGGTGGTCCTTGCAATCAGAAGTGATCGGGCGGGCTGCCCATTGGCTTAATTTTGGGGCGGCTAGCTCTATGGCGCCGGCGTCCCGTAGCACGCGCTTGCAGTCCCCTGTAGGGATGTGTGTCACGTATACCATGTTCACTATCTTTACTTCGGGGGGGGGGGGGATTGCTTCTGACCCCCGTTGTTCAGCTGGCGAGTCTCTTTATCATCGCTGTCACTGGGTGGCCCCTTCACCTTGTGTTCGGCATTAAGCTTGCCGACTTGTTTAAAAACCCAACAGCTCATGTTGGTGTGATTGGCTGGTTTAACGGGGGTGCCATGAATCTGGCAGGACCGGTCCAGTATCTTATCTTAATTGGATGGTCCATCTCTGTTTGCCTTGAATGGCTTTTTACGTTGACCGGGTTTGGAACCACTGAATCCGGCGTTGACCGCTATGTCTTGCCTTCCTTCATTGTTACTGCGACGCTTGTGTTTATTGTGTCGTGGCTTGCCATTGCCATCTCGAACTTCGGAAGTACCCGGATCAACGGTGTTGTTGCTTCTACGAGCAAGCCAGTTGTCTTCTCCCGTGCAAAAATGGGTCATCAGAGTGGTAAGGGCAGCCATGGATCTTGGTTTTTCTTGACCGAGGTGGCGGGCGAGCCACTCATCTCAGACGCTATGTTTAAAGGCCGTGAGGGCTTCGGCGTCCGGACAATCAACAATTTGGTTCTTTTTGATTAAGAACCTAGTCCAGAGCTTCCTGGCAGACTCCCCGGGCTGCTGAATGATGTGACTTAGGTCATCAGCGTCCGGAGGCCGAACATATGTACCTTGGAAGTTATGACGAAAGGCGTCTTCCAAGTCTTCCCAGCTGCCGATGGAGTTCTCAGGGAGGCTGTTCAGCCAGTGCCGCGTTGGCCCCTTTAGTTTTAGTGGGAGGTATTTGATGGCGTGGATGTCATCACTGCGGGCCATGTGGATATGGAGGAGGAAATCTTCAATCCATATTGCGGGGTCTGTTGTTCCATCGTATGAGTCGATATTCACGGGTTTAAACCCTTCCGGGAATTCATGTTCCATTACTTCATTAGTGAAGCAAAGGGGGTGTGCGGCGCCTCTATGTCGGGCCACCTTGCGACGTAGTTCGGATGGAGTTCGTCTGTGATGCTCGGCCCGGGCGTGGTTGTGTTTGTCACGTCCGGCTAGATGGTCATCATTGCGCGTCCGGGCATGTCCCCGTGATCTGTAGATCGATCTGGTCTGACCTGCTCTGTTGTCTAGGTCCTGCCGCAGGTCATATGTATGACCCCGAGCTGTTATGTCTTATCCCATACCATGAGGTACGGGCTGGTGTTCGGCTTGAGTTGCCGCTTTGTCCCGGCCACGTGGCGGTCGGTCAGCCGCATTATGTGCTGGTAGGATGGGCTCCAGCGCCTCGTCATCGAATTGGGGTAACAATTTGCGCTTCGGGTAACTTTTGGTTGGGCGCTCGAGGCCGTATTCTTCGACTACTAGGACATTAGTCCATCTATCGTTGAGCAGATCTTAATTAGTTTGAAGCTGCTGCTGCTTCTTTTTCAGGCTCCTTGCAGTGGCTATTAGCTGGTGCTTAAAGCGCTCCTGCTTGAGAGGTTCCTCAGGCACGATAAAATCCTTGTTGCCGAGGCTCACCTCATCCTCAAAGAGTGGAAGGTAGTTACTGTCCTCCGAGTCTTCATTCATGGCATGTTCATCAGGGCTAACTCGCCCATCTTCCCGTTCATCCTGTTCGGAGGTTGGCTCAATGGGGTCTTCATTATCTTCGGCATCGTCCGGAGTATTATTTCCTCCTGTGCAGGTATTGCTATTTTTTCCACGGCGTGGTTTAGAGCGGCGCTGCTGACATCGGCGCTTTGGTTGTATCTCAGGAGTATTATCCTCGACTCGATCCTTTTCATCGTCGCCATTGTTCTCTTTGGGTGTATCCACCATGTATACGTCATATGAGGAGGTGGCTTTCCACGGCCCTATAAGCGCTGGTTTTTGTGCCTGCTCCTCTCCGGCATCGTGGCCGTAATCGACCATGTCGGTTAAGTCTTCGACAGTGGCTATGAAGTGGGTGGTGGGTGGGAAGCAGAATTCCCTGTCATGAGCTTCCAATCCAAACTGGATACAGTTCGGCTGAGAGTCCCCTGATAAGGAGAAGGCTTTTAATGAGTTTAGCACATCGCCTAAAGGTGAGTGCCAGAAGATGTCCGCGGAGCTGAATTCAATGATCGGCACCTGATCAGGTTCGATGGGCGCGGATGCACGCGGTTCGGAACCTATAGCCAGAGACGAATCTGAGGTTCCGGTGACACAGGCCCCGCTCGAGGTTGGATCTGTGTGCGGCTCTAACGCCGCTGAGTTTGTGACTTCCGTGGCAGGGTTGAGCTTCCCATCCTCAGACGGCGCAATCTGCTCCGGATCCAGGGCCAGAGTAGTTGCAGGCGCTATCTCCTGGGTACGGTCTGATGACAGATTTAGGTCATGTTCATCATGGTGATAGGGAGCGGCTGCCATGGGCTCGAATCAGTCGAAGATCAAGTCTCTGCGGATATCGGCAACGTAATTCAAGCTTCCAAACCTGACCTGCTGGCCACGGGCGTAGTTGTCGATCTGCTCTAGATGGCCAAGCGAGTTGGCCCGCAGTGTGAAGCTGCCGAATACGAAGATCTGTCCGGGAAGGAAAACCTCCCCCTGGAATGCATTGTTGTAGATGATTGACGGAGCCATCAAACCTTTTGGCGATGACGCAGCGGAACTCTCAATGAAAGCACCAATGTCGGTGTCAAAACTCAAAACCGGCGGATCTCGGGTAGGGGGTCCCGAACTATGCGTCTAAGGTTGATGGTAATAGGAGGCGGGGACACGATGTTTACCCAGGTTCGGGCCCTCTCTATGGAGGTAATACCCTACTCCCTGCTTGATTGATCTTGATGAATATGAGTATTACAAGAGTTGATCTACCACAAGATCGTAATGGCTAAACCCTAGAAGTCTGGCATATATGATTATGATTGCCTCTACGGACTAAACCCTCCGGTTTATATAGACACTAGAGGGGACTAGGGTTGTACAAAGTCGGTTACAGAGAAAGGAATCTTCATATCCGGGTGCCAGTCTTGCCTTCCACGCCAAGGAGAGTCCCATCCGGACACGGGAGAGAGTCTTCTGTCTTGTATCTTCACGGCCCAACAGTCCGGCCCATGCTACATAGTACGGCCGTCCGAGGACCCCTTGATCCAGGACTCCCTCAATCTCCAAGAACATCGAGGAGAACATTGTATTGACGATCAAAGAGAGAGAAGAAGTCATCTAGCTATTAGCTATGGACCCGTAGTGTCGGATGTTGGGTTTCGGCAGACCCTTAAGGTTCGAACTCTGGGGTGCGCACGAAGATCTCTCCCCTACGAATCTACGTCCGATTGCCTCGTGAGATCTAAGCTGAATACGATGAACAACACAAGGGACACACGATTTATACTGGTTCAGGCCACCGTTGTGGTGTAATACCCTACTCCAGTGTGTGGTGTGGTGGATTGCCTCAGGGGCTGATGATGAACAGTACAGGGGAAGAACGGCCTCACGAGAGGTGTTCTTGAGCTGATGCGATGAACTGCTTGGGTGAGTTTGATCGCCTCTCTCTCTCTCTCTAGTCTTCCCAAAATCTGGATCCGATGCCTCTACTTTGTGGTGGCTAGCTCTATTTATAGAGGCCCTGGGCCTCTCCCCAAATATTGAGTGTGAAGGGCGCCAACAATGGCCATTTCAAAGGGGAACATCTAGTACAAGTTATCCTGACTAGAGTTGGTCTTCGGCTGCCAAAAGCACTGGCGATGACGCCATCTTGGGCTCCACGGTGACCTCCATCCTGCCGCTCCGCTGGTCTTGGTCTCGTTGCACCAAAATGGCAACCTTTGCCGAATGCCTTGGTACTCCACGTCTGTGCTTGCCCCCTTTGCACCAAAGAGGAAACAGGGACACCGCGCAGGTCGGCGCCCGCCCGGCGCTCGCCTGGCCTCGATCGTCATGGCTTGCGTCATGAGCACCTCATGAGGTACCCTGCCTTGATCTCTCCGCCTCCTCGTGAGCCTGTCTGGCGAGGCCATCCCTGAGGAAGCCTTGCGTCGTCCGCCCCACGAGGCCTGGCCCCTCGCGAGGGTCTTGAGTCTTGTGCTGATGAAGATGGGCTGTACTGGGCCACTACTTGAGCCACGCCGCAGGCCGCAGGCAGGCAAGTCTGGGGACCCCCGTTACCAGAACGCCGATAGTAGCCCCCGGGCCCAAGGCGTGCTCAGACTTGGCTTAGCGGAGAAGCGAAGGGGCAAGTGCAGAGCGCTGCGGGCCCCATCAGCCTGCGACCTTGGGCGCCGCATGGCGGTTGATTGGACGTGGGCGTCTCCGCTTCCCCACGCTGCCTCGGCAACTGCTCGACTGACAAATGGCTGGCTCTGGGTTAGCCTTACATCATTACTCTCGTTCTCCTTGCTCCAGATCCCCTCTCTTGCTCTTCGCTTTCCTGCCTCCAAAATCTCCAGATCTGCCGCATCCTTTCTCCTCCAGCGAACCATGGCCCCCTGCAAGACTCCGGCTGAGACTGCATCGGCCTAGTACTCGCCGGCCCTGGTCTCTCCCAATGTGATGGAAAAGAATCTCGCCCTCACGCGCCGGATGGCGGCATTGCAGATCAACGAGATGGGGAGACTACGCTCCGTCTTGGCTCCGCCTAGCCGGAGGACAAGGGGAGCACCTTCTACCCCTTCTTCATGAACGCCGTCATCGCTGGTCTGGTTCCTCCCTTCTCTGAGTTCTTCCTTGCCGTCCTTCGCCAGTATCAGTTGCATGCTCTACATATCCACCCCAACTCCATCCTCCTCTTGTCGATCTTCGCCTACTACTGTGAGGCGCATGTCGGGGTGGCACCCTCCGTGGCCTTCCTGCGCCACTTCTTCTCCCTCCGGGTCTCTGGCGGCAATATCTCCGCGTGCGCGAGTTTTTTCGCGTACTCCAAGTCCAACGCCATCTCGAAGGCCGGGAAGAGGGCTGAGGGCTTCCAGAGCAAGTGGGTCATGGTGAATGTTGGGTGCCACAACCCCCTGCTGGAGCTGTCGACAAAGCAGCCCGAGGCCGTTGAGGCGTGGTCCCGCGCGAAGCTAGATGACCGGCGGGCGAAGCGGGTGTTGGAGAAGATGAACGCCGACCTGAGGTCGGGCAGTCTGAGGGCGGCGAAGCTGACCGGGGCCTCGCTCCTAAGGGAGTTTCTGTCGCACCAGGTGGCCCCTCTTCAGGCGCACTCGCGCCCGCTGTGGAGGCTCGCGGATGCAGATGTTGTCCTCCGCCTGAGCTTGGATGCCCTGAGCGACGAGGATCTGACCGCGGCCCTGCGCTGCTTGGTTGGAGAGGAAGTGGCAGGCCCGGTGGGTGCTCCGGTCCCTTTGTTCCTCCATGATGACTGGGAGCTGGTGGTGGACGCCATGCCCACCTTCGACGGGGTCGGCCTAGTGCCGACGGAGGATCCTGAGGGTCAGGCGGCAACAGCGACGGTGAACCTGTCCTCCGGCGAATCCAGCGGAGAAGAGGAGGAAGATGGCGACGAGGACAAGGAGCATGACTCGAAGGCGACCTTCGAGGGGACGTGGGAGACTTCCCCCTGGCGCAGGTTCAGGGCCCTCCGCTCCTTGCCTGATGACGATGAGGCCGGCACCAGGGGAGAGGGGGAGGATGCGCCCTTGATCCCGAGGAAGGAAAGGTCCGGGCTGATCCCCCAAGGGTCTACCCCAGCCCCTGCATCGGCCGAAGTCAGCTCCAGCCCTTCAGGCGCGCCTTCTCCTGCGACTGGGCCTCCCGAGGCTTAGCCCCGCAAGAGGCTTTCAGGCTTCAAGCTTGGCCGGAGTCCGTGGGATCCAGCGGCGGTCAATCAGTAAGTGTTCGAATTCCGCCTTGCTCCTGTCTTTTGCTGTCTAGACCTGACATCTTCCATTGGGCAGGCTGCTGCCCACGGCGAAGAGGCTGAGGGGAGATGCGGCGACCCCGCCTGGGGCGGGCCCCTCAGCCGCAGCCGCGTCTTCACTTGCGGGAAAGGGAGGTAGTGGGGCCCGCACGTCCCATGCCCGATCGTCCTCGCGAGGCCAGCAGGGGCGCTCCGGCGAGGAGTTAGCCCCTGTGGCCCCGCTGACTCTAGAGGTGCCTGCGCTTGATGTTGTCGCCGAGGTGGCCAAGGCTGAGGGGGTCCATTCCTCCCAAGCCGTGATCACGATGCCGTCCTCTCCTCCTACTCCTCCGGCTCCCGTCTCCTCTGCTTCCTCTGCCCCCCTGGACCGTGCTGCCGGCGAACTGAGCCGGCTGCGGGAGGACCTCCGGAGCGCGGACCCCCGCCTATTGGCCGGGCGCCTGGAGTTGGTCTCCAGTTGGGCTAGTTCTGACACCTCCATCCGAGCGGCGCTGAGCCAGGCTGTGACGGCTTCCGAGGAGGGGAAGGAAGCCACCTTCCAGGCCATGGCCGCTCGCGACGAGGCATTGAAGGACGCCTCTACCGCCAAGGGCCACTGCAAGACGCTGGAGGGCGAATTGCAAGGGCTGCGTGATGAGCTCGCCAAGGAGATTCGCAGCCACCAGGTGAAGGAGGAGGAGATGAAAGCTCGGGAGGCTGCTGTCAAGGAGCGCGATGCCGAACTATCAGCCGACCATGACCGGCTGAAGACGCTGGAGCAGGCGCTGAAGGTGGAGAGGGTCGAACTGGATGGCAAGGCGAAGATCCTGGCCGAAGACCGTACGGCCTTCGCGCTCTACGAGGAGAGGGCCCGTGTAGCACTGAAAACGCTCTACGACGAGGGCCTGGAGAAGCCACTAGCCGGAGCCAAGGAAGGCCCCGCTAAGCTAGTTCCCTTCCTTGTCGAGGTGATTGAGGAGGTCGTGATCGGCATCGGCCCCATGGCTGAAGTCGAGGCTCGTGTCCTCTCCTCCGCAGCGCTGACGCAGATCCTCAGCCACGTCTACCTTCGCAACCCCGACACCAACCTCGATGACCTGCTGGAGCCCGTGGACGCCAAGCGCTCTGCCGCTGCTGCTGAAGCCGTCAAGGGTCGAGCGGAGGCCTTGCTGTCGAAGTTCCGCACCTTCAACACCGCGCCCAAGTGAGGTGCTGTCGGCCCCGCAACTCCAGGAGGTGGGGCTGCCAAGCGCGACTCTACCACGAGCGGTGGCACAGCCCAGGGGTGATCCTCTCGCAGCCTTTTCCCTGCTTTGATTCCTGCAACATGCACCATGCCTCGTGGAGGCGTTTAAATTCGTGTTTGGTATTGTGAGAACAATTTATGGTCTGTAATATTTGCTTCTGGATTTGCTATATTTTGCGATTTCCTTCCTATTTGCTTGTGTTCTACGTCGGAAGAGCCCAGCCCCGCGCATACCTCAGTCGCCGTTATCCCTAACCGGATCACCAGGACGGGACTAAGTAGTGAGGGGCTACGTGACAAGTTAGGCTCCTGAGTCGCGATGCTCAGGAGTCCCCCTTGACGCGCGAACAACAAATAGGGAGGGGTGAAGGGGAGGATTTGTCGCTCTATGTCAGCAGGGCCCGGCCCCGCGCATACCTCAACCGCCGTTAGCCTTTCGGAACTAAGGAGTGAGGGGCTACGTGACCAGTTAGGCTCCTGAGTCGCGATGCTCAGGAGTCCCCCTTGACGCTCAAACGAGTCTTCATACCTTGGCTCCGCTCGGGGAGGGGCGCGCGATGACCAGGTCTGAGGGACCTGGCTGGGTGGCATGTGCTCGGGTGTGGCCTGGGCGCAGCCCCCATGTCCAGCCCCCTTGCGCAGCACTCCCGAGGGGAGGCTTTGCGATGGTGCCAAACACTGAGCTCTGGGCTCCCTAAGGTTGATACAGTCATGGGCTGCCCTCAGTTGTTTATCACCAGCGCGGAGCATAGTGCTTCCGTATGTGTACGGGCATAGCCGCTCCTTGGTAGTATCGTCAGCCAGCGCAGAGCATGGTGCTTCCACTGGTGCGTGGGAGGGGGATCCCCTTCGGGAGGAGCCCCCGAGGCGTCTACAGCCCCGCCCTGACACGTGGCCGGCACGGTAGGGCTAGGAGAGGTGTATCTAGGCACCCGTGAGCCAGCGCGGGACTCACGAGGCCCTACCTCGAGGCGGGTTGCACCTGGCTCTGGGCCTTTGTCAGTGGTATGTTCCTGCAAGGTGGTTAGAATGCAAATGCTCTATGTCCTCAGGTCCCGGCCCTCGAGCAAGCTCAGCCGCCGCTGGTATGACAGGTCGCGATGCCGTGGGTCAAGGCCAGGGGGTGAGGGCTGGAGAGCCAGTAAGAGCCCATGAGTCGCGATGCTCAGGCACCCCCCTTTTAACGTGCAAGCACTTTGCATGAGAGTGGAGAGGTCCGTGGTAGGTAGCAGGCGATAATCATGAGTAGGTTAAGCATGAAGAAGCAATTCAACTTTGATAGATGCGGAGAAAGAAAACGCCACTGGATCAGGCCCGAGCAGCTTGGGGATGATGCAGCCTGAGGGGTGCCCCCAACAAGGTAAGCAGAAGTCATAAGCAAAACGAATACATGCCGCAGGGACGGACCCAGGCGACCTGGGAATGATGCAGCCTTGGGGGCGCTCCCAGCTGAAGCGAAAACTGAAAAGAAGTCACCTGATACTGTTGTAGAACAATTGTCGGAGTAGCTGGCGGTGCGGGGCGAAGAAGCCGATCCTCACGAGCCCTCAGGACTCCGAGCCTCGGGAGGCTCAGGAGGTCCGGGCGGCCCGACGAGGTCCATCTCCATCTCCTCCAGGAACGTGCGATGCTTGGCCACCTGAGCTTCAAGAATGCTTCTCATCAAGCGCTGGTGGGCTGCAGCCGCGTTCGGCAAACCAAAGGGCATGTGGACGAAGCTGTGCAGTGGGCCCGCGCAACGCCCCATGCGCGAAGGCCAGAAGCACTCCTGAGAAGCGACTCGGTTGAGCCCTGGGTAGTCGATGGAGACGCGCAACCCGCCATCCTCGCCTGGATGGGGAGCTACGCCGGGCAGACGGCGGTTGCCGCGCATGACTCTCGATTCCTCCAACTCCTGAGCGGCCTTGGTGATGAACTCCTGAAGGTTGGGTCCTTCTTTCCTTACACCTTCCTGAGGGAAGCGTGCCGTGAAGCACGCCTCCAAGTGGTGCCCAAGCGCCTCCCTCGTGATTTTGGCAAGGTCGATGACTCCCCAGGAGAGAGCCCCCGAGCCTTGCCCGAGGAGGGCGCTGGGTGCGCCTTCCTATGCGATGGAGGGTGGCGCCCCTTGGACGGGCACATGTCCAGATGTGGCGCCTCCGGAGGTGCCTACCTCCTGAGGCCTTGAACCAGGTGATGTCTTCTTCTTCTTGGGAGCTACTCCAGGGAGGTTTCCACTCTTGCTGTCCGGGTCCTCGGTCGACGCGGCCTGGAAGGCGCACTCGAGGGAGCACACCACATCCTTCTCTTCACAGGGGACCGTGATGACCCCACTGCTCCCTGGCATCTTGAGGACGTTGTAGCCATGGTGAGTCACTGCCATGAACTTGGCCAGGGCTGGGTACCCGAGGATGGCATTGTATGGCAGGCGAATGTGGGAGACGTCAAAGTCAATGAGCTCTGTGCGGTAGTTGTTGTGTTGTCCAAAGGTGACAGGAAGGCGGACCTGCCCTATCGGGACAGTGAAACCATCAGTGACTCCCGAGAAAGGCTTGGTTGGCTGAAGCTGATCATATGGCACTTGGAGATTGTTGAATGTCTCGACGGACAGAACGTTGAGTCCTGCTCCGTCATCGATGAGGGTCCTGGTGACTTGCACATTGCTGATGACTGGGGAACAAAGCATTGGGAGGACACTGGCCGTTGCCGCGCACTTGAGATCATCCGCTGAGCTGAACATGATGGCGCACGCAGACCACCTGAGAGGGTGTGTGGCCTCAAGCTTGGGGACGACTGCATTCACCTCACGAGCTAACTGCTTGAAGATGCGCTGTGAGGCTGGGGCCTGAGCGCCGCCCGGGATGCAAGCGATCGCACGTGGCTCCTGGAAGCCCCCAGCCCCCTCGTCCTGATGATGGTCTTCATTCCTCCTTGGTGGTGGTGGCAGAGGAGGAAGGCCTGCGTTGCCTTGCGGGCGATCCTTGCGAGGCTGATCTCTCCAAGATCCCTCGCGAGGCTGGTCCTGCCAGCGGTCCTCGCAAGGTCGGTCACGCTACCCTTGGCGAGGGCCACGGTCGTCCCATCATCCTCCACCTCTTGCTCCTCGGTCGTAGCCCCGATCGTTGCGCTCGGGGCGTCGTCCGACGCGGCCTTCTCGTACGGCCCTAAACTCTTGGCATTCGTTGGTGTTGTGAGTGTGGAGATCATGGTACACACAGTACCGGCTGCCCTTGGACGACTCCGACTGGTCCCTGCCGCGCTTTGTGTCCGGCTCTGCTGCGAGCACAGCTGCTCCCTGGCGCTTCACATCCTTGGCCTTGGCTTTCTTCTCTTCTGGGTCTGCTGTTGGGAGCTCGAGAAGGGAGAGGCGTCCCTCCTCAACCCTTGCGCACTTGGTCGCCAGGTTGAACAACTCCAGTGACGTACACAGATCTTCATGGATTGCCAGCTCCTCCTTCATCTTGACGTCGCGAACGCCATCAGAGAACACAGAGATAATGGCCTCCTCAGTCACTGGGAATCTTGAGGCGAGCGTTGTTGAAGCGCTGGATGTACTTCTGCAAGGTCTCTCCAGGCTGTTGCTTGATGCGGGGCAGGTCACCCACGGCCGGCGGACGGTGCGAGTGCCCTGGAAGTTGGCGATGAAGCGGGTGCGCATCTCGTCCCAGGAGGAGATCGTGCAAGGAAACAGGTTCAGGAGCCAGGTGCGGGCACCGTCCTTGAGTGCCATGGGAAACCAGTTCGCCATGACCTTTTCGTCCCCATTGGCAGCTTCGATGCCTAGCTCGTAGAGCTGTAGGAACTCCGCGGGGTCTGCAGTGTCGTCGTAGTGAGGAGGCAGGTCAGGCTTGAACTTACCTGGCCAGGCGACACTGCGTAACTCGGGGGTGAAGGCGCGACAGCCTGCGGTGACCATCGGAGCTCTCTGCTGATGCTGGGCTTGCTCCTGGAAATTCCCACGCGCTGCCGCTTGGAGCAGCGCGGGGTCTTGACGTGGCGGCGCAGGGATGCGGTCACGACGCACCGGTGTCGGGAGCACGCGTGCGCCTTCTTGGGGACGAGGGATTTCTTGGCAGCTCCTTTCTTGTCGCGCGTGCGCCGGACACGGTGGATCTCGTCCTAGGGCCGCGCGCCTTGGAGCTGGGGCGCCTTCTTGGGGAGGAGGAGGCGGAGGCACCTCCTGGTCTGCGCCTTCTTGGGGAGGAGGAGGCGGAGGCACCTCCTGGTCTGCGCCTCCTGCGCAGGACGGAGGGCGAGGCAGCGAGAGGGACGACATAGGGGAGCCCCCTGCGGCACTGACGAGCTCGGTGGTGCGGGCGAGCCAGTCCTCGTAGAGGTCGTCGACGGGACGGTAGTGCAGGAGCTCACGCGCCAGGAGCAACGCGGCGTGCGCGTCCGTGGAGGCGCGACGGGCGTGGGACGACGAACCGGCTGGAGTCAGCGACGGGGTGGCAGTGTGACCTTCCCGCCACACCGAAGGATGCAGAGACGAGGCCTGCTGCTTGTTCCCCACCGGGCCGGTGGAGGAGTTGGCGGCAGGCGACGGGGAACGACGGGGACACCCGCCGACGGGCGCCGTCTGGGCGACGCGGGCGACGAGAGCAGCCCGACGCTCGGCGCGAGCCCGGGAGCGTCAGCCATGGACACGACGGAAGATCGAACGTGAACAGCGGAAGAGAGATTCCAGCGCACCCCTACCTGGCGCGCCAAATGTCAGATGTTGGGTTCCGGCAGACCCTTAAGGTTCAAACTCTGAGGTGCACACGAAGATCTCTCCCCTACCGATCTACGTCCAATCGCCTCATGAGATCTAAGCTGAATACGATGAACAACACAAGGGACACGAGATTTATACTGGTTCGGGCCACCGTTGTGGTGTAATACCCTACTCCAGTGTGTGGTGTGGTGGATTGCCTCAGGGGCTGATGATGAACAGTACAGGGGAAGAACAGCCTCGCGAGAGGTGTTCTTGAGCTGATGCGATGAACTGCTTGGGTGAGTTCGATTGCCTCTCTCTCTCTAGTCTTCCCAAAATCTGGATCCGATGCCTCTACTCTGTGGTGGCTAGCTCTATTTATAGAGGCCCTGGGCCTCTCCCCAAATATTGAGCGGGAAGTTCGCCAACAACGGCCATTTCGAAGGGGAACATCTAGTACAAATTATCCTGACTAGAGTTGGTCTTCGGCTGCCAAAAGCACTGGCGATGACGCCGTCTTGAGCTCCACATTGACCTCCATCCTGCCGCTCCGCTGGTCTTGGTCTCGTTGCACCGAAATGGCAACCTTTGCCTGATGCCTCGGTACTCCACGTCTGTGCTTGCCCCCTTTGCACCAAAGAGGAAACAAGGACACTGCGCAGGCCGGCGCCCGCCTGGCCTCGATCGTCATGGCTTGCATCATGAGCACCTCGCGAGGTACCCTGCCTTGATCTCTCCGCCTCCTCGCGAGCCTGTTTGGCGAGGCCGTCCCTGAGGAAGCCTTGCATCGTCCGCCCCGCGAGGCCTGGCCCCTCGCGAGGGTCTTGAGTCTTGTGCTGATGAAGGTGGGCCATACTGGGCCACTACTTGAGCCACGCCGCAGGCCGTAGGCAGGCAAGTCTAGGGACCCCTGTTCCCAGAACTTCGACACGTAGGTCCGTGGTAAACTACTCGCACATCATTGGAAGGGCGGTAAGGTTGATGTAGAAGCCCTTCGTGGTCGAATCCCCCTTCGGCAGATTACCGGAAAGGCCTCCAGATGGGATCTCGCGAGAATAGAAACTTGTGGCGGCGGAAAAGTATTTTTTTGGTGTGCTCCCTGGTCTACAAGGAATATTTGGGTATTTATAGAAGAAGAATTAGGGTTAGAGGGGCTACAGGGGGCCCACAAGCTTGGGGCGCTGCCTAGGGCACATCCTGCAAGCTTGTGCCATCCCATGGCTCCTCTAGCCTCCCCCGAAACTTCTAGGATGTCTTGTGGTCCAAGAAAAACCGTCAAAAAGTTTTGTTTCATTTGGACTCCATTTGGTATTGATTTTCTGTAAAGGCAAAAACAAGGAAAAAAACAACAAATGGCACTAGGTTAATAGGTTAGTCCCAAAAAATGATATAAAATAGCATAATAATGCACATAAAACATACAAGATTGATAATATAATAGTGTCGAACAATAAAAAGATTATAGGTACGTTGGAGACGTACCACACTGCGCGCGAGAAGGAGGAGGAGGATGTGCGTCACCAGTAGGACGAGGAGCTCAGTGACCTCCTCTTCGAGCAGGCGCTCGCCGCCACGTGCGAGTTCGACGCCAAGAAGGCAGCATGGCGCCACGAGTAGGAGGATCAAGACAAGAAGTATGTCGACCTCGTCTCCTCCTCCGGCGACGATGAGTGAGCGTCGCTGCCACAGCATCGCCGCCGCACCCGGAGAGCTCCAATTTTGGCTAGTTTAGGGGTAGGGTGGTGCCGCGATGTAAAATAACTTCGGAAATGTAGCGGTGATCAAACTATGAATGTAGTATGTGTTCTTCATTTAGCCCGTGAATGCTTTCTTTCAAAATTTATAGTTTCAAATACGGGGTCTGTTCGGTCTTAGCCAATTTCGCCCCGCAAACATCCGATTTCTCGGTCCTTATCTGTGTTATAAGGACTGTTGATATACGAGGTCTGTTAGAGATGCTCGTATACTTCTTTCTTAACCTTCCTCTCACATGGCGAACATCTATTATCACCTCAATATATGTGCATATATTTTAGTTTTTCTGCTAAAGTGATTTAGCAACAAAAAAGAGGAAGAGGAAGGAGCACATAAGAATGATAGGGATGAGTGGAACCGGTAAGTTAGGCTTTCCTATATTCTCATTCCTACTGTTCTTATGCCCTCTCTATCTTACTCTTACAAGCTCGCATTTGACTCACATTGAATATGTGCACACATGTATGTGTTTTCTAAGTTAAAGCAACCAAGCAAGCCAAAAAAGGAAGAGGAAGGAGTGCTTGGGAACAATAGGAATGTGAGGTATCGGGAAACACCAAGTCGAGTTCTCACCTCCAATACTAGAGGTGAAAACAAAACAAGTCATACTTTTCTCCATGTTTCCATTTGTAAGGGCATATTATTCCCTATGTGGTTTTGGTGATTGATGACAATGCTTTTGTGGACTAATCGTGTGCATTGAGCATTTCAGATATCCCATGTCTAGGCACAAGACGACTCGTTGCCCCTCAGAGTTTTAAGTGAAGACGGTGTAGTCTCTTTCATTTCAGTTTTGGCGGACTTGAGTCATAGGAGACACCGTACTATCAAGAGGGGGTCCGCTCTGGAAAGGCTAGGGTGGAATCAATACGTACACTTCATCTTTGCACCCCCAGCTCATTTCATTTCCTTGGAGTTCGTGATTTCATCGAAGTGGAGGTTGTGAGGTGCTAGCGGTAGTACCACCGCCAGAGCGGTAGTACCTCCCATGGTCCTCAAGCGGCAGTACTGCCGTTCCACAGCGGTAGTACCGCTTGGGTGCATCGGTGGCAGTACCGTCCTTGGTTGGCACTGGCCGCCAAGTCCTTAATAAATAGACGAGGCTTTATTAAGGACAAAGTGGGATTCGCACCTCTAGTCAACCATATCGATCCTTTCAATTGGTATCAGAGCCTCGTCTCTTTATTAAGGACTTTGTTGTTCGAAGAGTATGGTTGACACCTCGGACGAGGTGGAGGACCACCCCGGTGCGAATCCCACTTTGTCCGCGGCCGATGCGGGATCCTAGGTCTCTTGTGAGGAGTTCAATGTGGCTATGGACACATTGAAAACCTCCATGATGGCTGAGGTTAAAGGCATGTTTAAGGAGTTTCTTGATGGGCTTAAATTATCCACCGAACCATTGGAAGTGGTTGATCCCGCTAACAAGGTGACGGATGCTAACTCCAAAAAGGGGGAAGCTAGTAGTGAGCATGCTCCTTTTCCTAGTGGTAGAAGTGGGAGTGGCATCTTTGCCCATGTTGAACCTCCACTTACTTATGGAAGGCCGGTTCCCTCAACTCATATGAATCATGTTGGTCCTCCTCCTAAGCTTGTGAAAAATGAGGATTTTGCTTCTTGGGTGTATCGCTTTAAACTTCATTTAAATCATAGTTCTACTAATCTTTGGAGAATTATTGAGCAAGGTTTCTACCCGCATGACCCAAGCAACTTCAGTCCTAGAGAAGTTGCGGACCATCAATTCAACGAGTCCGCTCTTTTCATTCTCCAAGAAGAAATTCCTCTCGAAGATATTGCTCACCTCCGACCTTCCACCGTGGCCAAGGAAGCACGACAACATGTTGTTTCCATTTACAAGGGAAGTGCTAGCATTCAACGCTCTAACTTTGAAGTGGTACAAGATGAAGCCGATGAGTTTTCTATGAATGAAGATGAAGAACCTCGTGAGCTTTACCAGAGATTAATCACTCTCGCGGTCTCACTCCAAGATCATGGGAGCAAGGATACGGATGAAAATTGGATCAAGCGCAAGTTTCTCAAGGCCACGATGCCCTACCACAAGGCCATGTCATCCATCATCCGTCAAAGGCCGAACTTTCACGCCTTGTCCTCAAGTGAAGTGTTGGATGAGTTTGTTGCTATGAGGATCTTGGACAAGATCGCCGACAATGCGGTGTTGCGTTCTCAACAATCAAAGAAGCCCAGCCTAGCTTTGAAGGCCAAGGCTAGTGTGGAAGAAGAGAGTGAAGAGGAATGTTGCCTCGAAGATACCAAGTATGCTTATCATGAGAACATGGCTCTCGCGTCACGGCAATTTTGGAGCAAGAAGAACACAAGGCCCAACTTCAACAAGAACAACTCAAGTGGCACCAAGGGCAAGCAACATGTGAGGACATGCTATAATTGTGGCAATGTGAGCCACTTTGTTGCGGAATGCCCGTACGAGAAGAGGGAAGACAATGGAGGCAAGCTTCTCCAAAAGGACAAGGCCAAGTCCTTCCCCAACAAGAACAACTTCACCAAGAACACTCCTCCCAAGGGGTTGGTGGCACAAGAAGAGTAAAATGAGGATGATGATGATGAAGACGGTGATACGGTTACCATGGCCTCCGTTGCCATTGCAATAACTCCACGGGTGTCCCTCTTCGACTCACCCAACAAGAATACCACCGCCAAGTGCCTCATGGCTAAAGCCACCAACAAGGTAACCCCCAACATCAAAACCACCATCACTACTAATCCTTCCTTGACTGAAAGGATCGAGAAGAGGTGTCTAGAGGGGGGGTCATTAGACCCTCAACAAATAAAGTTGGCAGTTTTTAAGATTTTCAAGTTGAGGTGGTAGATAGACACAATTTCAAGCATACACAATACAATTCAAGCAAGCATGCAAAGAATATATGAGCAGCGGAAAGTAAAGCATGCAATTTGCAAGAAAGTAAAGAGATGGGATTGGAGTGTGCAAACGCAATTGGAGACACGGAGATTTTTGGCGTGGTTCCGATAGGTGGTGCTATCGTACATCCACGTTGGTGGAGACTTCAACCCACGAAGGGTAACGGTTGCGCGAGTCCACGGAGGGCTCCACCCATGAAGGGTCCACAAAGAAGCAACCTTGTCTATCCCACCATGGCTATCGCCCACGAAGGACTTGCCTCACTAGGGTAGATCTTCACGAAGTAGGCGATCTCCTTGCCCTTACAAACTCCTTGGTTCAACTCCACAATCTTGACGGAGGCTCCCAAGTGACACCTAAGCAATCTAGGAGACACCACTCTCCAAAAGGTAATAGATGGTGTGTTGATGATGAACTCCTTGCTCTTGTGCTTCAAATGATAGTCTTCCCAACACTCAACTCTCTCTAACAGATTTGGCTATGGTGGAAAGATGATTTGAGTGGAAAGCAACTTGGGGAAGGCTAGAAATCAAGATTCGTGTGGTTGGATTGGAATATCTTGGTCTCAACACATGAGTAGGTGGTTCTCTTTCAGAAAATGAATGCTGGAAGTGTAGGCACGTTCCGATGGCTCTCCTCACGAATGAAGAATGGGTGGAGGGGTATATATAGCCTCCACACAAAATCTAGCCGTTACATATAGATTCCCAAACTCGGTGGGACCGACTAGTAAAACTCGGTCTGACCGATTCGGGTCAAAATGTGAACGTTAGAGTTTTCGATGGGACTGACAAGGTCAACTCGGTGGGACCGATGTGTAGGGGTTAGGGTAAAACCTCAACTCGGGTTGACCGATTACTCAAACTCGGTGAGATCGATTTTGTAATAAGCAGACAGAGGATTGGTCAAGCAGACTCGGTGGGACCGATTACTCAAACTCGATTAGACCAAAAGTGTTGCAATAGATCACAGAGAATATGTAAGCCCATCTCGGTGAGACCGAGATCCCATCGGTAAGACCGAACTGATTAGGGTCTGGCAGTGGCTGTATCAGATGAAACTCGGTGGCGCCGGATAGATCAAATCAGTGGAGCCGAGTTTGAAATTTAGGTTTAGGACATATGTGGATGTGAGAAAGTGGCTGAGGCTTTTGGAGCATATCACTAAGCACTTTGAGCAAGCAAGCCATTAAGCAACGCCTCATCCCCTTTTAATAGTATTGGCTTTCCTATGGACTCAATGTAATCTTGGATCACTAAAATGAAAATGTAGAGTCTTGAGCTTTTGCCAACATTTATCCTTAGCATCTTGAAGGGGTTCCACATCCTCTTGTCCATGCCCATGTCACTCCAATGTTGAACTCATCTGAAATATGCTAGGTAGAAGTATTAGTCCAACAAGAGATATGTTGACATTAATTACCAAAATCACCCAGGGAGCACTGTGCTTTCAATCTCCCCCTTTTTGGTAATTGATGACAATATACATCAAAGCTTTAGATAAAGATATAAGGAAATAGCAAGTGAAGCTTTGGAAAGACATGCAACATACATTAACTCCCCCTACATGTATGCAATCATGTGAAGATAGATCATAAGAGGATGAGAATGCATAAACATGACAAAGCAAGCAATGAGTTACATGTGTCTTGGCTATATGCATCAGAGCAAAAGATGTAGATACTGGAAATATACCTTCATGCTCATGAATCTCTCTTGCAAACAATATGTACCATAGCAAGAGATCGTCATGCACGTGAGTGTGATGCATATACTTACCTTGTGGTCTTGAACTAGCTTTGTAAGAGATGTACCTGGGTAAACAAGGTTAGATAACACAAGAACATCTACTAGACAGAGCAAGAACTAAAGAACACAAAGAATGACAAGACTGGGATGACATGTAGAGAGTGAGTACTAGGTACTCTATTTGGTTATTGACATGTCCCCAAGACTAAAGATATACAATGAATTCCAAAGATTTTCTCCCTTAGGTGTCTTTCTCCCCCTGAATCTGACATTGAATAATGGGAGAAGATAGGGTAATAGAAAATCAGAGCAAACAAGAAAATAACCAGAGCAAGATAATCACAACACATACTATCATGTCTTTCCCCTCTTGAAGACATGAGATAACTTTCCTCTTAAGAGTAAGAAGCACCAGGAGAAGCTTTAGGAGTGCATTCTCTCTTATGTGATAAGCTTTGCTGTGCTCTCTCTCTCACCCTTTGACACCAATTTCCAAGAAGGGACTTGAGCATGAGTCAAGTAGGTTTGGTCTTTGAGTCACATTACAAAGCCACATGTAATATATGATGCTGGTAGAGGACAAGTTATAAAAGTGGAGCTGGAACAGATATGCAGGATGCAAGTGACACAATTTTTGTCTCAGGATTGAAATCGGTAGCACCGAGTTGTCATTTTTGGTGACACCGAGATGGTTCGGTTCTGCCGAAAAGATCAATTCGGTGAGACCGAGTTCAACCCAAAGAGTAAATACTTGTCACCTCAGCTCACTTAGGCACTTAGGATCTCACATGGATATGCAAGGAATTAATGAAGGATTTGCAATGAATTGGATGCAGGGAAATGCAGAAAATAACAGAGAAAGGAAAAGAAAAGACATCTAGATGAAGTTTTTTTTGAAAGGGGAACTAGCATGCATGAGACAAATGCAAGAGCAGAAAGAAACAACAGAGAACTTCATCTAGAAAAGGTCGGCGACAAAGTCACCTTTGTTAGAGTATATTAACTTAGGAGTCAAGTGAGGACACTTGATCATAGGTCATACTCATCGTTTAAGCTCAAAATGGGGTTGCCATTTTTTGTTTAAGCATTTTGATGTATTCACATCTTGTTGAGTTGCCTTGACCCATGTCTTGGGGTAAAGCTTCTCTAAGATGGAATGACATACCTTGGGTGGTGGTGTTGAGCTTGGTCATGTAGTTGAACTTGTGTAGGGTGCTCAAGTTGATGTAGATCATCAAGAGTTGGGAGCACCACTTGTAGTTGAAGTTCATCTTCCTACATGGGTTAGTCTTGCAAGGAAGAGCACTTGTGTATCCAAAGTGACAATCATGAAATTTGATATCAATTGAAATTTGATATAAGGAATTTGTCAAAGGATATATTGAATGGATTCATGCTTCCTTGTCTTCAACCACCATATGGTAGAGACTTGGAGATGTAGAGATTGCTTAGAGTGTGATTGAGTTGCAATCTCATATGGTTGGGTTCATCCAAGTACCTACAAGGGTTAGATAGCATGCAAGAGTACAAGAATATCCAAGACATATGATCATCATCATGAGAGAGAAGTCAAGGATTAGTCATAGTAAGGCTCATGCCTTGCATGCATCCACATGGAGTTTCTACTCCAAATTTGAGGCACCAATGATGTTCAATTCACCTCTCAACCCGCAAAACACTTTCTCATCAAGTGGTTTGGTGAATATATCTACCAATTGCTTATCGCTACGAACATGCTTAAGTTTGATATCTCCCTTAGCAACATGATCTCAAATGAAATGATGACGGACTTCAATATGCTTAGTTCGAGAATGTTGCACGGGATTATGAGCAATCTTAATAGCACTCTCATTGTCGCAAAGCAATGGAACATTTTTCACATATATCCCATAATCTTTAAGAGTTTGGGTCATCCAAAGTAATTGAGCACAACATGAACCAGCGACAATGTATTCCGCTTCGGCAGTGGATAAGGATACCGAGTTTTGTTTCCTGGAGGACTAAGACACAAGAGATCTACCAAGAAATTGACAAGTACCCGAAGTGGACTTTCTATCAACCTAGTCACCAGCATAGTCCGAATCGGAGTAGCCAACAAGATTAAAAGAAGACCTCTTAGGATACCAAATGCCAAAATTTGGTGTATGTATTAAGTATCTCATTATCCTTTTCACAACCTTAAGATGACACTCTTTGGGGGCCGCTTGATATCATGCACACATGCACACACTTAGCATGATATTGGGACGGGAGGCACATAGATATAACAATGAACCAATCATAGAACGGTAAACCTTTTGGTCAATCGGTTCACTATCCTTTGTCAAGTCAAGATGTCCAATAGTAGGCATGTGGGTATTCATACCTTTGCATTCTTGCATGTTGAACTTCTTGAATAAGTCCTTGGTATACTTTGTTTGAGAGATAAAGGTTCCCTCCTTAGTTTGCTTGATTTTCAAACCAAGAAAGAACTTGAGTTCACTCATCATAGACATCTCAAACTTCTCCGACATAAGCTTCCCAAACTTTTCACTAAAATGAGGGTTAGTTGAACCAAATATGATATCATAACATAAATTGGCACATAAATAATTCTCCATTAACCCTTTTAGTAAAGAGTGTAGAATTAATTTTACCAATTTCAAGCCCTTTATCAAGAAGAAACTTAGTCAAGCATTTATACCAAGCTCTAGGAGCTTGCTTAAGACCATAAAGAGCTTTGTGGAGTTTGTAAACATGGTCGGGTTTCTTAGGATTAACAAAGCCAGGGGGTTGTTTAACATAAACTTCCTCCTCAATTTCACCATTAAGAAAAGCACTTTTGATATCCATTTGATATAAGGTAATGTCATGATGATTGGCATAGGCAAGTAAGATGTGAATGGACTCAAGTCTAGCAACGGGGGCATAAGTCTCACTATAGTCCATACCTTTGACTTGAGTGTAGCCTTGAGCAACGAGACGTGCCTTGTTGCGTACAACTTGTCCATCTTCATCTTGCTTGTTCCGAAACACCCATTTGGTTCCAATGACATTGTGCTTCTCACCAGGCTTCTCAACCAACGTCCACACTTGGTTCCTCTCAAAGTTGTGTAGCTCTTCGTGCATGGCATTTATCCAATCCGGATCTTCCAATGCTTCTTCAACGTTCATAGGTTCAATGCTAGAAATGAATGAGTAATGTTCACAAAAGTTAGCTAAACAAGATTTAGAGCGAGTAGTTCTCCCGGTTTGAATGTCATGAGAGATTTGTTCGATGGGATGATCTCTTGAAACTCTTGCTCGAACTCGTGATAACTTTTGTTTGGGTCGGGTTGGAACATCCTCTTCATTGTCTTGTTCTTCCTCTTGTCTTTCTTTGTTGTTGTTGGCGTTGTTGTTCTCCCGTGGAGGTGGAGAGGGAGGTCATCGAGGTTCATCTTGTTGCACATCCTCATTCTCATCATCTTGATGTGTCCCACTCGTGAATGCCTCCAAGTCAACTTGTGGTTCACCTTGGCGTGAAGTTGAGGCTTCCACTTGGACGGACGAGGTACTCACCTTCGTTGGGCGAATCTCGCCAATAGACAAGTCTTGGATTGCTTTCGAAGGATCTTTGTCACCTACATCAATTGGCAATTGCTCTACTTGCGAACCATTAGATTCATCAAACTTCACATCTACCGTCTCTTCAACCTTTCAAGTGAAATTGTCGTAGACACGGTAAGTGTGAGAGTTTGAGCCATAACCGAGTAGGAAACCTTCATGAGACTTAGGAACAAATTTTGAACGACGATGCTTATCAAGAATGTAACACTTTGAACCGAATACTCGAAAGTATCCAACTTGGGGTTTGTTACCGGTGAGAAGCTCGTATGCCGTCTTTTCGAGTAGCTTATGAATATATAGATGATTCGTTGCATGACAAGCTGTCTCAGCCGCTTCTGCCCAAAAGTGTTTTGGCGTCTTGTATTCATCAAGCATCGTTCTTGCCATTTCGATGAGCGTCTGGTTCTTCCTCTCAACAACTCCATTTTGTTGAGGTGTGTACATAGCCGAGAACTCGTGTGAAATCCCTTCTTCGTCAAGAAATTAAAGGTGTCCACATTGGCGTTCTTGAACTCCATTCCTTTGTCGCTGCGAACCTTCTTGATCTTCACTTCAAATTGATTTTGGGCCTTCCTAGCAAAGTTTTTGAAGATCTTTTGCACATGCAATTTATCATCAAGAAAGAACACCCACATAAATCTTGAAAAATCATCTACAATGACTAGTCCAAACGAGTTACCACCGAGACTCTTGTAGGAGCTGGGTCCAAAAAGATCCATATGAAGTAGCTCGAGCGGTCTCCTCGTGGTCATGATGTTCTTCACGGGGTGGCTTCCTCCAACCTGTTTTCCTGCTTGGCAAGTGCTGCAAAGTCTATCCTTATCAAATATGACATCTTTAACACCAAGGATATGATCACCTTTAATAAGCTTGTCAAGGTTTCGCATGCCCACATGACCTAATCGTCTATGCCACAACCAGCCTTTAGAAGATTTAGCAATTAAGCAAGTTCTAGGTTGAGCCTTTTTAGTGAAATCAACAATGTATAGATCACCTGTACGTATGCCGGTAAAGACCATTTTATGATTATCTCTACGAACACTTGGCAATCTAGTTCAGTAAATAGGACACTGAAACCAAAGTCAGCTAGTCTAGATACAAAAAGTAGGTTATAGCCAAGAGATTCAACGAGCATAACATTTTGTATGGAGTTGTCATGTGAGATGGCCACCTTACCGAGGCCAACCACCTTACCCTTGAGTTCTCACCAAAAGTTACATACTTTCGAGGGTCGTCGTTTTCAGCAAGCTCACGAAACATATCTTTGTCTCCGGTCATGTGATCGGTACATCCACTATCAAGGACCCATTCCTTCCCTCCAGCCATGTAGTCGCGAAGGTTAGCCACTCATAGACTCTTCAAGATCAAAGTCATTATCATCATCCTCATCATAGTATCCATGTTCAACATCATCTTGCAAATGATCATTTCCTAGAGAGAGTGATTCATTAGATATATGATTTTGACAATGTTCATCTCTATGAATTCTAATAGCTTCAGAAATAATATTGCTAATGATTCCAACATCTCCTTTGACACGCATAAGATTGGTAACCTCAAATAAACAATCTCCAAACTTAGGATCATTGGGATTCATCTTATTCAAAGCAATAGACTTGTGAAGAATCTCATCTAAGTTTTTCAAGGAATAGTCTGAAAATCGTTCCTCAAGGAATCTCCATATAGTATAAGCACAATCAAGAGTTGGCAAGGGACCAATCAAATTCCTAGGCAAGCCTCTAGCGATAAGATTGATAGTTCTAAGATTGTGAATCATGTCAAGAGACTCATCATGGGTAGCATGCAAGGGATCCACAGGGGGTTCACAAGGAGTAGTAATGTACTTGTTCAAGTGATATTCATGAAAAATTCCAAGCATCTCATTTTTTTCCACTCACTAAAGAACTCTCCATCAAGCATAGTCACTCTACGTCTAAGACTCCCCAACATAGACTCATCCATCTTCCTCCAATGGTGATTAAACCAAAGCAATGGAGACCAATGCTCTGATACCAATTGAAAGGATCGAGAAGAGGTGTCTAGAGGGGGGTGCTTAGATCCTCAACAAATAAAGTTGGCAGTTTTTAAGATTTTCAAGTTGAGGTGGTAGATAGGCACAATTTCAAGCATACACAATACAATTCAAGCAAGCACGCAAAGAGTATATGAGCAGCGGAAAGTAAAGCATGCAATTTACAAGAAAGTAAAGGGATGGGATTGGAGTGTGCAAACGCAATTGGAGACACGGAGATTTTTGGCGTGGTTCTGATATGTGGTGCTATCGTATATCGACGTTGGTGGAGACTTCAGCCCACAAAGGGTAATGGTTGCATGAGTCCATGGAGGGCTCCAGCCATGAAGGGTCCACGAAGAAGCAACCTTGTCTATCCCACCATGGCCATCGCCCACGAAGGACTTGCCTCACTAGGGTAGATCTTCACGAAGTAGGCGATCTCCTTTCCCTTACAAAATCCTTGGTTAAACTCCACAATCTTGACGGAGGCTCCCAAGTGACACCTAACCAATCTAGGAGACACCACTCTCCAAAAGGTAATAGATGGTGTGTTGATGATGAACTCCTTGCTCTTGTGCTTCAAATGATAGTCTCCCCAACACTCAACTCTCTCTCACAAATTTGGCTATGGTGGAAAGATGATTTGAGTGGAAAGCAACTTGGGGAAGGCTAGAGATCAAGATTCTTGTGGTTGGATTGGAATATCTTGGTCTCAACACATGAGTAGGTGGTTCTCTTTCAGAAAATGAATGTTGGAAGTGTAGGCACGTTCTGATGGCTCTCCTCACAAATGAAGAGTGGGTGGAGGGGTATATATAGCCTCCACACAAAATATAGCCGTTACACACAGACTCACAAACTCGGTGGGACCGACTGGTAAACTCGATCAGACCGATTCGGGTCAAAATGTGAACGTTATAGTTTTCGATGGGACCAACAAGGTCAACTCAGTGGGACCGATGTGCAGGGGTTAGGGTAAAACCTCAACTCGGTTTGACCGATTACTCAAACTCGGTGAGACCGATTTTGGTAATAAGCAAACAGAGGATTGGTCAAGCAGACTCGGTGGGACTGATTACACAAACTCGGTTAGACCGAAAATGTTGCAATAGATCACACAGAATTTGCAAGCCCATCTCGGCGAGACCGAGATCCCATCGATAAGACCGAACTGATTAGGGTTTGGTAGTGGTTGCATCAGATGAAACTCGGTGGCGCCGGATAGATCAAATCAGTGGGGCCGAGTTTGTAATTTAGGTTTAGGACATATGTGGATGTGAGAAAGTGGCCGAGGGTTTTGGAGCATATCACTAAGCACTTTGAGCAAGCAAGCCATTAAGCAACACCTCATCCCCTTTTAATAGTATTGGCTTTCCTATGGACTCAATGTGATCTTGGATCACTAAAATGAAAATGTAGAGTCTTGAGCTTTTTCCAACATTTGTCCTTAGCATCTTGAAGGGGTTCCACACCCTCTTGTCCATGTCCATGCCACTCCAATGTTGAACTCATCTGAAATATAGTAGGTAGAAGTATTAGTCCAACAAGAGATATGTTGACATTAATTACCAAAATCACTCAGGGAGCACTTGTGCTTTCATTGACGGATTGCATTGATGAAAGTGAGGCGTCGAAGGAGGAAGAAAATGAATTTGAGTCTTTTATGAGTAAGCTCAAGGGTAAAACCAAGAAGCGCTTCATTGCTCTCTCGGAACAACTTGGTGAAGCCAATGACATGATCGAGGCTCACGAAGAAACCATCTCTAAGATGGAAGAGCATAGTCGTGACTATGCCGATGAGATATCGTATCTCTCTAATGCTCTTGAGGAAGAGCATGGTCATCGTTTGGCTCTTGAGGAGTCACACAACGATGACCATGCTAAATTAAAGAAAGATCTTGATCATGCTCTTGTTGTATCTCGTGAGCTTAATTCCGAGAAGGCTAAACTTGAGGTTGACCATGCTAGACTCAAGGAGGAGTTTGAAATACTTGACAAGGCTCACAAGGCCTTGAAGAGTGCTCATGCAAGCCTCAAGGAGTCTCATGGTCAACTCCAAGTGAAGCTAACCAAGGAGAAAGCCACGTTTCCTCATATGGTTTTAATTGATAATGCAAATGCTACTAACCCGTGTTGTAAGCATGTGCATCTTGTGGAGGAGAATGCCAAGTTGAAGGAGCAACTTGAGAAAGGCCTTGTGTCGTGCATACAAGGAGAGAAGTGAAGGAAATATGCACTAGAGGCAATAATAAAGTTGTTATTTATATTTTCTTATATCATGATAAATGTTTATTATTCATGCTAGAATTGTATTAACAGGAAACTTAGTACATGTGTGAATACATAGACAAAACATAGTGTCCCTAGTATGCCTCTACTTGACTAGCTCGTCAATCAAAGATGGTTATGTTTCCTAACCATAGACATCTGTTGTCATTTGATGAACGGGATCACATCATTAGGAGAATGATGTGATGGACAAGACCCATCCGTTATCTTAGCATTATGATCGTTAGAGTTTCATTGCTACTGATTTCTTCATGAACTAGCGGGTGTACCCGCGCATTTGCGCGGCTAGAGTGATATACCTATATTTTTGATAAACAATTTGTGTTTTTGTTGTGTGCCATTGTTGAGAATTTTATGATTATTGTCTACTGAACAACCTTTTGTTAGTTTTTCTTGATGTTTTTTTACTGTGTGTCATCTCTTTATTAGTGTGACCCTGCTACCGTTTCATTTTTTCTCGAAGAGAAGAAATTGCTTCAGAGGAATTGGTACAGTAAGTCATTTTTGAAATTTATATTTGGCACTGTATGTGAAACTATAAGGATTCAACGAATATTACAAAGAAAAACTCCTTCAAATGTATATACAAAGCTACAAAGAAGTTAGTCTGTCAAATAAGAGATCAATAATATGCCTGATGTTATCAGTTTTGCTTGTCAGATGTGGGAAGCAGAGACTTTCGTGGAAGTGAGGGCAAAGAAAAAACAAAATTTATGCTCCAAAAATGCTAGTTTTGAACACATTTTGGAGTGCTGAATTTGTTTTTTTAATGACTTCCATGAATGTCATTTCATGCTGAAATTTGTTAAGCATAGAAAACATTCGTCGAAGTTAATCCAAAAAAATCAGATCATTTCAATTTTTTATCACTTTTTCGAGGTTACTGTTCACCATGGTGCATTTGAGCTCGGTATCTTAATAGGACTTTGGTTATTAGATCGTATTTTCATATTGCTTTCATGATTGTATCTTCTAAAGAGTGGTTTGAAGTTTTTCTAGATTCATGATCATATCTTCTAAAGTGTGTTTTGAATTTATTTATTTTTGAGATTTGAAGTTGTTAGTGTTCCTCAAAGAAAAGAAGCGATTGAACAGAAGAGCCACGCCAGAAATTGTGGGAATTTCATGGTACTCCCTCTTTAAAGAAATATAAGAGCGTTTAGATCACTACTTTAGTGATCTAAATGCTCTTATATTTCTTTACGGGGGGAGTACAAAATTAATTAGTTTGCAATGCATGAAGATAAAAGAAGAGGCGAACAATAATACCGTAATAATGCATGTTTGTTCTTGTCGAGTGTTGAGTAATTGTCTTGAGAGGGTTGAAGCGATATTTCATGTTTTCTTGTTTTTGAATAAAATAGTAGTTACGATACCATGTAAGTTGAATTTTAAGTTTATGCGCAGAAAAAAGTTGAAGTTTAATGAGAGCCTAGTATGGGATCGCCTCGCAAGAAAATAGTACGATGGGATTTCAAATTTGGGATGGACAAAGAATTGTTCTTTTTTCTATATGGAGCACCCAACTTTCCCAAGCCCATGTATGGGTAGTAGAGGCCCAGCAGACGTGATTCATGCCCATCTGATTCATTTAGTAAACTATATCACTCCGTAACAAATAAATTTCCCCTAAGAAAAAACTCTGTAACAATTTTCTCGAAGGAAAGGACTGGTGACTCTTTAGAATTCGTCTCTCCCATCTCCGTCAATCCACTCCACACTCCTCATGACCTTATCCACATACACTGCCGCCTTCGATTGGCAGCCGGCGAAGGAAGATGCCGCCGCTAGCTTATGTGAAACTAATTCCTGATCTATCCCGGCGCTACTTCTTGTCTCTTATCTTCCAGTTTCCTTCTGTTTTGGTACTGTCCCCAAACCCTAGCTCTGGTGATCTTAGATTGGGCATGCAGCAGCGATGAACTCATTTGGGTAGGTCTTAGCCCGTTGGTGGCGAGTTCTCGCCTTCCTCATGGTTGGTGCTTTCAGACCTCTGCCAGTGTAAGTTTTACATGGTTGTCTCTTGTACTCCGACCATATCATTATATAGTACATTTTGTTTTATTTTTGTCACTATTCCCTGTCAAATTAGACTATTTATACATTGTGTTTTATTTGTTGAAATTTGTGGTCGTGAAGTGCCAAATCAGATGTGAAGCAGATGTTGAAGAAATAATAAGACAGAGATGTGTCGGCTGGCTGAGGTGAGTTGTGGCCCTCATTGTTCGTCATGCCGGGTTTTCACATGTATGTGCTACAGCTTCGTATCATTCCTACTTCCTCCATAGCGGGTGATTCTTCACATGTATGTTTTCAGCCTCTAACTGAGCTAAAAATATATAATGATTTTTTTAGCATATATTTGCAAGTTATATTACATATACGTCTGCTCCACCTGTGCTGAGCGTAGAGGGCTAGCCGCGATTTATACCTGTAAATTAAACCTTGTGTCCCGAGGCTGAGCATCCTCCTCCCTCTGCTCCACCTTGCAACCTCCTAGACGCCGGCTTGTGTACGTCTGCGAGGGAGCATCCCTGTAACTTGTGAACACCCTTCTACCTATCAATGAAATGATACGCTGCTAAGCGTATTCACCAAAAAAAATATTACATATACGTGTATCTAATACAAAGCAAGATCCATGTGTTAATTGACATAGGATAATATTGAAGCCTTTCTAATATTTCTCTTGATCTGAAAAGTCTGTTGGATTGAAGAGTTGTCATGAAGAGCAGAAAACTCATATTTCAATCAAATAAATACAACATGTCATGATTCTTGTAGTGCTAAATTCAATACTTTTGTTATCTAATAACTCACATCATTATATCGGTAGATGTCAAGTGTTCTTCTCCATCTCAGTAGTAGTCTGCCTTAGTTTCACTATAAGCTACTAATCAACTAATTTTGTGTTTTTTCTGTCTACTGTATCTTCTAACTGCCCACTTGTCTTGTACTCCCTCCATAAAGAAATATAAGACTAGTGATCTAAACGCTCTTATATTTCTTTACAAAGGGAATAGCATTTTACATCAACAATTCCGGTCTTGTGGCCATCTACCTCTTTGGTTATTTTTTGTGCTCTCCTAACGGCTGCAGTAACACTACATCTTATTTTGCCACAACGGGCAACTGAGTCTTTATCTTCAAGCATTGTAGGTTTTTTTACTTTTGCTTCAACATGTTTCTTGTTCCCAACGTACATATTTCTCCTTTCATTCTTGCACACTTATGTCGGTGCATTCATCATTTGAGCCATCCGATAATACAATAGATCTCCATCAGTTTCTTTTGCCATTGTAGAGTCCATGTGATGCTGACATTTTTTCTTCACACCCATCAACTCATTTACTATAGTCCCATAGTATCATGTGGTTCTTCTCCCATGGGCAACCAATTGACATATCCTTTTCTGAGGTGAATCTCAATTGTTATTTTTCTACAAAATAAAAATACATTTCAAAGATTATACATGTCTCTAAAAATTGATAAGTATGTACTCTGAGAAAATCAACCACCTTTTTCGCATCCATGTTATGGTTCTTCGTTGCTTTTTGTAACACATCATCCAAAATTCTACGCATCATATGTGAGATATACTTATTAGTTAGGAAACTACAAACACAGTACGTGAAATTTATTCCGGTAGAATTTTCTTTGAAATCTTCACCATTACTGCTTGGAATATTTGGAAGGAGAGAAATAACTTCATCTTCAATCAGATCAGTCCTTCATATAGAGCTTGGCTTGAGAGAACTAAGGCTGATCTTACCTGGCTTAGATACAGAGTGTCCCCTGATCTCAGTGATTATATCACTTCTTTTGTAAATTCACTTTAGACTCTGCTTGTTTGTTTTCCTTTGGTGGGACTTTCCTCCTAGCCATGTAAATACTTATTATATATTATTATAGCATATTAGGTGCCTCTCCTACTATTTCTCAGTCAAAAAAAAGAACACAGTAGGCATTTTGTAATGAATTAAATGCAAATTAACCTCCTCAACAATGCTTAGTCAAAGAAATATATGTTATGAATCTCACATATGAGTATATCTAGATCTGTATAATGATACCCCAAACTTTAACCAAGATATACCGAAGTTTTTGGTATATCTAAATCTATATATATTCTTGTGGCACTTGACATTAAGCACAACTATGTTTAATCAAAGAAAAATCTGTTGCACATATTTTGGTAAATAATAGAAGAGCTTGTAACATTAATGAACTTATCATTGAACTTCTGCATCATTGCTGAGGTCACAGTAAGGACAGTTCGGTTGCCATTTAGATCCTCATTGAAGCTATAAGTAAAATTTTCTCATAAACTAACAATAATTTTATCACCCCTAAAGAGTATAATCTAGAAAAATTGATGCCATGTCAATGAAGTTAGTCCAATTAAAATTTGAGGAATGGTTACGTATTATGAACTTAGTCTGATATTACAATTGCAATTTGGCTGAAGTATGAATTTTCAGAGTTCTTTCTTTTTTATTAATGATTCCACATGCTTCGTTTGGGTGAGTAATCCAATGATGTCTTTAAAAGCGGAGTTAATTATTTTGAAGTTAAAAATATTAATATCTTGAAAGTCTTATTTACAACTATAGACTATAGAGATATGTGAGCATTCTTTTATATTTCTCTGCATGTTCTTCTAATGTTTCTTTTGTAGCAAACTCGAAGTAGTAAGCTGGGTAACCTTCAGATGATCCTTTCGCCTCTACTTTTGTAATGTACGCAGACATAATTATATTTCACTGCTTACTCGGTTATACTTTGTGGATTCCAGAACCTTAAAATTTCTAAATGTATAAATAGATTCTCATTTATCTTTGATCTATATGTGTCTATAAACTTCTTCCTGATAGTGGCATGAATTGTTTGGCCATGTGAAAACAATCGAAATGTACTTAGTAGTTCTATAAAACAATAGAACAATATGCAAGTAAATATATAATGAGTAAACCTTTTCATCCATGAATTTCATATCGGCAAAATATACTTAATTGTATAGAACAATAGAACAATCTTCAAATATATATGTAATGACTAAACTTTTTCATGCATGAATATCATATTGGGGATCCAAAGCCATTTGGTTGTAGAATTGATTAATCTCATATTCTCATTACTTGCGCTTCAATACACAGTCTTGTCTTCTTGTTGTGAACTCTCCAAGCTTGTTGTATGACATTGCTGTAAAAGGATCATACAATCTCTAGTGAATTAATAATGCACGTATGAAGATTGTGTCCAGAATACAAACCTTGATGATTCTGTTGAGAGGCCACTCAAAAGGTTGCTTGGGCACGACTACATCTGGCAGCCCGTAGATCGGGTCAAGAATAACAATTACAAACCTATGATTCAGGTGAGAGGCCACTCAAAAGGATTGGATCCAGAATAGCAATTACGGACCTTGATGATTCAGGTGAGAGGCCACTCAGAAGGTTGCTTGGGCACGACTACGTCCGGCGTTGTGACGTTGCCTAGTTGAATCAGAAGACTTTGAATTTATTGGTAGTATGCTAGCCTGGTAGCATATTTGGCTGACCTAATTCTTTGGGCATGTGTTGGGTGCGGTCGGATGTATGCCTTTTTATCTGTCGTGGTTGCCTTGGCAAGTCCTTTTTTTCCATCATGCCTTGGAAAGTCCTTGTGGAGTCCTCTATGTAGTCCATATACATGTCTTATTTGCATGCGTGTATCCGTATACATTGTGTCCACGTATGGAATTGGCTGCACGTAAGGTTCCCTATCTTAATTTATTTTTTACTGGTTTGATTTGTTTGTGTCTCACGGGTATACACTTGGACACGTTGATGGAAGGACAATGCCTAACTAATTCATACCTAACGATAGTTATAGGTAACTCTACCACGATCGGACAGCAGTGTGCCTTTTCCTATTGATGTCCCTTTTTTTCTTCTTGATCGGAGAGCAGCGTGTCTTTTCCTATTGATCTCCCTTCTTTTGTCCTTTTTCTAAAGGTCCAATATAACGTGATAACATGAAAGTCCAATACTACATGTACATATACTTACAATGTTACGTAAAAATCTTTAAATCTCAGCCGTTATTACTCTAATCGAACGGTGTAAACAATATTAGCATATGTGGACGAACGTGGTGGCTTATTTTACTCTTGTTTTAATTATATAATAGATAGAAGATTATACATGTTCCTCAGACTATGAGATTATGCAACTTTCGAATACCGGAGGAACACCTTGTGTGCTATCAAACATCACAACGTAACTGGGTGATTATAAAAATGCTATACATGTGTCTCCGAAGGTGTTTGTTGGGTTGGCATAGATCGAGATTAGGATTTTTCACTGCGTGTATTGGAGAGGTATCTCTAGGCCCTCTCGATAATGCTCATCACTATAAGCCTTGCAAGCAATGTGAATAATGAGTTAGTTGCAGGATAAAGCATTACAAAACGAGTAAAGAGACTTGCCAGTAACAAGATTGAACTAGGTATGATGATACCGACGATCGAATCTCGGGAAAGTAACATACCGATGACAAAGGGAACAATGTATGTTGTTGTACGGTTTTTGACCGATAAAGATCTTCGTAGAATATGTAGGAGCCAATATGAGCATCCATGTTCCGCTATTGGTTATTGATCGGAGATGTGTCTCGATCATGTCTACATAGATCTCGAACCCATATGGTCTGCACGCTTAACGTTTGATGACGATTTGTATTATGAGTTATGTGTTTTTTGATGACCGAAGTTTGTTCGGAGTCCCGGATGAGATCACGAACGTGAAGAGGAGTCTCGAAATGGTCGAGACATAAAGATTGATATATTGCAAGGTTATGTTCGGACATCGGAAAGGTTTCAGAAAAGTTCGGGCATTTTTCGGAGTACCGGGAGGTTACCGGAACCCCCCCGGGGGATTAATGGGCCTTCATGGTCCTTAGTGGAAGAGAGGAGGCAGCGGCCAGGTGGAGGCGCGCGCCCCCTAGCCCAAACCGAATTGGACTAGGGGAGGGGTCGCCCCCCCCCCCCTTTCCTCTTTCTCCTCCACCTCTTTCCCTCTCTCCCCCTCTTGGAAAAGGAAGGAGACTCCAAGTAGGATTGGGAATCCTAGTTGGACTCCCCCTATAGGCGCACCCCTCCTAGGACGCCGGCCTCCTCCTCTCTCCTTTATATACGGGGGCAGGAGGCACCCCATGGCATAACAGTTATTCTCTTAGCCGTGTGCGGTGCCCCCTCCACAGTTTAACACCTCGATCATATCGTCGTAGTGCTTAGGCGAAGCCCTGCGTTGGTAACATCATCAACACCGTCGCCACGCCGTCATGCTGGCGGAACTCCCCCTCGTCCTCAACTGGATCAAGAGCTCGAGGGACGTCATCATGCTAAACATGTGCTGAACACGGAGGTGCCGTACGTTCGGTACTTGGATCAGTTGGATCGTGAAGACGTTCGACTAGATCAACCGCGTTACTAAACGCTTCCGCTTTCGGTCTACTAGAGTACGTGGACCACTCTCCCATCTCGTTGCTATGCATCTCCTAGATAGATCTTGCATGATTGTGGGATATTTTTTGAATTACTACGTTCCCCAACAGTGGCATCCGAGCCAGGTCTATGCATAGATGTTATTTGCATGAGTAGAACACAAAGAGTTGTGGGCGACAATAGTCATACTGCTTACCACCAACATCTTACTTTGATTTGGCGGTATTGTTGGATGAAGCGGCCCAGGCCGACATTACATGACCGCGTTTATGAGACTGGTTCTACCGACGTGCTTTTGCACATAGGTGGCTGGCGGGTGTCTATTTCTCCAACTTTAGTTGAATCGAGTTTGACTACGGCCGGTCCTTGTTGAAGGTTAAAACAACACACTTGGCGAAAAATCATTGTGGTTTTGATGCGTAGGTAAGAACGGTTCTTGCTAGAAGCCCGTAGAAGCCACGTAAAACTTGCAACAACAAAGTAGAGGACGTCTAACTTGTTTTGGCAGGGCTTGTTGTGATGTGATATGGTCAAGACATGATGTGATATAAATTGTCGTATGAAATGATCATGTTTTGTAACAGAGTTATCAGCAACTGGCAGGAGCCATTGGTTGTCGCTTTATTGTATGAAATGCAATCGCCATGTAATTGCTTTACTTTATCACTAAGCGGCAGCGATAGTCGTCGTAGCAATAGTTGGCGAGACGACAATGATGTTACGATGGAGATCAAGGTGTCAAGCCGGTGACGATGGAGATCATGATGATGCTTCGGTGATGGAGATCATGAGCACAAGATGATGATGTCCATATCATGTCACATATTTTGATTGCATGTGATGTTTATATTTTTATGCATCTTATTTCGCTTAGTACGGTGGTAGCATTATAAGATGATCCCTTACTAAATTCCAAGGTATAAGTGTTCTCCCTGAGTATGCACCATTGCTACAGTTCGTCGTGCCGAGACACCACGTGATGATCGGGTGTGATAAGTTGTACGTTCACATACAACGGATGCAAGCCAGTTTTGCACATGCACAATACTTGGGTTAAATTTGACGAGCCTAGCATATGCAGATATGGCCTCGGGACACTGAGACCGAAAGGTCGAACGTGGATCATATAGTAGATATGATCAACATAGTGATGTTCACCATTGAAAACTACTCCATCTCACGTGATGATCGAACATGGTTCAGTTGATTTGGATCACATGATCACTTAGATGACTAGAGGGATGTCTATCTAAGTGGGAGTTCTTAAGTAATATGATTAACTGAACTTTAATTTATCATGAACTTAGTCCTGATAGTTTTTGCATGTCTATGTTGTTGTAGATCAATGGTCCGTGCTACCGTTCCCATGAATTTTAATGTGTTCCTAGAGAAAGCATAGTTGAAAGATGATGGTAGCAATTACACGGACTGGGTCCATAACTTGAGGATTATCCTCATTGGTGCACAGAAAAATTACGTCCTAGAAGCACCGCTAGGTGTACCGCCTGCGCCAGCAACTACAAACATTGTGAATGCCTGGCAGACGCGTGTTGATGACTACTCGATAGTTCAGTGTGCCATGCTTTACGTCTTAGATTCGGGACTTCAAAGACGTTTTGAACGTCATGGAGCATATGAGATGTTCCAAGAGTTGAAGTTAATATTTCAAGAAAATGCTCGAGTTGAGAGATATGAAGTCTCCAACAAGTTCTGTAGCTGCAAAATGGAGGAGAATAGTTCTATCAGTGAACACATACTCAGAATGTTTGGGTACCATAACCACTTGACTCAGCTGGGAGTTAATCTTCCTGATGATAGTGTCATTGGCAGAGTTCTTCAATCACTGCCACCAAGCTATAAAGGCTTCGTCATGAACTATAATATGCAAGGGATGACGAAAATGATTCCCAAGCTCTTCGCAAAGCTAAAGGCTGCGGAGGTAGAAATCAAGAAGGAGCATCAAATATTGATGGTTAACAAGACCACTAGTTTCAAGAAAAAAGGGCAAAGGGAAGAAGGGGAACTTCAAGAAGAATAGCAAGCAAGTTGCTACTCCCGAGAAGAAGCCCAAGTCTGGACCTAAGCCTGAAACTGAGTGCTTCTACTGCAAAGGGACTGGTCACTGGAAGCGGAACTGCCCCAAGTATTTGGCGGATAAGAAGGATGGCAAAGTGAAAGGTATATTTGATATACATGTTATTGATGTGTACCTTACTAATGCTCGTAGTAGCGCCTGGGTATTTGATGCTGGTTCTTTTGCTCATATTTGCAACTCGAAACATGGGCTACGGATTAAACGAAGATTGGCTAAGGACGAGGTGATGATGCGCGTCAGAAATGGTTCCAAGGTCGATGTGATCGCCGTTGGCACGCTACCTCTACATCTACCTTCGGGATTAGTTTTAGACCTGAATAATTGTTATTTGGTGCCAGCGTTCAGCATGAACATTATATCTGGATCTTGTTTGATGCGAGACGGTTATTCATTTAAATCAGAGAATAATGGTTGTTCTATTTATATGAGTAATATCTTTTATGGTCATGCACCCTTGTAGAGTGGTCTATTTTATTGAATCTCGATCGTGGAGATACACATGTTCATAATATTGAAGCCAGAAGATGCAAAGTTGATAATGATAGTGCAACTTATTTGTGGCACTGCCGTTTAGGTCATATTGGTGTAAAGCGCATGAAGAAACTCCATACTGATCGGCTTTTGGAATCACTTGATTATGAATCACTTGGTGCTTGTGAACCATGCCTCATGGGCAAGATGACTAAAACTCCGTTCTCCGGAACAATGGCGCGTGGGCCGAGTCGACTGGCGACCAAGCCACGAGGGGCTGGGTCGGTTGGAGCCGGACACCGGCCATGCTGGCCGGGTCCGCGCTGGATCTCTGGGATGGGCTCGTCGCCCAAACCGCCGGCGACCGTGTTGGCCGGGTCACGCCGAGTCTGGACTCGGGCGGAGTGCACCTCGTTGGGTGGCGAGGAAGCTGTGTGCTGAAGTTCGCCGGGTCCGCCGATGTGGGCGGAGCCGGATCCCGCCGGCTTGGCGAGCTGGTTGAGGCGGTCTTGCTGAGTGTTGGCCGCGTTGAGGAGATCACGCATCCGTCCGATGTGCTCCTTTAGTTCCTCGCCCGTGAGCTGATCCAGGTCGACTGCGGCTGCCTGGACAGTGCGCATGTTCTTCGCTGGGGTCTCATAGACGGTCGGGATGGCGCCGAGGGCCTGGCCGATCGCTCCTCCCCGGGCACGCATATCGGCGACCCGGCTCGGCTCGGCCGTGGCGGGCGTGAATCCATAGGCGGCATTGCGCTCCAGCTGAGCGGAATCCAGGCGACGCTGGGTGGTGGCGAGCGTCTCAGACAGGTCCAGCATCTGCTGGCTCCTTTCCTCGAGCTGGGCCTGGGCCTCAACGACGTTGGTGGCGTTGACGTCGGTGCCGATGGGGACGCGGAAGCTCTGCATCACGGTGCACAACGGGTCGGACGACTCGGTCCGTTTTGCTGCGGCCCTGGCTTTGGCAGCCTTCCTCGTCTTGCTCGATGAGGAGGATGCGCCATCACCGGTGACGAAGACCTCCACGTGGACGTCCATTGCCCCATCGGAAATGCCACCGCCGAGGGAGAGGGGGGAGTCGGAGTAGCTGAGTACCTCGCTGGGGTAGCCGTGGGTGCATCAGAGATGCGCAGCGCGGCGAAGGAGGCAGCGAGTGCGTCGACGATGTCGTCCGCCAGCATGACGGACTCGTCGGAGTAGGAGAAGGGCCCCGTCTGAAGCATGCTCCCGGCCAGCTCCTCGAGCTGCCCCACGGTGGGCGCCAACTGTCGTGGTGGGCGCACGGCAGATGCCACGGGATGGCTAAAGAGAGGAGGAGGCTCGAGGGCACTGGTGGGCTCCAGAGGCAGGGTTGGTACGAGCGAGCGTAGGATGCAAGACATACCCAGGTTCGGAGCTCTCCAGAGAGATAACACCCCTAGTCCTGCCGAGTGTAGTTTGATGTTCGACAGTACAAGGTTGCTCCTAGAGCTGTATCGAGGGGGGAGGAAGGCAGGCCAAGGCTTAGGCTGCTCCTTCTCCCCGGGTGAATGTTACTGTTTGGTGGCTAGTTCCTCTCTACGTTATCTCTCCCTCTTTGGTATGCGTGGGCTCCTGGGGGGTTTTATAGGCCAACCCCCCAGGGATACAATGGTAATGTTACAAGTCGGTGGGTCTGGGTCATCGGCGTTTGGGGACCCGGGCTGGGACCCGCTGGGGGCCTGTGGTTCGCCGGGTTCCCCTAGGTGCGGGCCCCGCGTGCCTAGGGGGAATGTGCGCCATCTTGTCGATCGTCAGGGCGTGGCCGAGTCGAGTCGTGTACAGTGGCACTCCATCGGGTCGTCGCTTGCTGTCGTCAGCGGTGATGGCGGGGGCACTGTAGACACGCCGGCCCTAGTCAGCGGGTAGGTGAGGGGCACTGTTGCCATGCTCCAGCTGACCAGAGGCATGGGCGGGGAACTGTTGCCTTGGTCATCAGTGGCTGAAGACTCATCCCATCGTACGGCTTGGATGGGACGGGAGCTGACCCGTGGCTGGATTGCGGAGCATGCCACGGGTGGAGCTGGCTTGTTGAGGAAGCCTTGGTTGTGTCGGGTTCGGCTGTCTTGTACTAGTTGTCGAGGCCGAGTCGAGGTACTAGGTCGGGTCGGAGAGTTTGTCCGGGACGCGGGGTTTGGCCGGGTCGAGCGACTCGGCCAAGCGCGTGCCGGCTTGAGGGGCGATGCTGGCCCCGTTGTTTTGAAAAGGATCCGGGTTCCGTTGCTTGCCCGAGGTTCATCCCCCTGGCAATGCTGGAGGGGGGAATCATCACTGGTGGCCATCTTCATCATCCCGGTGGCCACCACGATGAGGAAGGAGTAGTCCACCCTCGGGGCTAAGGGTTCGTACCAGTAGCTATGTGTTTGATCTCTCTCTCTCTTGTTGGTGTGACAATGAAAGTGCCATCAAGATTTCTCTCAACCCGGTGCAACACTTCAAGACGAAGCATATTGAGATTCGGTATCACTTCATCCGGGATCACATTAGGCGAGAGGAGATCGAGCTCAAATATGTCAACACTCATGATAACCTTGCAGATATTTTCACGAAGCCCTTGGATGAAGCAAGATTCCGCAAGTTAAAGGCATGAGCTAAATATCATTGATTTGAGCAATGTGGCTTGAACCTTTGCACGCCCCACCATACTCTACTTGATGTCTTGTTTAGGTGTAGGCATGGATATAGGGGGAGTGTTGTTCTCTCAATGAACTCTCCCTCCCCCCATTATGCATAAATTGATCACGTATTTCACATTAGCCATTTTTTATGGTACTTGTTCTTCAAAGATGAGTTTTGGTCATGAGCCCAAAGTTAAAATCTTCGCGGTGCCATACCACTTAACTCAAACATAGGTGGCCTCGGCCACCACCCTATCTTTGATAGTTGTGTGTTTTTGTTTCTTGTCCTCTCGTGGGTGTTTTTTTCCTTTGAGTTTTTGTTTCTTTCTCCCTCTCCTCGTCATTGCTTGAGCTTAGCCGTTCTTTCGTTCTAGTTGTTGCGTGTCTCGCTAGGCGGTACTACCGCTGGGGCGCGCGGTACTACCTAATACGTCTCCAACATATCTATAATTTATGAAGTATTAATGCCATTATATTATCATTCTTGGATGTTTTACAATCATTTTATAGCAACTTCATATCATTTTTGGGACTAACCTATTGACCCAGTGCCCAGTGCAAGTTGCTATTTTTTGCTTGTTTTTACATCGCGGGAAATCAATATCAAGCGGAGTCCAAACACCGCGTAACTTTTTGGAGATTTTTTCTGCACCAGAAGGAACCCAATAGGCCTGAGCTGCACCTGGGGGGTGCCCCGAGGGGGGCACAACCCACTAGTGCGTGCCAGGGCCCTCTGGTGCACCCAGGTAGGTTGTGCCCACCTCAGTGGCCTCCCGCACCCCTTCTTCGCCCTATAAAATCCCAAATATTCCAAAACCCTTCGGGGTAGCCCTAGATCAGAATTCCACCGCCGCAAGGCCTCTGTATCCACGAGATCTAATCTAGACCATGTTCTGGCACCTTGCCGGAGGGGGGAATCATCACCGATGGCCATCTTCATCATCCCGGTGGCCACCACGATGAGGAGGGAGTAGTCCACCCTAGGGGCGGAGGGTTTGTACCAGTATCTATGTGTTTGATCTCTCTCTCTCTCTCTCTCGTTATCTATATCATGGGATTTGTTAATATAGTCGGATCATATGATGTTTCTCACCTCTATACTCTTGTTATGATGAACTGAATCTTTACCCTTCAAAGTTTTGTCTTGTCGGATTGAATATTCGGAGATGAGAACACATGATATATGTCTTGCAATATGAATACTTGAGGTGACAATGAGGTATCTTATTGATTCACTTGATATGTGTTATGGCATTCAACTCACGGATTCCCGCGGTGATATTGGGGTAATCTATGCATAGGGGTTGATGCACGTTTTTCTCCGACGGAAACTTTGGGGTCTCTTTATAGTTATTTGTGTGGATTGAGTATTATGAATATGAATTTGCTTTGGTATTATTCTAGTACTAACTCTAGGATAGATCGAATGGAAAAAAAGCTTTGTGTTATTTTAGTACAAACTCTTGAATAGATCGAACGGAAAGAATAGCTTTGAGGTGGTTTCGTGACCTACAAACAATTCCTATCTTTTGTTCTCCACTAATAGGAACTCAGGAGTGATTCTTTATTGCACTTTGAGGGATAATCATATGATCCAACTATGTTAGCATTGTTGAGAGGTTGCACTAGCGAAAGTACTGACCCTAGGCCTCATTTTTAAGCATTGCAACACCGTTTTTGTGCCCGTTTACTATTTTCTACCTTGCTGTTTTTATTTATTTAGATTATAAAAATATATTTCTACCATCAATATTACACTTTTATCACCATCTCTTTGCCGAACTAGTGCACCTATACAATTTGCCATTGTATTGTGTGTGTTGGGGACACAAGAGACTTTTTTGTTATTTGGTTGCAGGGTTGCTTGAGAGAGACCATCTTCATCCTACACCTCCCACGGATTGATAAACCTTAGGTCATCCACTTGAGGGAAAATTGCTATTGTCCTACAAAACTCTGCGCTTGGAGGCCCAACACAAGTCTACAAGAATAAAGTTGCGTAGTAGACATCACTACCACTGACTTTCATCAAGCGACACTACCGCCACCCGAGCGGTACTATCGCTACAGGGTGGGACTGGGGGGTTATGTTGGGCAGGGGGAGTTTCTTCTCCCCCATACCCATTCGCTCGCCCCTCTCAGTCTTCCTCTCGCTCCAGCGATGCAATCGCCGCGTGAGGGCTCCAGCGGGCCGCTGTCTCCGGGTCGTCCCTCTCCATTTCCTCTGGTGGAATCGATCCCCACCCCGTCCTCTTGCCATGGATGCCGGTATTGCCCCCATTCCTCTTCTATGTGTGCCTAGGTTTCAGAGCTAGATTTTAGGGGCAATAGTTGTTGCATTTCTTGATTTTTGGCTAAATCAAGGCTTCAGTAGGTTGGAGAAGGCTTCTAGACTAGATAGATTGATGTTTGGTAGGACATTTTTTGAATTTGGCATCCCGGCAGTGCCGGATTTGGCCGCGGCAGTAAGGAACCGCTGCCCCTCCGCCTAGAGCGGTACTACCGCCCTCCTGGAGCAGTACTACCGCCTGAGGGCTTCCGGTGGTACTACCGCTGGATGCCAACTTCATCCTTTTTTACCGAACCTTGATATTTTTTGCTCTTTCTGCTGGCTTATGCTTGTTCTCTTGTGTTGTGTCTCGTGTTCTTGTGTTTGATTCCAGGTGATGGACCTTCAAAGCAACCGGTCCATCGTATCAACCCCGGGCGTTCTAGTTCAAAGCATTATCACACTTCTGAGTCTGGGGCTGCTTCCTCGAGTGTTCCTCCTCCTTCTCAGCCCAAGAAGACTGTTGCAAACAAGCCCAAGCATAGGGCCAAGTCTATGATAGAGATGTCTGCAACGGAGTTCTGGGAAAGGCGTCGGCGCAACCCATATGTGGAAGATCAAGAACCCAGTTTGGTCAACTGCCCATTCTGGAACCGGTTTCAGTGGGTGATTGATACGTCCATTTTGCATCATGCTTTTATATCAATATTTATTGCATTATGGGCTGTTATTACACATTATATCTCAATACTTATGGCTATTCTCTCTTATTTTACAAGGTTTATCATGAAGAGGGGGAATGTCGGCACCTGAAATTCTGGCTGGAAAAGGAGCAAACATTGGAAACCTATTCTGCACTGCTCCAAAAATCCTGAAACTCCACGAAACATGTTTTTGGAATTAATAAGAATTATTGGGCGAAAGAAATACACCAGGGGGCCCACACCCTGTCTAGGAGAGTGGAGCCCCCCCCCCTACTGGGTGCGCCCCCCTATCTCCTGGCCCCCCTGGTGGGCCCCCAGTGTCCATCTTCTGCTATATTAGAGCTTTTACCCCAGCAAAAAACATGGGCAAGCTTACGGGACGAAACTCCGCCGCCACGAGGCGGAACCTTGGCGGAACCAATCTAGGGCTCCAGCAGAGCTGTTCTGCTGGGGACACTTCCCTCCGGGAGGGGGAAATCATGACCAACGTCATCACCAATGATCCTCTCATCGGGAGGGGGTCAATCTCCATCAACATCTTCACCAACACCATCTCCTCTCAAAACCCTAGTTCATCTCTTGTATCCAATCTTGTATCAAAACCACAAATTGGTACCTGTGGGTTGCTAGTAGTGTTGATTACTCCTTGTAGTTGATGCTAATTGGTTTACTTGGTGGAAGATCATATGCTCAGATCCTTTATGCATATTATTACTCCTCTGATTATGAACATGAATATGCTTTGTGAGTAGTTACGTTTGTTCCTGAGGACATGGGTGAAGTCTTGCTATTAGTAGTCATGTGAATTTGGTATTCGTTCGATATTTTGATGAGATGTATGTTGTTTTTTCCTCTAGTGGTGTTATGTGAACGTCGACTATATGACACTTCACCATTATTTGGGCCTAGAGGAAGGCATAGGGAAGTAATAAGTAGACGATCGGTTGCTAGAGTGACAGAAGCTTAAACCCTAGTTTATGCGTTGCTTCGTTAGGGGCTGATTTGGATCCATATGTTTAATGTTGTGGTTAGGTTTACCTTAATACTTCTTTTGTAGTTGCGGATGCTTGCAATAGGGCTTAATCATAAGTGCGATGCTTGTCCAAGTAAGGGCAGTACCCAAGCACCGGTCCACCCACATATCAAACTATCAAAGTACCGAACGCGAATCATATGAACGTGATGAAAACTAGCTTGACGATAATTCCCATGTGTCCTCGGGAGCTCATTTCTCATTATTAGAAATTGTCCAGGCTTATCCTTTGCTACATAAAGGATTGGGCCAACTTGCTGCACTTTATTTACTTTATTTACTTGTTACTCATTACTATTTATCTTATCACAAAACTATCTATCACCTACAATTTCAGTGCTTGCAGAGAAAACCTTACCAAAAACCGCTTATCATTTCCTTCTGCTCCTCATTGGGTTCGACACTCTTACTTATCGAAAGGACTAAGATTGGTCCCCTACACTTGTGGGTCATCAAGACTCTTTTCTGGCGCCGTTGCCGGGGAGTGTAGCGCTTTTGGTGAGTGGAACTTGGTAAGGAAACATTTATATAGTGTGCTGAAATTTTCTGTTACTTGTCACTATAGAAACTAACCCTTTGAGGGGTTTGTTCGGGGTATCTTCACCCCGACCAGAAGAGCGAAGAGTTTCTCCTCAACCTACTGAACTTTATGAAAATATTTACTTTGAGATTCCTTCGGGTATGATAGAGAAACTGCTAGCTAATCCATTTGCAGGAGATGGAACATTGCATCCTGATTTACACCTTATATTTGTGGATGAAGTTTGTGGATTATTTAAGCTTGCAGGTATTCCCGATGATGTTGTCAAAAGGAAGGTCTTCCCTTTATCTTTGAAGGGAGATGCATTGACATGGTATAGGCTATGTGATGATACGAGATCTTGGAATTATAAGCTATTGAAGTTGGAATTTCACCAGAAGTTCTATCCTATGCAACTTGTTCATCGTGATCGTAATTACATATATAATTTTTGGCCTCGCGAAGGAGAAAGCATCGCTCAAGCTTGGGGGGGCTTAAGTCAATGTTATATTCATGCCCCAATCATGAGCTCTCCAGGGAAATGATTATTCAAAACTTTTATTGTAGCGACCAGACCTCAAACAGTCTGATCTCTGTGCATCAGTGTCATCCCTGGATCAGTAATGCTGACATGCACAGTACTCGAAGGATTTATAGCAGAGTAGTAATCACACACTTATTACATCGAATGCCTCCAAAGAGAACTTATTACAATAAATATGGCTTAAGGCCATCTAATAATGATAACAGCGGAAGGCTTGGAAGATAAGTGAGTCCATCAACTCCAACGGCATCACTGAGTATAGAACCACAATCCTAAGGCATCTTACTCGTCGTCTGAAAAGTCTGCAACATGAATGTTGCAGCCCGAAAAACGAATCAGCACATGGAATATGCTGGCAAAGTAACACATAGAGAGTAATGAAAGAAATAAGCTATACTACATGCATAATATGGCTGGTGGAAAGCTCTACGATTACAGTTTTGCATAAAGCCAATTTTTCCCTACTGCAAAGGAATAAATTTATTTAACTATCATGATAGTTGTTAAACATTGAGAATGGTTGACAACATTCTCAATCCCAATTAAGTAACATCATCATTAAACAAACCCAACAATATTAATTAAAGTAACATGTTGAGATTCACATGATAATCCAAGTACTAGATACTCAAAACGTCCATAACCGGGGACACGGCTAATCATGATTAGTTTATACACGCTGCAGAGGTTTGCGCACTTTTCCCCACACGACTCGATCTCCTCCATTGGTTTTCTCGCACTACATGGTGTTTGAGAAACGGATGACCGAGACATGGTCTTTCAGAAGCGCTAGCACCTTACGATGGGTAGACCTGTACACCTACTTTCCCCTACATCTGCTAGTCTACCACTATAAGAGTTCGCATGACTTAGTCAACTATGCTAGAGCCCATAATAGCATGTGGCTGCACACGGAAGTTTCTAGCATGAATAATCTTATGATCCCTTTGAGCCTGGGTGGCGGTCCAAAACAAACAGGCAATCCTGGAATACCCAGGTACCTCAATCCACCCAGATGTGTATTAAAGTTGCCACCTTAAATAAACCATTAATTAACAATCTCACATCTGTCATGGATACACTCAGCCAATCCACGTCTACTAGCATAGCATGGCATAATAAGCAAACGTAGAAGTAACTCCCAAGGGTTTGATAATAAAACTGGTAATAGGTGCTACCTCATCTACTTCCCAAAACCCACATATTAATCAGATCCTAATCATGCAATTGTTTGAGGATTGATCTAATGCATAAAAACTGGGTAATAAAGAAGTATGATCAAAGTGTTACTTGCCTTGCTGTTGATCCGTGAAACTTAGGGATTCGAAGTAGCAAGCGGTGCAATCCGGGTACTCTATCGCAAACAAACAAACAAACAAGCATACAATAAGTACTCATCTAATGCACGGGTAAAACTCAAATAAAAGATCTAACCAGAAAGTTCAACTTAAGAACTCCAATTTGCAAAAAGAATCAAATCAAACGAAGAAACAAAACTCAAACGGCGAAAGAAACAAGCTTCGTTTACTAATCTGGACCTAAGTCAAAATTTTCAGAAGCAAAAACTGGTCTGAGTAGATTATTCGGAAAGAGAGTTTCGAGAGGAAACTCCAGGCACTTCAATCGCCTGATTCCGATAAACGGGCGAAAAGTTATACTAAAACAAAAATCGGATCAGAAATCGCGATCAGAAAAATCGCGGAATAAATCCGAGAGAAAGAAAACGACGAACAGATTAACGAACGAACGTTCGTTATCTGGATCTAATTGATGAATGCGTTCGTTAAAACGAACGAACGAGCGAATGCTCGCTAATTAACGTAAACCAAAAAAACCGATTTAATAAATAAAAAAACGAAACTAAAAAAACTGAACGAAAACTGGCGAAAACCGAACGGTTTTCTAGGAAAAACCGGCGGCGGGTCAACCTCGGCGGCGGCGGCGGCTCCGGCGGACGGCGGGGCGGCGGCG
>NC_041393.1:223058964-223074475 GCF_002162155.2 Triticum dicoccoides | reverse complement strand
GGCGGCGGGCTCCGGCGGCGGGGCGCGAGGCGGCGGAGGCGGCGAAAGGCAGCGGCGGCGACGGAAGGCGGCGGCGGCGGGTGCGTGGTTCGAGGCGGGTGACGGCTAGGGTTTCGGCCCCGGGGCGGGCCGGTGGCTTATAAAGGCCCGGCCAGGCAGAGTCCTGGCCGGTTACGGCCCGTAGGTCGGTTCAGACTCTTTTTTTTAAATAATTATCGCGCAGAAAAACAAACGAAAGAAATACTAAACGGACTCCAAAAATCTCGAAATAAATTTTCCTAGGCTTCTAAAATCAAGCTGGTTTAGATGAACATTTATTTGGGGCCTAAATGCAATTTTGAAAAACACGCATTTTTCCTAAATTCAAATAAAATAGCCAGAAAATCCAAAATAAAATCTTATTTGATTTTTTTATTAAATCCTCAATATTTCTTTATTTTGGGAAAGTCATTTTATTCCCTCTCTCATATTTTTATAATTGAAATAATTGAAGATAAAATAAACAAAATTAAATGATCCTATTTCCAAAATTTGAGAAAACTCAAATATGAAAATAACGAAATACCCAACTCTCTCCGTGGGTCCTTGAGTTGCGTAGAATTTCTAGGATCAAGGCAAAATGCATTAAATATGATATGCAATAATGATCTATTTGTATAACATTCTAAATTGAAAATTTGGGATGTTACAAACCTACCCCCCTTAAGATGAATCTCGCCCTCGAGATTCGGGTTGACTAGAAAATAGGTGAGGGTGGTCCTTGAGCAGATCTTCCTCTCGTTCCCAGGTGGCTTCATCCTCGGTGTGGTGGCTCCATTGAACTTTGCAAAACTTGATAACCTTGTTGAGGGTGACTCGGCTGGCATACTCAAGAATCTTGACTAGTTTCTCCTCATAGGTCAAATCGATGTCCAACTGAATCGCCTCTAGTGGCACGGTATCTCTCAGTGGTATATCAGCCATCTCCACGTGGCACTTCTTCAACTGGGACACGTGGAACACGTCGTGAACTCCTGACAATCCCTCGGGCAATTCCAACTTGTAAGCAACTTCTCTCATACGCTCCAGAACTTTCAGGTGAACTGGGTTCCTCTATCTGATACAATGCTCCTCGGAACTCCATGCAGACAAACGATCCTGGTCATGTATATCTTGGCCAACTTAGCACTGGTGTAAGTGGTCTTTACTGGAAATGAAATGTGCTACCTTCGTCAAACAATCGACTACAACCCAAATCGAGTCATAGCCGGAACGAGTCCTGGGCAATCCTGTGATAAAACCCATGTCTAGCTTATCCCACTTCCATTCGGGTATCGGCAATGGTTGCAACAATCCTGCTGGCTTCTGATGCTCTACCTTTACTCTCTGGCATACATCACAAACTGCTACATACTCCGCAATATCCTTTTTCATTCCGGTCCACCAGAAGGTTTCCTTCAAATCCAAATACATCTTGGTATTTCCTAGGTGAATCGAATACGGCGAATCATGAGCCTTGTGCAAAATCAACTTCCTGATCTCCGGATTATTTGGAACATAAACACGGTCTTCAAACCATAAGGTCATGCTCATCCTCACGAAATCCTTTTGCTTTTCCTTTGCTCATCTTCTCCTTTATCTCCACAATTTCCTTGTCGGGCATCTGAGCTTCCCTGATCTTATCCATCAAAGTTGACTGAATTTCCAATGCTGCTACATAGCCTCTCGGAACTATCTCTAAACATAGCTCGCAAAGGTCCTCGGCTAACTCCTTTGGCAATCCTGCGGTTATGAGTGTATTGACATGGCTCTTACGGCTCAACGCTCGGCTACTACGTTAGCCTTCCCGGGGTGATATTGCAATCTCATGTCATAATCCTTGATGAGCTCCAACCATCTCCTTTGCCTGAGATTCAACTCCTTCTGCGTGAAAATGTACTTCAAACTCTTGTGATCCATATACACCTCACAATGGTTTCCGATAAGAAAATGTCTCCATGTCTTCAATGCATGCACTACGGCTGCTAACTCCAAATCATGTGTGGCATAATTCAACTCATGGGGTTTAAGTTGCCGTGAAGCATACGAAACAACTCTCCCCTCCTGCATAAGCACTGCTCCAAGTCCTCGATGTGAAGCGTCGCAATACACCTCGTAATCCTTGGTATGATCTGGCAAAATCAACACTGGCGAGGTAACCAAACGTTTCTTCAATTCTTGGAAACTGGCCTCACATTCCTCAGTCCAAATGAACTTGGTATCTTTCTTCAACAACTCCGTCATAGGCTTTGCAATCTTTGAGAAATTCTCAATGAATCTTCGGTAGTGTCCTGCCAGTCCAAGGAAACTCCTGATCTCTCCAACTGTCGTTGGTGCTACCCAATTTGTCACGGTGACAACCTTGGTGGGGTCTACTGCTATACCTTCCCCGGATATAACATGTCCAAGAAATCCAACTTCCTTCAACCAGAATTCGCATTTGCTGAACTTGGCGTATAACTGGTGTTCCCTGAGCTTCTCCAAAACCAAGCACAAATGCTCTTTATGCTCCTCTTCGTTCTTTGAGTAGACCAAAATATCATCAATGAACACCATGACGAACTTATCCAGAAACTCCATAAATACTTTGTTCATCATGTTCATGAAATAGGCGGGTGCGTTCGTCAGACCAAAAGACATAACGGTATACTCGTACAACCCATACCTAGTGGTAAAAGCCGTCTTAGGTATATCCTGCTCTCGAACCTTCAACTGATGGTATCCTGATCACAAATCGATCTTGGAAAATACCTTTGCCCCTTGCAATCGGGCAAACAGATCATTGATCATCGGCAGTGGGTACTTGTTCTTGATTGTTACTGCATTCAAGCCTCGATAGTCAACAACCATCCTCAATGATCCATCTTTCTTCTCCACTAGAAGCACTGGCGATCCCCAAGGCGAAGAACTTGGGCGAATATAACCTTTATCCAATAACTCCTTAATCTGACTCTTAATCTCCTCCAAATCTTTTGCTGGCATCCTGCATGGTCTCTTGGATATTGGCCCTGTGCCTGGCAAAAGCTCAATCAAAAACTCGATGTCTCTGTCCGGTGGCATGCCGGGCAACTCCTCTGGAAATACGTCAGGATAATCCTTCACTACTGGTACTTCCTCCTGCACAATTCCTGATAAGGAATTTACGTGCCTCCTCTTCGGGTCATGTCTTGATACATACCTTATCATTCTCCCTTCTGGGGTAGTAAGCAAAATCGACTTACTGGTGCAATCGATGTTTCCTCCATACATCGATAGCCAATCCATACCCAGAATCACATCCAAAACTTGAGATTCCAAAATGATTAAGTCTGAGGGGAAAACATGCTTGCCTATACTCAACGGCACTTGAAAACATCCTCGACTGGCCATATACTCTGCTCCTGGTGAGGTTACTAACATGGGTGTTCCTAGAACCTTGGTGGGCAGTCTATACTTATCCACAAATCCCCTTGATATGTATGAATGCAATGCACCAGTAACAAAAAGAACGAGTGCAGTAAATGACTTAACCAAAAACTTACCTATTACTGCATCTGGCTGGGCTTCAACCTCCTCCACGCTAACGTGGTTCACTTTTCCTCTGTTAAAAGGGTTCGGCTTCTTCCCAGAGCTTCCATTGTCATTCCCATTTTGGCCTTCAGGACATTCATTGGCGTAATGTCTGGTCTTCTGGCACTTAAAACAAGTGACTTGACTCAGATCTCTCTTGGCTGGTGTTGAGGGGTTGGTACGGTTCTGGCCATTGCTTCCTCCATTCCCGTTACCATTCTTGGAACCATTAAAATTGTGTGAACTACCTCTTGTTTAGCTGCACCCGTAGCAACGTCATCTGGGGCGTAACATGCTAGTTTACTGAAATCATCCACATACTGGCCAACTGTACGTCCTCCCCGGCGTAAGTTGCGAAACTCACGGTTCTTCATGTCCATAGCTCATGCTGAAACATGAGCGGTACGGAAAGCCTGCTGAAACTGATCCCATGTGACAGTGTCTACTGGATAGGTGGCTGTGTAATTCTCCCACCATGATGATGCTGGTCCCTCAAGCTGATGTGCGGCAAACCGCACCTTCTCCGCATCTGTGCATCCTGCAGTGGTCAACTCCCTGGCTGTCTTGCGAAGCCAATCATCTGCAACAATCGGCTCGGTGCTACTGGAAAACACCAGTGGATTCAACCTAAGGAAACGGGTTAAGTGATCAACAGGTGGTGGTGGTGGTGGGTTGTTGTTGTTGTTCCCCTGATTCTGATTCTGGACTAGTATCTGCATCAATGCATTCTGCTGCTGGATCAACTGGGTGAGCTCCGGTGGGAAAGCAAATCCGTTGTCACGTCTCGGAGGCATCTGAGGGTTTAGAAAAGATGAGAATACAGAATAGAATGAGGTCTAGAGGGAAAAACACTATCCATATGCACATGAGACAAATTTCAATCAAAATACTTCATTCAAACAAGCAAGGGCATACAACGGTCTATCTATCATTACAAAAGTGCTCGGACTATACTAGATACATGGGGGAATACTACTACTGTTATGGTGGTTGACTAGAAAAACTGCTCCGATGAAGACTCCATGATATCTGCTCCAGCTTCATCAACATAGTCATCATCACTATCATCTGGGTCCGAGTCGGTGTCGTCGATGATGATGTAGTTCTCAGGACAAGTGCAATCTTCGTCTTCTCCAGTTGCTGGAAATCCCATGAACACTCTTAACTTCTTCTTCGGATCTTCATTCTTCTCGACTAGCGTTGCTATCTCCTCCTCGTATCCATCACGTGTAGACTTGAGTTCTTCCTCCAGTTCCGTGATCTTGGTCATGGCCTTCTTCAGATCCATCATGCCTCCACACATCTGGTTCTCCTGGCGTCGAATGTGCTGGTTTAACTCCTGGATGAAAGCTGCAATTGATCTGTCCTTCCTGGTGATGACCATCTCCCATTTCTCATCTCGGCGCCCACAAATCTGGTAGGTTGTATCCTTAAGCTCCTTCTGGTAAACTTCTCCAATACGTCCCATGGTGATGTGGGCTGCCATGCTCTTTCCTAGGCTCCAGGTTAGTGCATCAAAGGAAAACTCTATGGGCTCAGTGACGGACATGAACGTCCTTCCTGGAACTTGAACGTGAATCATCCAGCGCTCCTCTTCAGGTAGAGTGGCATTGTAAGTCCCACTGAAGCTTGGTACTCCGATCTCCAGGTACTTGGTGAGTTCCTTCAGGTGTCGTCCAAAGGGTGTATCTTCATCCGGTTGCATGAACTTGTTCCTTGCATCCGCCATCCTAAAAGAGGTGAAAGGATGAGGAGTCAGAAATGAGAAGAGAGAATAGTGATCTATGGCTTTTGCATAGTGGTCGTGTCCTACAGTCAGCGTGTGCTCTGATACCATCTTGTAGCGACCAAACCTTAAACAGTCTGATCTCTGTGCATCAGTGTCATACCTGGATCAGTAATGCTGACATGCACAGTACTCGAAGGATTTATAACAGAGTAGTAATCACACACTTATTACATCGAATGTCTCCAAAGAGAACTTATTACAATAAATACGGCTTAAGGCCATCTAATAACGATAACAGCGGAAGGCTTGGAAGATAAGTGAGTCCATCAACTCCAACGACATCACTAAGTATAGAACCACGATCCTAAGGCATCTTACTCGTCGTCTGAAAAGTCTGCAACATGAACGTTGCAGCCCGAAATACGGGTCAGCACATGGAATATGCTGGCAAAGTAACACATAGAGAGTAATGAAAGAAATAAGCTATACTACATCATAATATGGCTGGTGGAAAGCTCTATGGTTACAGTTTTGCATAAAGCCAATTTTTCCCTACTGCAAAGGAATAAATTTATTTAACTATCATGGTGGTTGTTAAACATTGAGAATGGTTCACAGCATTCTCAATCCCAATTAAGTAACATCATCATTAAACAAACCCAACAATATTAATTAAAGTAACATGTTGAGATTCACATGATAATCCAAGTACTAGATACTCAAAACATCCATAACCGGGGACACGGCTAATCATGATTAGTTTATACACGCTGCAGAGGTTTGCGCACTTTTCCCCACACGACTCGATCTCCTCCGCTGGTTTTCTCACACTACATGGTGTTTGAGAAACGGATGACCGAGACATAGTCTTTCAGAAGCGCTAGCACCTTACGATGGGTAGACCTGTACACCTACTTTCCCCTACATCTGCTAGTCTACCACTGTAAGAGTTCGCATGACTTAGTCAACTATGCTAGAGCCCATAATAGCATGTGGCTGCACACGGAAGTTTCTAGCATGAATAATCTTATGATCCCTTTGAGCCTGGGTGGCGGTCCAAAACAAACAGGCAATCCTGGAATACCCAGGTACCTCAATCCACCCAGATGTGTATTAAAGTTGCCACCTTAAATAAACCATTAATTAACAATCTCACATCTGTCATGGATACACCCACCCAATCCACGTCTACCAGCATAGCATGGCATAATAAGCAAATGTAGAAGTAACTCCCAAGGGTTTGATAATAAAACTGGTAATAGGTGCTACCTCATCTACTTCCCAAAACCCACATATTAATCAGATCCTAATCATGCAATTGTTTGAGGATTGATCTAATGCATAAAAACTGGGTAATAAAGAAGTATGATCAAAGTGTTACTTGCCTTGCTGCTGATCCGTGAAACTTAGGGATTCGAAGTAGCAAGCGGCGCAATCCGGGTACTCTATCGCAAGCAAACAAACAAACAAGCATACAATAAGTACTCATCTAATGCACGGGTAAAACTCAAATAAAAGATCTAACCAGAAAGTTCAACTTAAGAACTCCGGTTTGCAAAAAGAATCAAATCGAACGAAGAAACAAAACTCAAACGGCGAAACAAACAAGCTTCGTTTACTAATCTGGACCTAAGTCAAAATTTTACAGAAGCAAAAACTGGTTTGAGTAGATTATTCATAAAGAGGGCTTCGAGACGAAACTCCAGGCGCTTGAATCGCCTGATTCGGATAAACGACCGAAAAGTTATACTAAAACGAAAATCAGATCAGAAATCAGGATCAGAAAAATCGCGGAATAAATCCAAGAAAAAGAAAACGATGAACAGATTAACGAACGAACGTTCGTTATCTGGATCTAATCGATGAATGTGTTCGTTAAAACGAATGAACGAGCGAACGCTCGCTAATTAACCTAAACCGAAAAAACCAATTTAATAAATAAAAAAACGAAACTAAAAAACCGAACGAAAACCGGCGAAAACCGAACGGTTTTCTAGGAAAAACCGGCGGCGGTCGGCGGCAGCGGCGGCTCCAGCGGACGGCAGGGCGGCGGGGTGCGGGGTGGCGAAAGGCAGCGGTGGCGGCGGGATCCGGCGGCGGGGCGCGAGGCGGCGGCGGGGGCGGAAGGTGGCAGCGGCGGGTGCGGGGTTCGAGGCGGGCAGCAGCTAGGGTTTCAGCCCCGGGGCGGGCCGGCGGCTTATAAAGGCCCGGCCAGGCGGAGTCCTCGCCGGTTACGGCCCGTAGGTCGGTTCAGACTCTTTTTTTTAATAATTATCGCGCAGAAAAACAAACGAAAGAAATACTAAACAGACTCCAAAAATCCCGAAATATATTTTCCCCGGCTTCTAAAATCAAGTCGGTTTAGATGAACATTTATTTGGGGCCTAAATGCAATTTTTAAAAACACGCATTTTTCCTAAATTCAAATAAAATAGCCAGAAAATCCAAAATAAAATCTTATTTGATTTTTTTATTTAATCCTCAATATTTATTTATTTTGGGAAAGTCATTTTATTCCCTCTCTCATATTTTTATAATTGAAATAAGTGAAATCCCCAACTCTCTCCGTGGGTCCTTGAGTTGCGTAGAATTTCCAGGATCAAGGCAAAATGCATTAAATATGATATGTAATAATTATCTATTTGTATAACATTCCAAATTGAAAATTTGGCATGTTACATTTATGCTCGGCTTTCTCTTGATAATCGCAACCTGCTCGATACTTCGTGTGTTGGTTCTTATATGCTGAAGACTATTGATTTCAAATGGGACTTACTGGAAAGAATTAAACACAACTCTGAAGATTGGGATTCCGACGATGGTAAGGAGTCAGGTATGACACCTAAGTTCGATTGTGTTAAATCTTTTATGGATACCGATGCTGTTCGTGGATTTAGCACTAAGTATGGACTTGACTCTGAGATAGTAGCTTCTGTCTGTGAATCTTTTGCTACAAACGTTGATCTCCCTAAAGAGAAGTGGTTTAAATGTAATCCTCCTGTTGAAGTGAAAGTAGTTGCACCTATTACAGTTGAAGAAAAGACTATCACCTATAGTGATCCTATTGTTCCTACTACTTATGTTGAGAAACCTCCCTTTCCTGTTAGGATAAAGGATCATGCTAAAGCTTCGATTGTTGTTCGTAAGAGTAATACTAGGACTTATACACCTCCTGAGCAAATTAATGTTGAACCTAGTATTGTTGTGGTTAAAGATCTCTTGGATGATGATTTAGATGGGCATGCTATTGATTTCTATGGTGAGACTGCTAATATTGCCAGACCAGATACTAAGATACATAGACCTGTCGTAGGCATGCCTGTTATTTCTGTTAAAATAGGAGATCATTGTTATCATGGCTTATGTGATATGGGTGCTAGTGCTAGTGCGATACCTTATGATCTATACAAAGAAATTATGCACGACATTGCACCCATTGAATTAGAAGGCATTGATGTTACTATTAAGCTTGCTAATAGGGATACCATTAAACCTATTGGGATTGTTAGAGATGTTGAAGTCTTGTGTGGAAAGGTTAAATACCCTGCTGGTTTTCTAGTTCTTGGTTCCCCACAAGATGATTTTTTGTCCCATTATTTTTGGTAGACCCTTCTTGAATACAGCTATTGCTAAGATTGATTGTGAAAAAGATACTGTCACCGTTGGCATAGATGGTATGTCTCATGAGTTTAATTTTGCTAAGTTTCGTAGACAACCTCGTGATAGGGAACAACCTAGTAAGGATGAGATTATTGGTCTTGCTTCCATTGCCGTGCCTCCTACTGATCCGTTAGAACAATATTTGCTAGACCATGAAACGATATGTTTATGAAGGAAAGAAGGGAAATAGATGAAGTGTTCCTTAAACGGGAACCTATGCTGAAACATAACCTTCCCGTTGAAATTCTTGGGGATCCTCCTCCACCCAAGGGTGATCCCGTGTTTGAACTCAAACCATTACCTGATAATCTTAAGTATGCTTATTGATGAAAAGGAAATATATCCTATTATTATTAGTGCTAACCTTTCAAAGCAAGAAGAAGAACGATTATTGAAAACTCTGAAGTAGCACAGAGCAGCTATTGGATATACTCTGGATGATCTTAAGGGCATTAGTCCCACATTATGCCAACACAAAATTACAGTGGAGAAGGATGCCAAACCTGTTAGAGATCCTCAACGACGACTAAATCCCAAGATGAAAGAAGTGGTAAGAAAGGAGATACTAAAGCTCCTTGAGGCAGGTATTATTTATCCCGTTGCTGATAGTGAAAGGGTAAGCCATGTACATTGTGTTCCTAAAAAGGGAGGTATTACCGTTGTTCCTAATGATAAAGATGAATTGATCCCGCAAAGAATTATTACAGGTTATAGGATGGTAATTGATTTTCGTAAGTTAAATAAAGCTACTAAGAAAGATCATTACCCTTTACCTTTTATTGATCAAATGCTAGAAAGACTATCCAAACACACACATTTCTGCTTTCTAGATGGTTATTCTGGTTTCTCTCAAATACCCGTGTCAGCGAAGGATCAATCTAAAACTACTTTTACTTGCCCTTTTGGTACTTTTGCTTATAGACGTATGCCTTTTGGTTTATGTAATGCACCTGCTACCTTTCAAAGATACATGATGGCTATATTCTCTGATTTTTGTGAAAAGATTTGTGAGGTATTCATGGATGACTTTTTTGTTTACGGATCCTCTTTTGATGATTGTTTGAGCAACCTTGATCGAGTTTTGCAGAGATGCGAAGACACTAGTCTCGTCCTGAATTGGGAAAAGTGTCACTTTATGGTTAATGAAGGCATTGTCTTGGGGCATAAGATCTCCGAGAGAGGTATTAAAGTTGATAAAGCCAAAGTTGATGCTATTGAAAAGATGACGTGTCCCAAGGACATAAAAGGTATAAGAAGTTTCCTTGGTCATGTCGGTTTTTATAGGAGGTTCATTAAGGACTTTTCTAAAATCTCTAGGCCTCTGACTAATTTATTGCAAAAAGATATTCCTTTTGTCTTTGATGATGATTGTGTAGAAGCATTTGAAATACTTAAGAAAGCTTTGATCACTTCACCTATTGTTCAGCCACCTGATTGGAATTTACCTTTTGAAATTATGTGCGATGCTAGTGATTATGTTGTAGGTGTTGTTCTAGGGCAGAGAGTCGATAAGAAATTGAATGTTATCCAGTATGCTAGTAAGACTCTTAATACTGCCCAGAGAAATTATGCTACTACTGAAAACAAATTCTTAGCAGTTGTGTTTGCATGTGATAAGTTTAGACCTTATAGTGTTGATTCCAAAGTTACTATTCACACTGATCATGCTGCTATTAAACATCTTATGGAAAAGAAAGATGCTAAGCCTAGACTCATTAGAGGGTTCTCTTGCTCCAAGAATTTGATTTGCATATTATTGATAGAAAGGGAGCTAAGAACCCCGTTGCAGACAACTTGTCTAGGTTAGAGAATGTTCTTGATGACCCACTGCCTATTAATGATAGCTTTCCTGATGAACAATTAGCGATCGTTAATGCTTCTCGTACTGCTCCTTGGTATGCTGATTATGCTAATTACATTGTTGCTAAATTTATACCGCCTAGTTTCACATACCAGCAAAATAAAAAGTTCTTTTATGATTTAAACATTACTTCTGGGATGACCCACACCTTTATAAAGAAGGAGTAAATGGTGTTATTAGACGTTGTGTGCCTGAGCATGAACAGGAACAGATCCTACATAAGTGTCACTCTGAATCCTATGGAGGATACCACGCTGGAGATAGAACTGCACACAAGGTACTACAATCTGGTTTTTATTGGCCTACTCTCTTCAAAGATGCTCGTAAGTTTGTCTTATCTTGTGATGAATGCCAAAGAATAGGTAACATTAGTAGACGTCAAGAAATGCCTATGAATTATTCTCTTGTTATTGAACCGTTTGATGTTTGGGGCTTTGATTATATGGGACCTTTTCCTGCCTCTAATGGTTATACACATATTTTAGTTGTTGTTGATTACGTTACTAAGTGGGTAGAAGATATTCCAACTAGTAGTGCTGATCATAACACTTCTATTAAAATGCTTAAAGATGTTATTTTTCCGAGGTTTGGAGTCCCTAGATATCTTATGACTGATGGTGGTTCACATTTTATTCATGGTGCTTTCTGTAAGATGCTTGCTAAGTATGATGTCAATCATAGAATCGCATCTCCTTATCATCCGCAGTCTAGTGGTCAAGTAGAGTTGAGCAATAGAGAGCTCAAATTAATTTTGCAAAAGACTGTGAACAGATCTAGAAAGAATTGGTCCAAAAAACTTGATGATGCATTATGGGCCTATAGAACTGCATACAAAAATCCTATGGGTATGTCTCCATATAAGATGGTTTATGGATAAGCGTGTCATTTACCTCTTGAACTTGAACATAAGGCATATTGGGCTATTAAAGAGCTCAACTATGACTTCAAACTTGCCGGTGAGAAGAGGTTGTTTGATATTAGATCCCTTGATGAATGGAGAACTCAAGCCTATGAGAATGCCAAGCTATTCAAAGAAAAAGTCAAACGTTGGCATGACAAAAGATTACAAAAGCGTGAGTTTAACGTAGGAGATTATGTTTTATTATTCAACTCTCGTTTAAGATTTTTTTGCAAGGAAACTTCTCTCAAAATGGGAAGGTCCTTAGTTATCGAGGAGGTCTATCGTTCCGGTGCCATAAAAATCAACAACTTCGAAGGCACAAGTCCGAGGGTGGTAAACGGTCAAAGAATTAAACATTATATTTCACGTAATCCTATCAATGTTGAAACTATTATTATTGAAACTGTAACCCCGGAGGAATACATAAGGGACACTTTCCAGAACGTTCCAGACTCCGAAAAGGAATAGGTATGTGGTAAAGTGGGTAAACCGACTCCAAAACAACTCCAATGGCAATTTTTATTAGTTTTGGAATATTTAAGAATTTTTGGAAGAAAGAAGTAGTCCGAAAGGGTCACGAGGCCTCCACGAGAGTGGAGGGCGCGCCCCCCTGTCTCATGGGCACCTCGTGTGCCTCCCGGACTCCGTTTTCTTGCACGTTACATATTTTGGTCGGTAAAAATTCATTATATATACTCCCGAAGGTTTTGACCACCGTATCATGCAAATATCCTCTGTTTTCGTTTCGAGCTGTTTTCTGTTTCAGATCTAGAGCATCATGTCGTCTCCAAGCGCTCCCAAGGACAAGTTTTTTGAGAGGGTTATCAACCCCTATCTCGTGGAGGTGCTGCAACACCCTCAAACCATTGAGATGCATGGGGGGTGCTACACATCCGCGATGTGGAGGGACCAAGGCGTACCGGAAGCGTGGAGACAAAGCTCGAAGCCGTGGAGCAGCAAGTTTTCAAGTGCCAAGTGATGGTGGAGCGTGGACTCAACGCCAACCAGATGATGATCACGGAGTTCACCAACAACCACAAGCTGGATGCCAAAGTCATTGGGGAGACCATCTTCAAGCTTCAAGAGAAAATCAAGCACCTCCAAGCCAAGATCTATGACCTGCAAAACCAAAACTGTGAGTATGAATATAGATTCAAGAGGATGAGTTTGGCTGCAGATTTAAGGATCCCGGAGACTCGATCATCCTTCTATGATGGAGAGCCTATGCCTTGGAAGACGGACGACAAGCCTACATCATCAACAACTCCTACTTCACCACCTCTAAGGACATAATCACATGGGTATGGGCACTCCCCTTGGCAACTGCCAAGCTTGGGGGAGGTGCCCCGGTATCGTATCACCATCACACTCCTATCTTTATCATTTTATTTAGTTCGATCCTTTTAGTAGTATCTTGATCTAGTAGATTGAAGTTTTGATATCAAGTAGTTTTGAGTTTTGCATTGTGATCTCTTTTTGTAATCGAGTCCATGAGCTATCTATAATAAAGATTAGTGTTGAGTCAAGGGCTTTGCTATGTTGCTATGATCTTGAGAAAGTAGAAAGAAAAAAAGGGTTCATATTGATCTTATGAATAGTGATGACTTCACACATAGAAAGTATGAGGCATAAAAATTGTTGAGAGTTGATAAACTTAGCCTTGGTCATCGTTGCAATTAATAGGAAGTGATAAGGAAAGAGGGTTTCACATATAAATATATTATTTTGGACACCTTTTATAATTGGGAGCACTCATTAAGTATGACATGCTAAAAGAGTTGACGTTGGACAAGGAAGACAATGTAATGGTTTATGTTTTCCGACATCTCAGTTAAAGTATATTGTCATTGACCTTCCAAACATGTTGAGCTTGCCTTTCCCCCTCATGCTAGCCAAATTCCTTGCACCAAGTAGAGATACTACTTGTGCTTCCAAATATCCTTAAACCCAGTTTTGCCATGAGAGTCCACCATACCTACCTATGGATTGAGTAAGATCCTTCAAGTAAGTTGTCATGTTGCAAGCAATAAAAATTGCTATCTAAATATGTATGACTTATTAGTGCAGAGAAAATAAGCTTTGTACGATCTTGTTGTGGAAGTAATAAAAGCGACGGACTGCATAATAAAGGTCCACAAACAAGGGGCAATATAAAGTGACGTTCTTTTGCATTAAGATTTTGTGCATCAACCCTAAACGCACATGACAACCTCTGCTTCCCTCTGCGAAGGGCCTATCTTTTACTTTATGTTTTTACTTTATGCTTGAGTCAAGGTGATTCTCACCTTTCCCTTTTTCATTTTATCATTTGGCAAGCTCCTCGTGTTTGAAAGATCATGATATATATATCCAATTGGATGTAAGTTAGCATGGGCTATTATTGTTGACATCACCTAAAGGTGAATACGTTGGGAGGCAACACAATAAGCCCCTATCTTTCTCAGTGTCCGGCTGAAATTCCATAACCACAAGTATTGCGTGAGTGTTAGCAATTGTAGAAGCCTACAAGATAGTTGAGTATGTGAACTTGTTGAAAGGCTCTATTGTTGACTCTTTCTGATGTTATGATAAATTGCAATTGCTTCAATGACTGAGATTATAGTTTATTAGTTCTCAATGAAGTATTTGAACCATACTTGACATTGTGAATTGATTGTTACTTGAGCATAAGAAATCATATGACAAAATCTATATATGTTGCTGTTATAAGAATGATCATGATGCCCTCATATCCGTATTTTATTTTTATCGACACCTCTATCTCTAAACATGTGGACATATTTTTCGATTTCGGCTTCCGCTTGAGGACAAGCGAGGTCTAAGCTTGGGGGAGTTGATACGTCCATTTTGCATCATGCTTTTATATCAATATTTATTGCATTATGGGCTGTTATTACACATTACATCTCAATACTTATGGCTATTCTCTCTTATTTTACAAGGTTTATCATGAAGAGGGGGAATGCCGGCAGCTGGAATTCTGGCTGGAAAAGGAGCAAACATTGGAAACCTATTCTGCACTGCTCCAAAAATCCTGAAACTCCACGAAACATGTTTTTGGAATTAATAAGAATTATTGGGCGAAAGAAATACACCAGGGGGCCCACACCTTGTCCAGGAGAGTGGAGGGCGCCCCCCCTACTGGGCGCGCCCCCTATCTCCTGGGACCCCTGGTGGGCCCCCGGTGTCCATCTTCTGCTATATTAGAGCTTTTACCCTGGAAAAAATCGTGGGCAACCTTATGTTGGGGAATGTAGTAATTTCAAAAAAATTCCTACGCACACGCAAGATCATGGTGATGACATAGCAACGAGAGGGGAGAGTGATGTCCACGTACCCTCGTAGACCGCAAATGGAAGCGTTAACACAACGCGGTTGATGTAGTCGTACGTCTTCACGATCCGACCGATCCAAGTATCGAACGTACGACACCTCCGAGTTCAGCACACGTTCAGCTCGATGACGATCCCCGGGCTCCGATCCAGCAAAGCTTCGGGGATGAGTTCCATCAGCACGACGGCGTGGTGACGATGATGATGCTCTACCAGCGCAGGGCTTCGCCTAAACTCCGCGACGATATGACCGAGGTGGAATATGGTGGAGGGGGGCACCGCACACGGCTAAGGAACGATCCGTAGATCAACTTGTGTGTCTATGGGGTGCCCCCTGCCCCCGTATATAAAGGAGGGAGGGGGGAGGCCGGCCGGCCCTTGTTGGACGCGCCAGGAGGAGGAGTCCTCCTCCTAGTAGGAGTAGGACTCCTCCTTTCCTACTCCTACTAGGAGGGGAAGGA
>NC_041393.1:223021596-223058750 GCF_002162155.2 Triticum dicoccoides | reverse complement strand
CGGACCAGAGGGAGAGGGGGCACGCGGCCCTTCCTGGCCGCCCCTCTCTCTTCCCACCAAGGCCCATGTGGCCCATTAACTCTCCGGGGGGGGGTCCGGTAACCCTCCGGCACTCCGGTTTTCTCCGAAATCACCCGGAACACTTCCGGTGTCCGAATATAGTCATCCAATATATCAATCTTTATGTCTCGACCATTTCGAGACTCCTCGTCATGTCCGTGATCACATCCGGGACTCCGAACAAACTTCGGTACATCAAAACTTATAAACTCATAATAAAACTGTCATCGTAACGTTAAGCGTGCGGACCCTACGGGTTCGAGAACTATGTAGACATGACCTAGAACCATTCTCGGTCAATAACCAATAGCGGGACCTGGATGCCCATACTGGTTCCTACATATTCTACGAAGATCTTTATCGGTCAAACCGCATAACAACATACGTTGTTCCCTTTGTCATCGGTATGTTACTTGCCCGAGATTTGATCGTCGGTATCCAATACCTAGTTCAATCTCGTTACCGGCAAGTCTCTTTACTCGTTCCGTAATGCATTATCCCGTAACCAACTCATTTGGTCACATTGCTTGCAAGGCTTATAATGATGTGCATTACCGAGAGGGCCCAGAGATACCTCTCCGACAATCGGAGTGACAAAACCTAATCTTGAAATACGCCAACTCAACATGTACCTTCGGAGACACCCTGTAGTACTCCTTTATAATCACCCAGTTACGTTGTGACGTTTGGTAGTACCCAAAGTGTTCCTCCGGTAAACGGGAGTTGCATAATTCTCATAGTTACAGGAACATGTATAAGTCATGAAGAAAGCAATAGCAATATACTAAACGATCAAGTGCTAGGCTAACGGAATGGGTCATGTAAATCACATCATTCTCCTAATGATGTGATCCCATTAATCAAATGACAACACATGTCTATGGTTAGGAAACATAACCATCTTTGATTAATGAGCTAGTCAAGTAGAGGCATACTAGTGACTATATGTTTGTCTATGTATTCACACATGTATCATGTTTCCGGTTAATACAATTCTAGCATGAATAATAAACATTTATCATGATATGAAGAAATAAATAATAACTTTATTATTGCCTCTAGGGCATATTTCCTTCAGTCTCCCACTTGCACTAGAGTCAATAATCTAGATTACATAGTAATGATTCTAACACCCATGGAGTCTCGGTGTTGATCATGTTTTGCTCGTGAGAGAGGCTTAGTCAACGGGTCTGCAACATTCAGATCCATATGTATTTTGCAAATCTCTATGTCTCCCACTTGGACTTGGTCCCGAATGGAATTGAAGCGTCTCTTGATGTGCTTGGTCCTCTTGTGAAATCTGGATTCCTTTGCCAAAGCAATTGCACCAGTATTGTCACAGAAGATCTTCATTGGTCCCGATGCACTAGGTATGACACCTAGATCGGTAATGAACTCCATCATCCAGACTCCTTCATTTGCTGCTTCAGAAGCAGCTATGTACTCCGCTTCACATGTAGATCCCGCCACGACGCTTTGTTTAGAACTGCACCAACTTACAGCTCCACCGTTTAATAAAAACACGTATCCGGTTTGCGATTTAGAATCGTCCGGATCAGTGTCAAAGCTTGCATCAACGTAACCATTTACGACTAGCTCTTTGTCACCTCCATATACGAGAAACATATCCTTAGTCCTTTTTAGGTATTTCAGGATGTTCTTGACCGCTGTCCAGTGATCCACTCCTGGATTACTTTGGTACCTTCCTGCCAAACTTATTGCTAAGCATACATCAGGTCTGGTACACAGCATTGCATACATGATAGAGCCTATGGCTGAAGCATAGGGAACATCTTTCATTTTCTCTCTATCTTCTGCTGTGGTCGGGCATTGAGTTTGACTCAACTTCACACCTTGTAGCACAGGCAAGAAACCTTTCTTTGCCTGATCCATTTTGAACTTTTTCAAAATTTTGTCAATGTATGTGTTTTGTGAAAGTCCTATTAAGCGTCTTGATCTATCTCTATAGATCTTGATGCCCAATATGTAAGCAGCTTCACCGAGGTCTTTCATTGAAAAACTTTTATTCAAGTATCCCTTTATGCTATCCAGAAATTCTATATCATTTCCAATTAATAATATGTCATCTACATATAAAATCAGAAATGCTACAGAGCTCCCACTCACTTTCTTGTAAATACAGGCTTCTCCAAAAGTCTGTATAAAACCATATGCTTTGATCACACTATCAAAACGTTTATTCCAACTCCGAGATGCTTGCACCAGTCCATAAATGGATCGCTGGAGCTTGCACACTTTGTTAGCACCTTTTGGATCAACAAAACCTTCTGGTTGCATCATATACAACTCTTCTTCCAGAAATCCATTCAAGAATGCAGTTTTAACATCCATTTGCCAAATTTCATAATCATGAAATGCAGCAATAGCTAACATGATTCGGACAGACTTAAGCATCGCTACAGGTGAGAAAGTCTCATCGTAGTCAACCCCTTGAACTTGTCGAAAACCTTTTGCAACAAGTCGAGCTTTATAGACAGTTACATTACCAACAGCACCAGTCTTCTTCTTAAAGATCCATTTATTCTCAATGGCTTGCCGATCATCGGGCAAGTCAACCAAAGTCCATACTTTGTTTTCATACATGGATCCCATCTCAAATTTCATGGCCTCTAGCCATTTTGCGGAATCTGGGCTCATCATCGCTTCCTCATAGTTCGTAGGTTCATCATGGTCAAGTAACATGACTTCCAGAATAGGATTACCGTACCACTCTGGTGCGGATCTTACTCTGGTAGACCTAAGAGGTTCAGTAGAAACTTGATCTGAAGTTTCATGATCAATATCATCAGCTTCCTCACTAGTTGGTGTAGTTGTCACAGGAACTGGTTCTTGTGATGAACTAGTTTCCAACAAGGGAGTAGATACAGTTATCTCATCAAGTTCTACTTTCCTCCCATTCACTTCTTTCGAGAGAAACTCCTTCTCTAGAAAGGATCCGATTTTAGCAACGAAAATCTTGCCCTCAGATCTGTGATAGAAGGTGTACCCAATAGTCTCTTTTGGGTATCCTATGAAGACACATTTCTCCGATTTGGGTTCGAGCTTATCTGGTTGAAGTTTCTTCACATAAGCATCGCAACCCCAAACTTTAAGAAAAGACAACTTTGGTTTCTTGCCAAACCACAGTTCATAAGGCGTCGTCTTAACGGATTTTGATGGTGCCCTATCTAACGTGAATGCGGCCGTCTCTAAAGCATAACCCCAAAACGATAGCGGTAAATCAGTAAGAGACATCATGGATCGCACCATATCTAGTAAAGTACGATTACGACGTTCGGACACACCATTTCGTTGTGGTGTTCCGGGTGGCGTGAGTTGCGAAACTATTCCGCATTGTTCCAAGTGTAGACCAAACTCGTAACTCAAATATTCTCCTCCACGATCAGATCGTAGAAACTTTATTTTCTTGTTACGATGATTTTCCACTTCACTCTGAAATTCTTTGAACTTTTCAAATGTTTCAGACTTATGTTTCATTAAGTAGATATACCCATATCTGCTCAAATCATCTGTGAAGGTGAGAAAATAACGATCCCCGCCGCGAGCCTCAACATTCATTGGACCACAAACATCAGTATGTATGATCTCCAATAAATCAGTTGCTCGCTCCATAGTTCCGGAGAACGGCGTTTTAGTCATCTTGCCCATGAGGCACGGTTCGCAAGTACCAAGTGATTCATAATCAAGTGATTCCAAAAGCCCATCAGTATGGAGTTTCTTCATGCGCTTTACACTGATATGACCTAAACGGCAGTGCCACAAATAAGTTGCACTATCGTTATCAACTCTGCATCTTTTGGTTTCAACACTATGAATGTGTGTATCACTACTATCGAGATTCAATAAAAATAGACCACTCTTCAAGGGTGCATGACCATAAAAGATATTACTCATATAAATAGAACAACCATTATTCTCTGATTTAAATGAATAACCGTCTTGCATCAAATAAGATCCAGAAATAATGTTCATGCTCAACGCTGGCACCAAATAACAATTATTTAGGTCTAAAACTAATCCCGATGGTAGATGTAGAGGTATCGTGCCGACCGCGATCACATTGACTTTGGAACCATTTCCCACGCGCATCGTCACCTCGTCCTTAGCTAATCTTCGCTTAATTTGTAGTCCCTGTTTCGAGTTGCAAATATTAGCAACAGAACCAGTATCAAATACCCAGGTGCTACTGCGAGCATTAGTAAGGTACACATCAATAACATGTATATCACATATACCTTTGTTCACTTTGCCATCCTTCTTATCCGCCAAATACTTGGGGCAGTTCCGCTTCCAGTGTCCAGTCTGCTTGCAGTAGAAGCACTCAGTTTCAGGCTTAGGTCCAGACTTGAGTTTCTTCTCTTGAGCAGCAACTTGCTTGCTGTTCTTTTTAAAGTTCCCCTTCTTTTTCCCTTTGCCCTTTTTCTTGAAACTGGTGGTCTTGTTAACCATCAACACTTGATGCTCCTTTTTGATTTCTACCTCCGCAGCCTTTAGCATTGCGAAGAGCTCGGGAATAGTCTTGTTCATCCCTTGCATATTATAGTTCATCACGAAGCTCTTGTAGCTTGGTGGCAGTGATTGGAGAATTCTGTCAATGACACTATCATCAGGAAGATTAACTCCCAGTTGGATCAAGTGATTATTATACCCAGACATTTTGAGTATGTGTTCACTGACAGAACTATTCTCCTCCATCTTGCAGCTATAGAACTTATTGGAGACTTCATATCTCTCAATCCGGGCATTTGCTTGAAATATTAACTTCAACTCCTGAAACATCTCATATGCTCCATGACGTTCAAAACGTCGTTGAAGACCCGGTTCTAAGCCGTAAAGCATGGCACACTGAACTATCGAGTAGTCATCAGCTTTGCTCTGCCAGACGTTCTTAACGTCGTCAGTTGCATCAGCAGCAGGCCTGGCACCCAGCGGTGCTTCCAGGATGTAACTTTTCTGTGCAGCAATGAGGATAATCCTCAGGTTACGGACCCAGTCTGTGTAATTGCTACCATCATCTTTCAACTTTGCTTTCTCAAGGAACGCATTAAAATTTAACGGAACAACAGCACGAGCCATCTATCTACAAACAAACATAGACAAGCAAGATACTATCAGGTACTAAGTTCATGATAAATTTAAGTTCAATTAATCATATTACTTAAGAACTCCCACTTAGACAGACATCTCTCTAGTCATCTAAGTGATCACGTGATCCAAATCAACTAAACCATGTCCGATCATCACGTGAGATGGAGTAGTTTCAATGGTGAACATCACTATGTTGATCATATCTACTATATGATTCACGTTCGACCTTTCGGTGTCCGTGTTCCGAGGCCATATCTGTATATGCTAGGCTCGTCAAGTATGACCTGAGTATTCCGTGTGTGCAACTGTTTCGCACCCGTTGTATTTGAACGTAGAGCCTATCACACCCGATCATCACGTGGTGTCTCAGCACAAAGAACTTTCGCAACGGTGCATACTCAGGGAGAACACTTCTTGATTATTAAGTGAGAGATCATCTTAAAATGCTACCGTCAATCAAAGCAAGATAAGATGCATAAAGGATAAACATCACATGCAATCAATATAAGTGATATGATATGGCCATCATCATCTTGTGCTTGTGATCTCCATCTTCGAAGCACCGTCGTGATCACCATCGTCACCGGCGCAACACCTTGATCTCCATCGTAGCATCGTTGTCGTTACACCATCTATTGCTTCTACGACTATCACTACCGCTTAGTGATAAAGTAAAGCAATTACAGGGCGTTTGCATTTCATACAATAAAGCGACAACCATATGGCTCCTGCCAGTTGCCGATAACTTCGGTTACAAAACATGATCATCTCATACAATAAAATATAGCATCACGTCTTGACCATATCACATCACAACATGCCCTGCAAAAACAAGTTAGACGTCCTCTACTTTGTTGTTGCAAATTTTACGTGGCTGCTACGGGCTTTAGCAAGAACCGTTCTTACCTACGCATCAAAACCACAACGATAGTTTGTCAAGTTGGTGCTGTTTTAACCTTCGCAAGGACCGGGCGTAGCCACACTCGGTTCAACTAAAGTGAGATAGACAGACACCCGCCGGTCACCTTTAAGCAACGAGTGCTCACAGCGGTGAAACCAGTCTCGCGTAAGCGTACGCGTAATGTCGGTCCGGGCCGCTTCATCTCACAATGCCGCTGAACCAAAGTATGACATGCTGGTAAGCAGTATGACTTATATCGCCCACAACTCACTTGTGTTCTACTCGTGCATATAACATCAACGCATAAAACCTAGGCTCTGATACCACTGTTGGGGAACGTAGTAATTTCAAAAAAATTCCTACGCACACGCAAGATCATGGTGATGACATAGCAACGAGAGGGGAGAGTGATGTCCACGTACCCTCGTAGACCGCAAACGGAAGCATTAACACAACGCGGTTGATGTAGTCGTACGTCTTCACGATCCGACGATCCAAGTACCGAACGTACGACACCTCCGAGTTCGGCACACATTCAGCTCGATGACGATCCCCGGGCTCCGATCCAGCAAAGCTTCGGGGATGAGTTCCGTCAGCACGACGGAGTGGTGACGATGATGATGCTCTACCGGCGCAGGGCTTCGCCTAAACTCCGCGACGATATGACCGAGGTGGAATATGGTGGAGGGGGGCACCGCACACGGCTAAGGAATGATGCGTAGATCAACTTGTGTGTCTGTGGGGTGCCCCCTGCCCCCGTATATAAAGGAGGGAGGGGGGAGGCCGGCCGGCCCTTGTTGGGCGCGCCAGGAGGAGGAGTCCTCCTCCTAGTAGGAGTAGGACTCCTCCTTTCCTACTCCTACTAGGAGGGGAAGGAAGGGGGAGAGGAGGGGAAGGAAAGAGGGGGGCGCCGCCCCCCCCCCCTCCTAGTCCAATTCGGACCAGAGGGAGAGGGGGCGCGCGGCCCTTCCTGGCCGCCCCTCTCTCTTCCCACCAACGCCCATGTGGCCCATTAACTCTCCGGGGGGGGTCCGGTAACCCTCCGGCACTCCGGTTTTCTCCGAAATCACCCGGAACACTTCTGGTGTCCGAATATAGTCGTCCAATATATCAATCTTTATGTCTCGACCATTTCGAGACTCCTCGTCATGTCCGTGATCACATCTGGGACTCCGAACAAACTTTGGTACATCAAAACTTATAAACTCATAATAAAAATGTCATCGTAACGTTAAGCGTGCGGACCCTACGGGTTCGAGAACTATGTAGACATGACCTAGAACCATTCTCGGTCAATAACCAATAGCGGGACCTGGATGCCCATACTGGTTCCTACATATTCTACGAAGATCTTTATCGGTCAAACCGCATAACAACATACGTTGTTCCCTTTGTCATCGGTATGTTACTTGCCCGAGATTAGATCGTCGGTATCCAATACCTAGTTCAATCTCGTTACCGGCAAGTCTCTTTACTCGTTCCGTAATGCATTATCCCGTAACCAACTCATTTGGTCACATTGCTTGCAAGGCTTATAATGATGTGCATTACCGAGAGGGCCCAGAGATACCTCTCCGACAATCGGAGTGATAAAACCTAATCTCGAAATACGCCAACTCAACATGTACCTTCGGAGACACCTGTAGTACTCCTTTATAATCACCCAGTTACGTTGTGACGTTTGGTAGTACCCAAAGTGTTCCTCCGGTAAACGGGAGTTGCATAATTCTCATAGTTACAGGAACATGTATAAGTCATGAAGAAAGCAATAGCAATATACTAAACGATCAAGTGCTAGGCTAACGGAATGGGTCATGTCAATCACATCATTCTCCTAATGATGTGATCCCATTAATCAAATGACAACACATGTCTATGGTTAGCAAACATAACCATCTTTGATTAATGAGCTAGTCAAGTAGAGGCATACTAGTGACTATATGTTTGTCTATGTATTCACACATGTATCATGTTTCCGGTTAATACAATTCTAGCATGAATAATAAACATTTATAATGATATGAGGAAATAAATAATAACTTTATTATTGCCTCTAGGGCATATTTCCTTCACCTTACGGGATGAAACTCCGCCGCCACGAGGCGGAACCTTGGCGGAACCAATCTAGGGCTCCAACGGAGCTGTTCTGCCGGGGACACTTCCCTCCGGGAGAGGGAAATCATGACCAACGTCATCACCAACAATCCTCTCATCGGGAGGGGGTCAATCTCCATCAACATCTTCACCAGCACCATCTCCTCTCAAAACCCTAGTTCATCTCTTGTATCCAATCTTGTATCAAAACCACAAATTGGTACCTGTGGGTTGCTAGTAGTGTTGATTACTCCTTGTAGTTGATGCTAATTGGTTTACTTGGTGGAAGATCATATGCTCAAATCCTTTATGCATATTATTACTCCTCTGATTATGAACATGAATAGGCTTTGTGAGTAGTTACGTTTGTTCCTGAGGACATGGGTGAAGTCTTGCTATTAGTAGTCATGTGAATTTGGTATTCGTTCGATATTTTGATGAGATGTATGTTGTCTTTTCCTCTAGTGGTGTTATGTGAACGTCGACTACATGACACTTCACCATTATTTGGGCCTAGAGGAAGGCATAGGGAAGTAATAAGTAGATGATGGGTTGCTAGAATGAAAGAAGCGTAAACCCTAGTTTATGCGTTGCTTTGTTAGGGGCTGATTTGGATCCATATGTTTAATGTTGTGGTTAGGTTTACCTTAATACTTGTTTTGTAGTTGCGGATGCTTGCAATAGGGGTTAATCATAAGTGGGATGCTTGTCCAAGTAAGGGCAGTACCCAAGCACCGGTCCACCCACATATCAAATTATCAAAGTACCGAACGCGAATCATATGAACGTGATGAAAACTAGCTTGACGATAATTCCCATGTGTCCTCGGGAGCTCCTTTCTCATTATTAGAAATTGTACAGGCTTATCCTTTGCTACATAAAGGATTGGGCCACCTTGCTGCACTTTATTTACTTTATTTACTTGTTACTTGTTACTATTTATCTTATCACAAAACTATCTATCACCTACTATTTCAGTGCTTGCAGAGAAAACCTTACCAAAAACCGCTTATCATTTCCTTCTGCTCCTTGTTGGGTTCGACACTCTTACTTATCGAAAGGACTACGATTGATCCCCTAAACTTGTGGGTCATCTGCAATCTATTTTGATGTGATCAAGGCAAAGAAGAATCTTTTTGCCAATGTCCGCTCCATCGACATTGCCTATATGGAGAAGGATCCTGCCTAAAGCTCTGCAGATGTACTCTCAACTGAATATTCTCAGGATCATGGAGTTCAACAAGGACTTTGATGCGGATTTGGTGGCTCAGTTCTATGCCAAAGTTCATTTGGGCACTGATGCGGAAAGAACCTTGACTTGGATGACTAATGGCAAGCTTCTGTCTGTCAAATGGAAGGCGTTCATGGAATTGTTTGAGATTGAAGATCAAGGGCTTGAGAACCCGGTTGGCTTTCGTCCTCACCGGAAGACAACCTCTACCCACGAGTAAGCTCTCTGGCCATTCTGCACTGTGAAGATTAACCCCGAGACGTGGAAGGAGACGTATGAGTTGCCTGTCTACTTGACATTCTTCATCGCATCTTCAGGGAGACTCTTTTCCCACGCATTGGGAACTTGGATATGGTTCACTCATTCCTCATGGACATATTACTTTTCTGTCAGCATGAGAAGGAAGAAAACACTGGAGGTTCCCTGGATATCTCTCATGTCATGTGGCCTGAGCTTCTCTCCGCTATCTCCGAGCGCAAGTGCCTTATCTATGGTCCATTTATCATGTTGCTTATTGAGAAGGCTTGGGAGCACACTTATCCTGGTGTCGTGCTGGAGACTAGCGAGTTGATCTCTCATGATATCAAGCGTCTAAGGAAGAAGGAGAACTGGGGCACTTCGGTTCCGAAGTCTGGGTTTCCGTTAGGTGTTGACGAGGTTGAGGCAGAGGCTGATGCTGACGATGATGAGGATTATGTGCCCTCTGGAGCAGAGCCCTCATGGGCTAAGAAGCTTAAGGCCAAGATGAAGGCTCTGATCTGCATGCAGGCCAAGGGATAGTACAAGGCTCATGTGAACGCCAAGATGGCTCGTCGTCGCGACAAGGCAATTATGAGGTAGGTTGGTCTTGAGGTTGCGAGTGGCTCCGAGGAGACGATCACAGATGAGGAACCATGGATCCGTCAGCACTACCAGTGGAGTGAGTCTGAGGAGGATACCGGAGTTCGCTCTTCATCCCATGCTGCAGAGGAGTCTGAGGAGGAGGAACATGACTGGTGATGCTTTGGAGGTCTACCACCACTTGTGTCGTAGGTGTCCTCTCTGCCTTTTTGGTGTCTCGATGCCAAAGGGGGAGAGAATGTAGGATTTGCGAGCCTTGTGTCGAGTCTTGTGTCGCTTTGCTTTCGTTCCTTTGAACCTTCGTTGCTTTGGTTTGCTGGTTTGTGGTTGTGTTCGTGTGAGACCAGGAGACTATCATATGGTGCAAGACAGACATATGCCGTCAAGCTTATCTTATTGTCTAGTATGTTTAGTATATTATGAGCTTTTGTGCCCCTTACTTCATGCTCACTTACTTTACCTTGCCTCCATGCTTATTATCTCTAATATGGTTGCATGTTTTGCCTCGTCTATAAAATATAGGGGGAGTGTTGATCCTAGTATGTGCGTCGTGCAGTCCAAAGCATATCTATAGATTGCACACATCTAGGGGAGCCTATCTATATTTTATAGTTGTTGGGTTTGCTTATGTTTATTTCATATCCTTATGTGCAAATCCCGTATTGTCATCAATTCACCAGAAAGGGGGAGATTGTAAGGGCATATTTCTCCCTATGTGGTTTTTGGTGATTGATAACAATGCTTTTGCGGACTAATCATGTGCATTGAGCATTTCAGGTATCCCATGTCTAGGCACAAGACTATTCGTTGCCCCTCGGAGTTTTAAGTGAAGACAGTGTAGTCTCTTTCGTTTCGGTTTTGGTGGACTTGAGTCGTAGGAGACACTGTACTATCAAGAGCGGGTCCGCCTTGTAAAGGCTAGGGTGGAATCAACACGTACACTTCATATTTGCACCCTAGCTCATTTCATTTCCTTGGAGTTTGTGATTTCATCGAAGTGGAGGTTGTGAGGTGCTAGCGGTAGTACTGCCGCCAGAGCGGTAGTACCGCCCATGGTCCTCAAGTGGCAATACCACCGTTCCACAGCGGTAGTACCGCTTGGGTGCATTGGCGGCAGTACCGTCCTTGGTTGGCACTGCTATCGCCTTGATTCGAGGGTGCTCTCCTCATGTCAGGTTGTGCGGCAGTAGCAGCGGTAGTATCGCCCATGAGCGGTAGTACCGCAGCTACCACCGCTACTAGTGCCGCCCAAACCCTCTCTCTCCCTCCCATTCCCCCTTAGAGGCATATGTTCTCAGTCACTGCGGGCTGGCACCAGCGGTAGTATCGCCCCACTGAGCAGTAGTACCGCTCTGTGCGGGCTGAAAACGGGGTAACCGTTGGATTGTCCCCCAACTATAAAAGGAGGTCTTCTTCCTCAAGTTGACTTACCTCTTTTCCCCCAAGCTCCATTGTTGCTCTAAAGCTCATTTTCTCCCCATCTTTCTCCCTAGCCAATCAAACTTGTTGATTCTTTAGGGATTGGTTGAGAAGTCCTGGATCTACACTTCCACCAAGAGAAATTTGATTCCCCCCACTAATCCCTTGCGGATCTTGTTACTCTTGGGTGCTTGAGCACCCTAGACGATTGAGGTCACCTCGGAGCCACATTCCATTGTGGTGAAGCTCCGTGGTATTGTTGGGAGCCTCCAATTGAATTGTGGAGATAGCCCCAACCTTGTTTGTAAAGTTTCACCTTCAAGGGCACCAATAATGGAATCACGATATCTCGCATTGTGTGAGGGCGTGAGGAGAATGCGGTGGCCCTAGTGGCTTCTTGGGGAGCATTGTGCCTCCACGCCACTCTAACGGAGACGTACTTCCTCTCAAAGGGAAAGAATTTCGGTAACACATCCTCGTCTCCACCGGCTCCGCTATTGGTTATTTCTTACCTTTACTTGTGCAAGATTATATTGTGTTGTTTTCCTAGCTTGCTTGTGTGCTTGTTGTTGTTGCATCATATAGGTTGTTCACCTAGTTGCACATCTAGACAACCTACTTTGATGCTAAGTTTAATTTGGTCAAGAAAAGCTAAAAATTGTTAGTTGCCTATTCACCACCCCCCTCTAGTCAACCATATTGATCCTTTCATCATTTCTACTACTATTTTTCTCTCCCTTCTCGACAAGCCTTCAAGGTCCCAGATTGTCTAAGTATGTCACACAATTCTCAAAAAAACTTAAGAAATGTACACACAAATCTGGACTTCTTCATTATTATATTGTGCAAGCCAAAAAGAAGCAAAAGGGATGCTCAAGAACTATAGGAATGAAAGACATCAGGAACCTTAAGGGAGTAAGTAATGAAGACACTGAGAGCATCCAACATCACTAGACAGTTGATGTCAATGGGTCCTATTGTCTTTTACCATTAATGTAAAGCATGTACGTGGAGATCTTCAGTTTCTAGACATCCAGGAAGCAATGCATTTATACAGTAGAAGCTATAAGTCAAAAATAGTATGAACTTGGAAATTTAAGCCCGCTAACAAACTTCATAAACTTAAAAACGACGAGGGGAAAAGATTGGGGAAATGATCCAATGAGTCGGCTGATCCCACTTGCTCCATTGTTCACACGCCGGACCGTCTGATTCGTTTTGATCGGACCAACCAAGTGAAGGCGTAGAGGAGACGAGAAACTTCCCGAAATGCTATCTTCTCGCTCGACCTTATCCACTCATTCGATCCGTCTTCCTCATATCTTCTTTTTCCCAATTCTCTCCCTACTCCGGCAACATATAAGACAATGCTCTCTCCTTTTCCTCCTTCGTGCTTCCATGGACAGCCGACACCGCGAAGACGCTGCTGCGAGGAGGCGCTGCTAGCAACAAGTAGCAAGCACCAGATGCAACAAAGGTCTTGTTGCAGGATCCATGGAGTGTGTATGAATAAATTGATGATGCTCCTGTCACCTACGGAACCTCATCGGCTAGGTCCATGGAGTGCCTGCTTCAAGGTGCATGTGTTGTAGGCCAGGCCCCGGACGCTATAGGCGTGTGTCGCTCATCGTTGATTTGTAGACGAAATCCACGGGCTAATGCTACAATTGCTTTAGACAGAATTTTTGCAACAAAGGTCTTATTGCAGGAATGCAGAGGAGAGGTCGGAGATGTTGTAACTTTTGCAAAGGATCTTGTTGCAGGAATGTAGCAAAGAGATTTTTTTATACAATAAAGGTCTTTTTGCAGGAATAAAGAGAAGAGTTTTCTTTACAACAAAGGTTTTATTGTAGGAGTAAAGAGAAGAGGATTTTTTTTGCAACAAAGTTCTTGTTGCAGGTATGTAGATGTAGAGAAGAGGCCTCAGATGTTGCAATTTTTGCAACAAAAGTCTTGTTTCTGAAATACAAAGAAAATGTCAAAGATACTTTTGTAACAAAGATTTTGTTGCAATGGAGTTTTGCAACAAAGGCACTGTTACAGAAAATTAGAGAACAGGAAATCAAACGGGAAAAGCTTGTGAACAACCGGCTGATCCAACACCGCGTGTCCGCTGCCTTGAGCGTGTGACGCATGTTGTTGGGTTTCGTAGTAATTTCAAAAAAAATTCCTACGCGCACACAGGATCATGTGATGCATAGCAACGAGAGGAGAGTGTTGTCTACGTACCCAACGCAGACCGACTGCGGAAGCGATGACACGACGTAGAGGAAGTAGTCGTACGTCTTCACGATCCAACCGATCAAGTACCGAAACTACGGCACCTCCGAGTTCGAGCACACGTTCAGCTCGATGACGATCCCCGGACTCCGATCCAGCAAAGTGTCGGGGAAGAGTTTCGTCAGCACGACGGCGTGGTGACGATCTTGATGAACTACACCAGCAGGGCTTCGCCTAAACTCCGCTACAGTATTATCGAGGAATATGGTGGCAGGGGGCACCGCACACGGCTAAGGAATCGATCACGTGGATCAACTTGTGTCAACTTGTGTGTTTAGAGGTGCCCCTGCCTCAGTATATAAAGGAGCCAAGGGGGGGAGGAGGCGCCGGCCAGGAGGAGGTGGCGCAGGAGGAGTCCTACTCCTACCGGGAGTAGGACTCCCCTCCAATCCTATTCCAACTAGGAATCCCCAAAGGGGGAAAGAGGAGAAGGGTGGCCGGCCACCTCTCCTAGTCCTAATAGGACTAGGGGAAGGGGGGAGGCGCGCAGCCCTGGTGGGCAGCCCTTTCACCTTTCCACTAAGGCCCATGAAGGCCCATATGGTTCCCGGGGGGTTCCGGTAACCTCCCGGTAACCCGGTAAAATCCCGATTTCACCCGGAACACTTCTGATGTCCAAACATAGACTTCCAATATATCAATCTTTATGTCTCGACCATTTCGAGACTCCTCGTCATGTCCGTGATCACATCCGGGACTCCGAACAACCTTCGGTACATCAAAATGCATAAACTCATAATATAACTGTCATCGTAACCTTAAGCGTGCGGACCCTACGGGTTCGAGAACAATGTAGACATGATCGAGACACGTCTCTGGTCAATAACCAATAGCGGGACCTGGATGCCCATATTGGCTCCTACATATTCTACGAAGATCTTTATCGGTCAGACCGCATAACAACATACGTTGTTCCCTTTGTCATCGGTATGTTACTTGCCCGAGATTCGATCGTCGGTATCCAAGACCTAGTTCAATCTCGTTACCGGCAAGTCTCTTTACTCGTTCCGTAATACATCATCTCACAACTAACATATTAGTTGTAATGCTTGCAAGGCTTATGTGATGTGTATTACCGAGAGGGCCCAGAGATACCTCTCCGACAATCGGAGTGACAAATCCTAATCTCGAAATACGCCAACCCAACATCGACCATTGGAGACACCTGTAGTACTCCTTTATAATCACCCAGTTACGTTGTGACGTTTGGTAGTACCCAAAGTGTTCCTCCGGTAAACGGGAGTTGCATAATGTCATAGTCATAGGAACATGTATAAGTCATGAAGAAAGCAATAGCAACATACTAAACGATCGGGTGCTAAGCTAATGGAATGGGTCATGTCAATCAGATCATTCTACTAATGATGTGACCTCGTTAATCAAATAACAACTCATTGTTCATGGTTAGGAAACATAACCATCTTTGATTAACGAGCTAGTCAAGTAGAGGCATACTAGTGACACTCTGTTTGTCTATGTATTCACACATGTATTATGTTTCCGGTAAATACAATTCTAGCATGAATAATAAACATTTATCATGATTATAAGGAAATAAATAATAACTTTATTATTGCCTCTAGGGCATATTTCCTTCAGTCTCCCACTTGCACTAGAGTCAATAATCTAGATTACACTATAATGAATCTAACACCCATGGAGCTTTGGTGCTGATCATGTTTTGCTCGTGGAAGAGGCTTAGTCAACGGGTCTGCAACATTCAGATCCGTATGTATCTTGCAAATCTCTATGTCTCCCACCTGGACTAGATCCCGGATGGAGTTGAAGCGTCTCTTGATGTGTTTGGTCCTTTTGTGAAATCTGGATTCCTTTGCCAAGGCAATTGCACCAGTATTGTCACAAAAGATTTTCATTGGACCTGATGCACTAGGTATGACACCTAGATCGGATATGAACTCCTTCATCCAGACTCCTTCATTTGCTGCTTCCGAAGCAGCTATGTATTCCGCTTCACATGTAGATCCCGCTACGACGCTTTGTTTAGAACTGCACCAACTGACAGCTCCACCGTTTAATGTAAACACGTATCCGGTTTGCGATTTAGAATCGTCCGGATCAGTGTCAAAGCTTGCATCAACGTAACCTTTTACGATGAGCTCTTTGTCACTTCCATATACGAGAAACATATCCTTAGTCCTTTTCAGGTATTTCAGGATATTCTTGACCGCTGTCCAGTGATCCATTCCTGGATTACTTTGGTACCTCCCTGCTAAACTTATAGCAAGGCACACATCAGGTCTGGTACACAGCATTGCATACATGATAGAGCCTATGGCTGATGCATAGGGAACATCTTTCATATTCTCTCTATCTTCTGCAGTGGTCGGGCATTGAGTCTTACTCAATTTCACACCTTGTAACACAGGCAAGAACCCTTTCTTTGCTTGATCCATTTTGAATTTCTTCAAAATTTTGTCAAGGTATGTGCTTTGTGAAAGTCCAATTAAGCGTCTTGATCTGTCTCTATAGATCTTAATGCCTAATATGTAAGCAGCTTCACCGAGGTCTTTCATTGAAAAACTTTTATTCAAGTATCCCTTTATGCTATCCAGAAATTCTATATCATTTCCAATCAGTAATATGTCATTCACATATAATATCAGAAATGCTACAGAGCTCCCACTCACTTTCTTGTAAATACAGGCTTCTCCAAAAGTCTGTATAAAACCAAATGCTTTGATCACACTATCAAAACGTTTATTCCAACTCTGAGAGGCTTGCACCAGTCCATAAATGGATCGCTGGAGCTTGCACACTTTGTTAGCTCCCTTTGGATCGACAAAACCTTCTGGTTGCATCATATACAACTCTTCTTCCAGGAATCCATTCAGGAATGCAGTTTTGACATCCATTTGCCAAATTTCATAATCATAAAATGCGGCAATTGCTAACATGATTCGGACGGACTTAAGCATCGCTACGGGTGAGAAGGTCTCATCGTAGTCAATTCCTTGAACTTGCCGAAAACCTTTTTGCGACAAGTCGAGCTTTGTAGACAGTAACATTACCATCAGCGTCAGTCTTCTTCTTAAAGATCCATTTATTCTCAATCGCTTGCCGATCATCGGGCAAGTCAACCAAAGTCCATACTTTGTTCTCATACATGGATCCCATCTCAGATTTCATGGCTTCTAGCCACTTTGCGGAATCTGGGCTCACCATCGCTTCTTCATAGTTCGTAGGTTCATCATGATCTAGTAGCATGACCTCCAGAACAGGATTACCGTACCACTCTGGTGCGGATCTTACTCTGGTTGATCTACGAAGTTCAGTAGTATCTTGATCTGAAGTTTCATGATCATTATCATAGGCTTCCTCACTAACTGGTGTAGGTGTCACTGAAACAGTTTTCTGTGATGAACTACTTTCCAGTAAGGGAGCAGGTACAGTTACCTCGTCAAGTTCTACTTTCCTCCCACTCACTTCTTTCGAGAGAAACTCCTTCTCTAGAAATGATCCATTCTTAGCAACAAATGTTTTGCCTTCGGATCTGTGATAGAAGGTGTACCCAACAGTTTCCTTTGGGTATCCTATGAATACACATTTCTCCGATTTGGGTTCGAGCTTATCAGGTTGAAGCTTTTTCACATAAGCATCGCAGCCCCAAACTTTAAGAAACGACAACTTTGGTTTCTTGCCAAACCATAGTTCATAAGGCGTCGTCTCAACGGATTTTGATGGTGCCCTATTTAACGTGAATGCGGCCGTCTCTAAAGCATATCCCCAAAATGATAGCGGTAAATCAGTAAGAGACATCATAGATCGCACCATATCTAGTAAAGTACGATTACGACGTTCGGACACACCATTACGCTGTGGTGTTCCGGGTGGCGTGAGTTGCGAAACTATTCCACAGTTTTTCAAATGTACACCAAACTCGTAACTCAAATATTCTCCTCCACGATCAGATCGTAGAAACTTTATTTTCTTGTTACGATGATTTTCAACTTCACTCTGAAATTCTTTGAACTTTTCAAATGTTTCAGACTTATGTTTCATTAAGTAAATATACCCATATCTGCTTAAATCATCTGTGAAGGTGAGAAAATAACGATACCCGCCACGAGCCTCAATATTCATCGGGACACATACATCGGTATGTATGATTTCCAACAAATCTGTTGCTCTCTCCATAGTACCGGAGAACGGTGTTTTAGTCATCTTGCCCATGAGGCACGGTTCGCAAGTACCAAGTGATTCATAATCAAGTGGTTCCAAAAGTCCATCGGTATGGAGTTTCTTCATGCGCTTTATACCGATATGACCTAAACGACAGTGCCACAAATAAGTTGCACTTTCATTATCAACTTTGCATCTTTTGGCTTCCACATTATGAATATGTGTATTACTACTATCGAGATTCAATAAAAATAGACCACTCTTCAAGGGTGCATGACCATAAAAGATATTACTCATATAAATAGAACAACCATTATTCTCTGATTTAAATGAATAACCGTCTCGCATTAAACAAGATCCAGATATAATGTTCATGCTCAACGCTGGCACCAAATAACAATTACTTAGGTCTAATATTAATCCCGAAGGTAGATGTAGAGGTAGCGTGCCGACTGCGATCACATCTACTTTGGAACCGTTTCCCACGCGCATTGTCACCTCGTCCTTTGCCAGTGCCCGCTTATTCTGTAGTCCCTGTTTCGAGTTGCAAATATTAGCAACAGAACCAGTATCAAATACCCAGGTGCTACTGCGAGCTCTAGTAAGGTACACATCAATAACATGTATGTCACATATACCTTTGTTCACCTTGCCATCCTTCTTATCCGCCAAATACTTGGGGAAGTTCCGCTTCCAGTGACCAGTCTGCTTGCAGTAGAAGCACTCAGTTTCAGGCTTAGGTCCAGACTTGGGTTTCTTCTCTTGAGCAGCAACTTGCTTGCCGTTCTTCTTGAAGTTCCCCTTTTTCTTCCCTTTGCCCTTTTTCTTGAAACTAGTGGTCTTGTTAACCATCAACACTTGATGCTCCTTCTTGATTTCTACCTCCGCAGCTTTCAGCATTGCGAAGAGCTCGGGAATAGTCTTGTTCATCCCTTGCATATTATAGTTCATTACGAAGCTCTTGTAGCTTGGTGGCAGTGATTGGAGAATTCTATCGATGACGCAATCATCCGGAAGATTAACTCCCAATTGAATCAAGTGATTATTATACCCAGACATTTTGAGTATATGCTCACTGACAGAACTGTTCTCCTCCATCTTGCAGCTATAGAACTTATTGGAGACTTCATATCTCTCAATCCGGGCATTTGCTTGAAATATTAACTTCAACTCCTGGAACATCTCATATGCTCCATGACGTTCAAAACGTCGTTGAAGTCCCGATTCTAAGCCGTAAAGCATGGCACACTGAACTATCGAGTAGTCATCAGCTTTGCTCTGCCAGACGTTCATAACATCTGGCGTTGCTCCAGCAGCAGTCCTGGCACCCAGCGGTGCTTCCAGGACGTAATTCTTCTGTGCAGCAATGAGGATAATCCTCAAGTTACGGACCCAGTCCGTGTAATTGCTACCATCATCTTTCAACTTTGCTTTCTCAAGGAACGCATTAAAATTCAACGGAACAACAGCACGAGCCATCTATCTACAATCAACATAAACAAGCAAGATACTATCAGGTACTAAGTTCATGATAAATTTAAGTTCAATTAATCATATTACTTAAGAACTCCCACTTAGATAGACATCCCTCTAATCTTCTAAGTGATTACGTGATCCAAATCAACTAAACCATGACCGATCATCACGTGAGATGGAGTAGTTTTCAATGGTGAACATCATTTATGTTGATCATATCTACTATATGATTCACGCTCGACCTTTCGGTCTCCGTGTTCCGAGGCCATATCTGCATATGCTACGCTCGTCAAGTTTAACCTGAGTATTCTGCGTGTGCAAAAACTGGCTTGCACCCGTTGTAGATGGACGTAGAGCTTATCACACCCGATCATCACGTGGTGTCTGGGCACGACGAACTTTGGCAACGGTGCATACTCAGGGAGAACACTTCTTGATAATTTAATGAGAGATCATCTTATAATGCTACCGTCAATCAAAGCAAGATAAGATGCATAAAAAGATAAACATCACATGCAATCAATATAAGTGATATGATATGGCCATCATCATCTCGTGCTTGTGATCTCCATCTCCGAAGCACCGTCATGATCACCATCGTCACCGGCGCGACACCTTGATCTCCATCGTAGCATCGTTGTCGTCTCGCCAATCTTATGCTTTCACGACTATCACTACCGTTTAGTAATAAAGTTAAGCATTACATCGCGATTGCATTGCATACAATAAAGCGACAACCATATGGCTCCTGCCAGTTGCCGATAACTTGGTTACAAAACATGATCATCTCATACAATAAAATTCAGCATCATGCCTTGACCATATCACATCACAACATGCCCTGCAAAAACAAGTTAGACGTCCTCTACTTTGTTGTTGCATGTTTTACGTGGCTGCTACGGGCTTAAGTAAGAACCAATCTCACCTACGCATCAAAACCACAACGATAGTTTGTCAAATAGACTCCGTTTTAACCTTCGCAAGGACCGGGCGTAGCCATACTTGGTTCAACTAAAGTTGGAGAGACAGTCGCCCACAAGCCATCTCTGTGCAAAGCACGTCGAGGGAACCGGTCTCGCGTAAGCGTACGCGTAAGGTTGGTCTGGGTCGTCTCGTCCAACAATACCGCCGAACCAAAATATGACATGCTGGTAGGCAGTATGACTTGTATCGTCCACAACTCACTTGTGTTCTACTCGTGCATATAACATCAACATCAATAACCTAGGCTCGGATGCCACTGTTGGATTTCGTAGTAATTTCAAAAAAAATTCCTACACGCACACAGGATCATGTGATGCATAGCAACGAGAGGAGAGTGTTGTCTATGTACCCAACGCAGACCGACTGCGGAAGCGATGACACGACGTAGAGGAAGTAGTCGTACGTCTTCACGATCCAACCGATCAAGTACCGAAACTACGGCACCTCCGAGTTCGAGCACACGTTCAGCTCGATGACGATCCCCGGACTCCGATCCAGCAAAGTGTCGGGGAAGAGTTTCGTCAGCACGACGGCGTGGTGACGATCTTGATGAACTACAGCAGCAGGGCTTCGCCTAAACTCCGCTATAGTATTATCGAGGAATATGGTGGCAGGGGGCACCGCACACGGCTAAGGAATCGATCACGTGGATCAACTTGTGTCAACTTGTGTGTTTAGAGGTGCCCCTGCCTCAGTATATAAAGGAGCCAAGGGGGGGAGGAGGCGCCGGCCAGGAGGAGGTGGCGCAGGAGGAGTCCTACTCCTACCGGGAGTAGGACTCCCCTCCAATCCTATTCCAACTAGGAATCCCCAAAGGGGAAAGAGGAGAAGGGTGGCCGGCCACCTCTCCTAGTCCTAATAGGACTAGGGGAAGGGGGGAGGCGCGCAGCCCTGGTGGGCAGCCCTTTCACCTTTCCACTAAGGCCCATGAAGGCCCATATGGTTCCCGGGGGGTTCCGGTAACCTCCCGGTAACCCGGTAAAATCCCGATTTCACCCGGAACACTTCCGATGTCCAAACATAGACTTTCAATATATCAATCTTTATGTCTCGACCATTTCGAGACTCCTCGTCATGTCCGTGATCACATCCGGGACTCCGAACAACCTTCGGTACATCAAAATGCATAAACTCATAATATAACTGTCATCGTAACCTTAAGCGTGCGGACCCTACGGGTTCGAGAACAATGTAGACATGACCGAGACACGTCTCTGGTCAATAACCAATAGCGGGACCTGGATGCCCATATTGGCTCCTACATATTCTACGAAGATCTTTATCGGTCAGACCGCATAACAACATACGTTGTTCCCTTTGTCATCGGTATATTACTTGCCCGAGATTCGATCGTCGGTATCCAATACCTAGTTCAATCTCGTTACCGGCAAGTCTCTTTACTCGTTCCGTAATACATCATCTCACAACTAACATATTAGTTGTAATGCTTGCAAGGCTTATGTGATGTGTATTACCGAGAGGGCCCAGAGATACCTCTCCGACAATCGGAGTGACAAATCCTAATCTCGAAATACGCCAACCCAACATCGACCATTGGAGACACCTGTAGTACTCCTTTATAATCACCCAGTTACGTTGTGACGTTTGGTAGTACCCAAAGTGTTCCTCCGGTAAACGGGAGTTGCATAATCTCATAGTCATAGGAACATGTATAAGTCATGAAGAAAGCAATAGCAACATACTAAACGATCGGGTGCTAAGCTAATGGAATGGGTCATGTCAATCAGATCATTCTACTAATGATGTAACCTCGTTAATCAAATAACAACTCATTGTTCATGGTTAGGAAACATAACCATCTTTGATTAACGAGCTAGTCAAGTAGAGGCATACTAGTGACACTCTGTTTGTCTATGTATTCACACATGTATTATGTTTCCGGTAAATACAATTCTAGCATGAATAATAAACATTTATCATGATTATAAGGAAATAAATAATAACTTTATTATTGCCTCTAGGGCATATTTCCTTCACATGTCTCATGCGTGGCCCGCCACTACATCTTTACTGTAATTTTTCTGCAACAACATCCGCGTTGCAAAAATACCTTCCGCAACAACACCGATGTTGCAAAAAATTGGAGACGTAAAAGATGCAACAAGACGCGTGTTGCAAAAAATATATGCAACAAGACCTCTGTTGCAAAAAAATGCCACAAGACCTCTGCTGCAAAAAATATATTTGCAACACTAACCTCATTGCAAATATTTTTGCAATAAGACTTGTGTTGCAAAAGGAAACTTGCAACACACCATCTGTTTCAGAAATGAGGACAACACTAAGCCACGAGATCCGGCGAATCCTTTAAAAAGATTCGCACGCTGACGCGTAGCACGTCCAATAAGAAAATCTGCAACACAACACATGTTACGTTTGTACGACACGCGCCCCACTTGACATGTGCCCCTGACTCCTCGTGACCCTCCTCTAATTTTTCTGCCACAACTCCAATGTTGCAAAAGTTTCTCCCGCAACATAATATATGTTGCAAAAAAGCGAAGACATTTTTTTTCAACAAACCTCAGTTATAAAAAAACTGAAACAAGACCTCAGTTGCAAAAAAAACTGCAACACAGACTGTGTTTCAAAAAGGTAAATAGCGGTTCCGACGTTTTGCCACAAGCATCCTGTTGCAGGACTTGTTCGGCAACACCGTCCTTGTTGCAAAAGGAAGGTGGCCCTTGTCAGTGGGTTAATCGGATGGACATCCCCGCGTCCATCCAATGGCCAGCAAGGCGGCGGATGTTTTCTAGCTACCGGTCGGCGGACGCGTAGCGTGACCCAAATCAAACGGCTTATGACATACAATCAGACAGTTCGCGGTTCAATCCGATCTTTTAGAAAGATCAGCTGAAAGACCAGCCGGCGGAGGTGTAGCACGCCCCAAACCCAAATTGTATAGCAATCGGCTATTTGTCCCCTTCCACACCTACTCTCAGCCGTCAGATGCCAATCGAATGGTTAAGCTTGTCAGAGCTCTCAATTTTTCGTGGTACAAAAACTCCCCTCCGCGGTCAAACCCAAAACGGAATGGCACCGCCGCCTCGCCTCCTCCCTCTCCTCCTCGGTCGCCTCCTCGTCTCCGGCGACCTCCTCCGCAACACCGCCCATCTCCGCCGCATCGTGCCCCTACTCCCTTCCCACCCCCACCTCGCCGCCTCCCTCTCCAGCCTCTACTTCCCGCTCTTCCCCTCCTCATGCATCTTCCTCCACAACCTGCTCATCCGAGCCTCCGCAACCTCCCCGTCTCCCCGCCTCGCCTTCGCCGCCTTCTCCTCCATTCTCCGCTCTGGCGATATTCCCGACCGATTCACCTTCCCTTCCCTCCTCAAGTCGGCGTCCAGGCTCGCTTCTTTCCCGCGCACGGGCGCGCAGGTGCACGCACAGGCCGTCCGGCGCGGCTTCTTGATCGACGTCTTTGTCGTCAATGCGCTCCTCGCGATGTACGCCGCCTTCCGGGACACGGGCTCCATGCGGGAGGTGTTCGATTCGTGCGCAGGGGTCACCGACGTGGTGTCTTGGAACACAGTGCTCGGCGGCTATGTGAAGTGCGGGGACATCAGGAACGCCCAGATGGTGTTCGAGGAAATGCCGCAGAGGAATGGGGTGTCCTGGAGCGCGATGGTTGGGGCATACGCCGGTTCTGGCGAGTTGGATGTGGCCAGAGAAATGTTCGATGAGATGCCGGCCATTGGAAGGAACATTGTGACATGGAACTCGATGATTACAGGATTCGCGCGGCATGGGCTACTGCCACTGGCTAGGAAGATGTTTGATGAGATGCCGGTACGGAATCTGGTATCGTGGAACACAATGATGCGGGGGTATGCAGTGAACGGTGAGATGGATGGTGCACGGAAGCTGTTTGATGTGATGCGGGAGAAAGATGTGGTTTCCTGGACGTGCATGATTTCTGGGTATGCACAGGCTGGACGCTACGTGGAAACCCTTGAGCTGTTCAGGGAAATGCAGAGCGAGAGCAGTGGCCGTCCTAATGAGGTGACCATGGTGAGCGTGCTCTCAGCATGTGCACATTTAACAGCTCTGGAAGAAGGGAGGTGGGCTCACACTTACATTGACAAGCACAAGATGGTGCTCGACAATGAGTTCAATCTCGGTGCTGCCCTCATTGACATGTATGCCAAGTGTGGGAAAACTGACATGGCTGTCAAAATCTTCCACTCCTTGGACCAGAAGAATATCTCCGCCTGGAATGCACTCATCACTGGGTTGGCAGTGAGTGGTGATGTTCAGGATTGCATCGGTTTGTTTGAGCAGATGAAGAGGTCAGGAGAGAAACCGAATGACATAACGTTCGTTGGTGTGCTGACTGCTTGTGCCCACAGCGGGCTGGTGGATGAGGGTCGACGATGCTTTCAGAGCATGTCATCTTGCGGAGTGCAGCCAGAGGCAAAGCATTATGGCTGCATGGTTGACATGCTAGGCCGAGCAGGGCTTCTTGAAGAGGCAGAGGAGCTGATAAGGAGCATGCCGATGGCCCCAGATGTCATGATTTTGGGCGCACTACTAGGTGCCTGTCGAATGCACAAGAGATTTGATGTGGCTGAAAGAGTCCAGAGTGAAATTATTGGTCTCAACACACGGCAGGCTGGCTGCCATGTCTTGATATCAGACGTTTATGCTGCTGCTGGCAAATGGGGAGAGGCTTTAGATGCAAGGCGTGTTCTTCAGAAGTGCACAATCAGAAAATTGCCAGGATCATCCAGCTCGATGCGATAGGTTTGAATTTATTGCAAAAGCCTAAGGCCCTTCCCAGTGCTCCACCATGGACAGGTGCTAAGCATGCCATATAAACGAAAAAATGACATGGCATAACATTGAAGGAGGGGGGAGAGTACTTTGGTGACTCCAGGAAGAACCAATGCCAAGCGCGAGAACCTATGCAAACCACTTAAGTGAAACCATTTGACCAATGCATGAAAGACTTTATGTGCTAACTCATTAAATAAAGTGTGCTTAGCAACAATAAGTTAAGCACCTATGCATTCGGGACTTGAGTTGCTAAGGTATTTAATGCATTTAGCACCTCATCTAAACACCTTTGCATTGGAAGAGGTCTAAGCCATCACATATAGGGCTGCATTCTCTAGCATTAAATGGTGTCCTTCCTATTGGTATTGGGATTAGACCATTAGAAATTTCTGTTAAAAGTGTGAGGTCCTCTAAAAGTGTTCAACTGCCCTGTGTGCTTCATATCTGAATTTGAGATGAAACAGAACATATGCTTGTCCCTTCTTGCAGATAACCGTTTCTCTGCTCTGCAGTATTGGTCATCCGTAATTCTTGTAGAATAGGAATTGAACTTACCAAATTTTACTGATGGGATTAGCTTCTCAAAATTTGGTTGTATCATCTTTGCAATCTGTACAATAACATTTCCAAATTTCAGCTGATGTTAATATGAATATGATCTGGTTCTTTTCGATCCTTCTGAATTCCAAGCAAAAATTAGTGAGGCTGCAAAAACAAATGTCATGTATCTTTTTTGCTATGGTGGAGGATCATGCCAAGACGTCTGAGTAATATACGCAAGCACATATATACTCATGTGGATGTCTGAGGGAAAATCATTGATTTTTTTTCCTAAAGACATGATGGACTTTGGAATACTGGCCACGAAATATATGAGAGAATACAGGACGTATTCATCCAGAATTGTACTTTCCAACTGACAAATTCCTACAACATTCAACAGCATGTAGCCGTATTCTTTTAACTGTATAAACTGCAGATTCTTCTCATATTTCTTCTAGCAGAACTCCCATTCTTCTAGCGATATATCTAGGACTACAAATTTTCCGAGAATATTTAGGACTAATACCAACAGACACCATCTTAAAATTATGTCAACCTTCTCAAGGAATACAAGGCATCAATAGAAGTATGATAAAAAGTGTAACGCGTTGTCGTTTTAAGGTACTGCGAGTTATACAATACTAAACTGGTTCTTTATTGTTCAGATCTTCAGAGTCAACACCAGCCTCAAATAAGGGCACATGGAGCTATATATCAAAGAAAGGAGTCAAAGTGGAGTCGGTCGGGATTTCTGAATCTTCATGCAAACTTACTAGCGGAATGGAACGACTAACTCCCTGTCAGCAGAAACAACAAGAATTGGCATATTACATTCAACTTGAAAGAGAATAGCGGCAGGAAGGCACTTTCAATTATTCATTTAGGCTCCCCAGGCAATCTAGATCACAGTCCCAGGTAGTGCATTTTTGGAAAAGTCTCTTTGATGTTCAAAGAAACATATCGATGACCTGGTGAACCTAAACCCTAAACCTGTTGCTTTCTTTTCTAATATGAAAGAGAAGGAGTTCAATGTCAGGGCACATAACTGCGCACCTCATAGAGCTAGGTTATCTTAAAATAAAGCTCCGGCGCCACCACTTTGTCAAGAAAAGTTTTCAGGTGGTATGCAGCACCAGACTTGGCTTTAGATGCTACGCGTGTTCTTCAGAAGAGCATATGTTCTGTTTGATCTCAAATTCAGATATGAAGCACACGTTACCTTGAACAGAAATTCTAACGACCCAATCCCAATAGATTGTTTAAGCTTTTGCAGAATTCAAACCTATTTGCATCGAGCTGGTTGATCCCGGCAATTTCCTGACTGTGAGCAAATATACAAATACCAAATACTCTCAGTGTGGATGAGGCAAATCTTTTGCCTCCGTTTCGAAAAAAAATAATACTCTCAGTGTGTGATCCACTGAAAGAAAAAAAGAAAAACTTGCTTAGTTGCCCTTGACTGGCGCCTGAAGAAATAGTAAGGCCGCAAACACAAATGTTATGTTTTACGCAAGCAAGACGTCTGAGGAATATACGCAAACACTCATTTGAGGTAATTTTTTAAAGACGCAGGCAAGAGATGTAATGTTGAAATTGAAAACGCAAGAGCTATCAGGACCAACAAATGCGAGGCACGGATAGCACATCCAGGATTAGTACCAGCCACTGGAGATCAGGAATCAACGTAAGCTGCAGAAGCCAACTTGATATTAAAAGCAGCCCAAGGCTGGCTTGTGTAAATTGGTTAAGGCAGTCGAAGCTGTCTGACTCTAAAGAACGAAGTCAGCACCAAAGAATGAGCTTAGAAATACCGGATTCACAAAAAAGAGAGAAAAGTGCAAGAAGCAGAAAGCAAAAAAAAAGAGCAAACGAGACGATAAAGGTAGTAAAGACGATATATATAAGCAACGATTACGATACGCAGTTCCGGGGACTCCACAGACCACTCCCCTAGCCCCATTAGGGCAGGCTAGGCACAGTAAACCATAAAAGACAAACCGACCACGCGACAGTAACCCAAAAGATAAGCTAGCTCTACGACTCGGATAGCAAGCGAACGCACACGCCTAGTCGACCTCCTCCATCTTGCTCTCGCCGGCGTCCTCCTCCAGCGGCGGCATGTCCGTGTCAGCCTCAGCAGCCTCCTCGTCCTCGTCGATGCTCAGGCCCAGCTTGAGCATGCGGTGGATCCTGGTGCCGAAGGTGTTGGGGTCGTCGAGGCTGAATCCAGAGGTGAGCAGGGAGGTCTCGAACAGCAGCATCACCAGGTCCTTGACAGACTTGTCGTTCTTGTCAGCGTCGGCGCGCTTGCGCAACTCCTCCATGATGGCGTTCTCCGGGTTGATCTCCATCGTCTTCTTGCTCGACATGTAGCCGCCCATGCTCGTGTCCCTCAGGGCCTGGGCCTTCATGATCCTCTCCATGTTGGCAGTCCAGCCATACTCGCCGGTCACCAGGCAGCACGGCGAGTCGACGACGCGGTCAGAGACAATCACCTTCTCGACCCTGTCGCCCAGCACCTCCTTGATCACCTTGCAGAGCCCCTCAAACTTCTCCTTGAGCTCCTCCTTCCTCTTCTTCTCTTCCTCGCTGTCATCAAGCTTCAGGCCCTCCTTAGTGGCAGAGACCAGCTTCTTTCCCTCAAACTCCTTGAGCTGGCCAATGGAGTACTCATCAATGGCGTCAACCATGTACAGCACCTCATAGCCCTTCTTCTTCAGCTTCTCAAGGAAGGGAGAATTCTCCACAGCCTTCTTGCTCTCACCGGTGATGTAGTAGATGTCGTTCTGGCCCTCCTTCATCCTCGTCACGTAGTCCTTGAGGCTGGTAAGCTCATCACCGCTCTTGGTGGAGTGGTACCTCAGGAGCTCAGCAAGCTTGGTCCTGTTGGTGGAGTCCTCGTGGACGCCAAGCTTGAGGTTCTTGGAGAAAGCCTCATAGAACTTGTTGTAGTCCTCCTTGTTCTCGGCAATCTCAAAGAAGAGCTCGATGCACTTCTTCACAAGGTTCTTCCGGATGACCTTGAGGATCTTGTTCTGCTGGAGTGTCTCACGAGAGATGTTCAGGGGAAGATCCTCAGAGTCAACAATGCCCTTGACAAAGCTCAGCCACTCTGGGATCAGCTCCTCACAGTTGTCCATGATGAAGACACGGCGCACATAGAGCTTGATGTTGTTGAGCTTCTTCCTGGTGTCAAAAAGGTCAAAGGGGGCCCTCTTGGGAACGAAGAGGACGGCCTTGAACTCAAGCTGACCCTCCACAGAGAAGTGCTTGACGGCAAGGTGCTCCTCCCAGTCGTTTGTCAGGCTCTTGTAGAAGGCAGCATACTCATCCTTTGTGATCTCCTCAGGCTTCCTCATCCAGATGGGCTTCTGCTTGTTGATCAGGTTCCACTCGTGAGAAACCTCCTTGATCTTCTTCTTTTTCTTCTCCTTTTCTTCCTTCTCTTCATCAATTTCCTCAACCTTGCCCTCCTCAGTATCCTTCTTCTCATCCTCATCTTCATCGTCAGAAATTTCCTTCTCAGTGGTCTTCTCCGTCCAGAGAGAGATGGGATAGCTGATGAACTCAGAGTGCTTCTTCACCAGATCCTTAAGGCGACGCTCCTCAAGGTACTCCAACTGCAGAGAACAATAGATAAATTGTCAGGGGCAACCGGGCAAGTGACATGCCTCAGTTATCAAATACCCATTAGCATCAATGAAAGGCAGAACTGCAATATCCCAAAAACATAGCACTATGATTCATAGTAAAAACACAAAATAGCACATGAATTGAGGTCAGTCCACATGGTCCAAGCCGCTTGGCACAAATGCAGTACTAACTACTAACAAAAACAGTAGCAGTAGTAGAAACTAGCTAGCATCAACAATCTAGGATGGCACTAATTACACTCGTCCAATTTTATGCAATGACAACAGTAATGACTCGTATTTTAAGGGATTCTTGCCGACAATTATACTATCTGAATCTAGAACAATGGTAAACAATCAACTGCAACAGACATATATGATCACAGCAAGACCTTAGTAACAATTATACAAACTGAATTCTATAACAATGATAAACAATTAAATTCAACTGCAACAGACATGTCAAAAACATAGTACTATGATCAGCACACAACTCAAGTTTCACCAGCACTGAACACTCTGCCAAACCCTCCAAAAACTGAGCACAAAAACTGAGCATCATTAATCAACAATGAACAGGTACACCCTTCCATTACAACCCCAGAGCACAGAAACAAAAGACATGAACACCATTTCAATCGAACGGTACATTTATAGAATCATGGGAATTTTGAACAGAAGTAAGACATAAACAGCATTTCAATCTAACAGTACCCTACCAAGTGTACCCAGAACATATTAAAATGTCAACAGAACAGGTAGCATAAGAAAGTAGATAATGGCAAGACTTTTGAGTTTTGTACCTGATCATCCTTGAGGTAGAGGGTGATCTTAGTACCCCTTCCAAGGGGCTCTCCAGTAGTATCACGTGTCACAGTGAAGGAACCACCAGCCTGGGACTCCCACACATACTGCTCGTCATCGTTGTGCTTGCTGGTCACAATGACTCTCTCAGCAACAAGGTAAGCAGAGTAGAAACCGACACCAAACTGACCAATCATGGATACATCAGCACCAGCAGCCAGTGCCTCCATGAAATCCTTGGTGCCAGACCTCGCAATGGTACCAAGGTTGTTCACGAGGTCTGACTTGGTCATACCAATACCACTGTCAATAAGTGTGAGTGTGCTCGTGGCCTTGTCAGGGATTATACGGATGAACAGCTCTGGCTGAGCATCCAGCTTGCTCTTGTCAGTCAGGCTCTCAAACCTGATTTTATCCAACGCCTGCACATCAGAGCACCCAAACACGCAATTTAGTGTGATTCTCGCAGATTAACCAGTAAATAATGCAAATATAAATCAAAATTCTAAGACTAATGATGCATTACAGTAGAATCAGCCTGTATTTTTTATTTATCATAGACGTAATGCAATAAAATCTAGCAGAAAAGCGCGAGTAAATGCTTTTCAGGGGTTAATCCAGTAACACAGAACCCAATTTAGCAACAAAGAAGGAGGTCAAAAAATTATGCTACCAGCCATGCAAATCTACTTGGGAATTCGAATTTAAACACAGATCCGACGAATTTAGCACACAGGCAATCTAGTCATGGGATTGTTTTGCATTTTATAGACCCTAGCAGCCTATAGAAAGTTCTATAATGCAAGTGATGACGTTTCCTAAGCTTTTAGAACAGTCCAATTAGCTCTAATCATGGAGATCTGCACGCGCGGCAGTACATACAGAGATAAACAAATGTACATCTACGTTCTACTATTCACAGGAAACTTTAGGATGCAAGTAATGACGTTTCATAGGCTTTTATAACAGTCAAATAGCTCTAATCATTGAGATTCGCACGTGCAACAGGACAGAGAACAAACAAATGTGTAGCTTCGTCCTACTCACAGACAACATAATACCGCACAAACCGCAGATTCATCGACGGATTTTGAAATCCCATGCATTAACCGGCGCGAACCGACAAACACACCCGATCTACTGAACATCGGCACGGCAAAGGGCCCCATCGCGCACGGATCTAAACAGAGCCGCGAATCACAGCATTACAGGGGAGCGCAGGGGAGCAAGCTTACATCGGAGGCGTTGGAGATGAGCTCACGGAGGAAGATCTCCTTGTTGGAGTAGAAGGTGTTGATGATGAGCGAGAGCAGCTGGTTGATCTCGGCCTGGAAGGCGAAGGTCTCGGTCTCCGAAGCCATGGCGCCGCCGGCACCGGAAGCTCCTGGAACGCGCGCGCTCGACGAGGGCTGGGGCGAGAGGAGATGGCTAGGGTTAGGGCTTTGGAGCGGGGGATTCTCGGGTTCTGGGACGCGAGGATGGAGGGGACGGGCGCGGGGGGCAGGGTTATATAGTCGGAGGAGGGGTTCCCGAACGTTCTACCGGGTGCGGGAAGGGAGACGACGGGAGGTTGGGGGATCGGGACGACGGGTCCGTTGGGCCCGGCGACTTGTGGATGGTGTGGCCCGCATGTCAGTTGGCTGGGTTTAGGCGCCTTGCGCGTTTTTTTTTATTGTGCTCATACGATAGTACTCTGGAAGGTTCCGGAGATCGGAGGGACCGAGGGAGTGAGTTTAATAAAGGACCCCAGAGACCATAATTATAGCTGGCCAAAAAAAAAATTCCAAAAAAAAGGACTCCGTGGTTGGAACTTTTTTTTGCGGTTCCATATTTAGCACACCGAGCAATACCCATAGAGCGTAATTATAGCTGCTAACACACGGTAAAGAAGATTTTCTCCGTATTTTTGCATGGTGTTGGTTTTATGTTTTTCCCTCTTCTACTACCACTATAAAAGGAAGAGAGAGGCAGATCCAAACAATCACATCCATCCATTATCAATATCTAATGGTCAATAATCCTCCTGTGTTTAACGCTGCAATCACGCGTTAAGCCAAATCCATCGATCGCTAATTTGACCCGCCGTTCAAAAAAAATGCTACCCGCACACGACCGCACAACCTCTCCCCTCCTCCCCGCACGACCCCTCTCGCCTCCTCCTCCCCGCACGTCTCTCGCCCCCTCCTCGATCTCGCTCGCCCCATCCTCCTCCTCCCGTGTCGTTCGCCTCCCCGTCGTTCTCGCAGCCTTGCGCCGCCGTTATGAAGGAAATATGCCCTAGAGGCAATAATAAAGTTATTATTTATTTCTTTATTTCATGATAAATGTTTATTATTCATGCTAGAATTGTATTAACCGGAAACATAATACATGTGTGAATACATAGACAAACATAGTGTCACTAGTATGCCTCTACTTGACTAGCTCGTTTATCAAAGATGATTATGTTTCCTAGCCATGGACAAAAGAGTTGTCATTTGATTAATGAGATCACATCATTAGGAGAATGATGTGATTGATATGACCCATTCCGTTAGCCTAGCACTTGATCGTTTAGTATGTTGCTATTGCTTTCCTCATGACTTATACATGTTCCTATAACTATGAGAATTATGCAACTCCCGTTTACCGGAGGAACACTTTGGGTACTACCAGACGTCACAACGTAACTGGGTGATTATAAAGGAGTACTACAGGTGTCTCCGAAGGTACATATTGAGTTGGCATATTTCGAGATTAGGTTTTGTCACTCCGATTGTCGGAGAGGTATCTCTGAGCCCTCTCGGTAATGCACATCTTTATAAGCCTTGCAAGAAATGTGACCAAATGAGTTGGTTACGGAATGATGCATTACGGAACGAGTAAAGAGACTTGCCGGTAACAAGATTGAACTAGGTATTGGATACCGACGATCAAATCTCGGGCAAGTAACATACCGATGACAAAGGGAACAACGTATGTTGTTATGCGGTTTGACCGATAAATATCTTCGTAGAATATGTAGGAACCAATATGGGCATCCAGGTTCCGCTATTGGTTATTGACCGAGAATAGTTCTAGGTCATGTCTACATAGTTCTCGAACCCGTAGGGTCCGCACGCTTAACGTTATGATGACAGTTATATTATGAGTTTATGAGTTTTGATGTACCGAAGGAGTTCGGAGTCCCGGATGAGATCGGGGACATGACGAGGAGTCTCAAAATGGTCGAGACGTAAAGATCGATATATTGGACGACTATATTCGGAGTTCGGAAAGGTTCCGAGTGATTCGGGTATTTTTCGGAGTACCGGAGAGTTACGGGAATTCATCGGGAGAAGTATTGTGCCTTATTGGGCCATACGGGAAAGAGAGAGGGGCTGCCTAGGGTAGGCCGCGCGCCCCCCCAAGGCCTAGTCCGAATTGGACTAGGGGGAGGGGCCGCACCCCCTCCTTCCTTCCCTTCTCTTTTCCCTTTCCTTCTCTCCTAGTCCTACTACATGGAAGGTCTCCTAGTTGGACTAGGAAAGGAGGGAGTCCTACTCCCGGTGGGAGTAGGACTCCTCCCTGGCGCGCCCTCGCTTGGCCGGCCGCCCCCTCCCCCTTGCTCCTTTATATACGGGGGCAGGGGGGCACCCCATGACACACAAGTTGATCTACGGATTGTTCTTTAGCCGTGTGCGGTGCCCCCCCACCACCATATTCCACCTCGGTCATATCGTCGCGGGGTTTAGGCGAAGCCCTGCGCCGGTAGAGCATCATCATCATCACCACGCCGTCGTGCTGACGGAACTCATCCCCGAAGCTTTGCTGGATCGGAGCCCGGGGATCGTCATCGAGCTGAACGTGTGCTGAACTCGGAGGTGCCGTACGTTCGGTGTTTGGATCGGTCGGATCGTGAAGACGTACGACTACATCAACCGCATTGTGCTAACGCTTCCGCTTACGGTCTACGAGGGTACGTGGACATTACTCTCCCCTCTCGTTGCTATGCCATCACCATGATCTTGCGTGTGTGTAGGGAAATTTTTGAAATTACTCCGTTCCCCAACAATGGTATCAGAGCATAGGTTTTATGCGTTGATGTTATATGCACGAGTAGAACACAAGTGAGTTGTGGGCGATATAAGTCATACTGCTTACCAGCATGTCATACTTTGGTTCAGCGGCATTGTGAGATGAAGCGGCCCGGACCGACATTACGCGTACGCTTGCGCGAGACTGGTTTCACCGCTGCGAGCACTCGTTGCTTAAAGGTGACCGGCGGGTGTCTGTCTCTCTCACTTTAGTTGAACCGAGTGTGGCTACGCCCGGTCCTTGCGAAGGTTAAAACAACACCAACTTGACAAACTATCGTTGTGGTTTTGATGTGTAGGTAAGAACGGTTCTTGCTAAGCCCGTAGCAGCCACGTAAAATTTGCAACAATAAAGTAGAGGACGTCTAACTTGTTTTTGCAGGGCATGTTGTGATGTGATATGGTCAAGACGTGATGCTATATTTTATTGTATGAGATGATCATGTTTTGTAACCGAAGTTATCGGCAACTGGCAGGAGCCATATGGTTGTCGCTTTATTGTATGAAATGCAAACGCCCTGTAATTGCTTTACTTTATCACTAAGCGGTAGCGATAGTCGTAGAAGCAATAGATGGCGTAACGACAATGATGCTACGATGGAGATCAAGGTGTCGCGCCGGTGACGATGGTGATCACGACGGTGCTTCGAAGATGGAGATCACAAGAACAAGATGATGATGGCCATATCATATCACTTATATTGATTGCATGTGATGTTTATCCTTTTTGCATCTTATCTTGCGTTGATTGACGGTAGCATTTTAAGGTGATCTCTCACTAATTATCAAGAAGTGTTCTTCCTGAGTATGCACCGTTGCGAAAGTTCTTCATGCTGAGACACCACGTGATGATCGGGTGTGATAGGCTCTACGTTCAAATACAACGGGTGCAAAACAGTTACACACGCGGAATACTCGGGTTAAACTTGACGAGCCTAGCATATACAGATATGGCCTCGGAACACGGAGACCGAAAGGTCGAGCGTGAATCATATAGTAGATATGATCAACATAATGATGTTCACCATTGAAACTACTCCATCTCACGTGATGATCGGACATGGTTTAGTTGATTTGGATCATGTGATCACTTAGATGACTAGAGAGATGTCTGTCTAAGTGGGAGTTCTTAAGTAATATGATTAATTGAACTTGAATTTATCATGAACTTAGTCCTGGTAGTATTTTGCAAATTGTGTTATAGATCAATAGCTCGCGTTGTTGCTTCCCTATGTTTTTGCTTCCCTATGTTTTTATATGTGTTCCTAGAGAAAACTATGTTGAAAAATGTTAGTAGCAATGATGCGGACTTGGTCCGTGATCTGAGATTTATCCTCATTGCTGCATAGAAGAATTATGTCCTTGATGCACCGCTAGGTGACAGACCTATTGCAGGAGCAGATGTAGACGTTATGAACGTTTGGCTAGCTCAATATGATGACTACTTGATAGTTTAGTGCATCATGCTTAACGGCTTAGAATCGGGACTTCAAAGATGTTTTGAACGTCATGGACCATATGAGATGTTCCAGGAATTGAAGTTAATATTTCAAGCAAATACCCGAGTTGAGAGATATAAAGTCTCCAACAAGTTCTATTGCTAAAAGATGGAGGAGAATCGCTCAACTAGTGAGCATGTGCTCAGATTGTCTTAGTACTTCAATCGCTTGAATCAAGTGGGAGTTAATCTTCCAGATAAGATAGTGATTGACAGAATTCTCTAGTCACCATCACCAAGTTAGTAGAACTTTGCGTTGAACTATAGTATGCAAGGGATGACGAAAACGATTCCGAGCTCTTCGTGGTGTTGAAATCAATGAAGGTAGAAATCAAGAAAGAGCATCAAGTGTTGATGATTGACAAGACCACTAGTTTCAAGAAAAGGGCAAAGGGAAAGAAAGGGAACTTCAAGTAGAATGACAAGCAAGTTGTCAGTCCCACGAAAAAGCCCAAAGCTGGACCAAAGCCTGAAACTGAGTGATTATACTGCAAAGGAAATGGTCACTAGAAGCGGAAATGCCTTGAATATTTGGTGGATAAGAAGGATGGTGTAACACCCCGGATGTAACTTTCCATCTTTGTAACTCCAACTCTTGCCATTTTCGGCTATGTGATATGATTTTTCCTTCGTGGTTGGGTTTTGTCTTTTGTTTTTCATTTTATTTCATGTTGTGCATATCATATCATGTCATCACGTGCATCTCATTTGCATACGTGTTCGTCTCATGCATCCAAACATTTTCCCCGTTGTCCGTTTCGCGATCCGACACTCCCACATGCACCGGCGCACCCCTCTTGTCTTCTTTCATTGTGCGGGTGTTGAACGTTCTCGGAATGGACCGAGCCTTGCCAAGTGGCCCTGGTATAGCACCGGTAGACCACCTGTCAAGTTTCGGGACGTTTGGAGCTCGTTTGGTACTCCAACGGTTAACCGCACTCCCGCAGAGGCCTCTTTTAAGTTGCAGCCCAACATCCCTCCAAAACAGCCCAAAGCCCATCTAACTCCCCTCCATGCTCTCGGTCGTTCGATCACGATCGTGTGGGCGAAAACTACACCTCATTTGGACTCTCCTAGCTCCCTCTATGCCTATATAAAGACCCCTCCCCCGAATTCCGGATGAAACCCTAGATTTTCCCCTTCCGCCGCCACCGGACACATCTAGCCGCAGCCGGACACGTCCGGCTCGCCCCGCCGCCGCCACGTGTCGCCGCCCGATTCGCCGTTGCGCCCGCCGCCGGCCCCCGAGGGGCCCGTCCTCCCCGGCCCGCGTCACCTCCGTCCCGCGCCC
>NC_041393.1:223011989-223021360 GCF_002162155.2 Triticum dicoccoides | reverse complement strand
CCGCGCCTCCCGCCGCCTCCGGCCGCCTCCATCGCCCCGGGCGCCGTCGCCTCCGGCGAGCCGCGCCGCCGTGCGCGCCTGATCCAAATCGGACCCCCGCTCACGGTTGACTTTTTCCCCTCCAAAACTGATGTCTGTTATTCTGCTGCAGAAATCATCGCATGTTCATTGCATCACATCTTCGCACCCGTAACTCCGTTTCGTGCGTATAATATGTCAAATTGATCGTATCGAAGAGTACATCATTTCATTCGATTGCATCATTTGCATTTGAGGTCATCTTGATGCCCAAAATGCTATTGGAAGAGGGCTTCATTTCTGTAGTTGCAGATTCTTATCAGAACGAGCTCTTTTGTCATTTTTGCCATGATTTATGTGAGCATCCTATGAGGGTGATCCCTAAATGTGTTTTGAACTAGGCTATGTCTTCTTTACAGAGGTGCTTACCATGTATTTTTGTGATCAATGTGGTGACTAGCACAAGCATGCAAACTAGGCTTCGTGTTAACTCTGTTTTTAGTTCCTGCTCTGCTGTAAAATTGTTGCCATGTAAACATGTTGCTACAGTTAAATCCATGCATAATTTGAGTTACTTCAGTAAGGATATTTTGATAACCTGGTTTTGCTCTATCCATCCATGGTCCTGGTTGCAATTATGGAGTAGTCTAGCATGTCTTTTTCGTGCTCTACTTTTGCTTCAGATCGTTTCCTGGCAGATTGTTTACAAGTTATTCAACTTTGCCGGGGTTGTTGTAGTTGATCTGGATATGCTATGATGTTGTTCCTTGCCATGTGTAGCTTCTATGTCATGTCTTCTTGATGGATGTATGCTTAGTTTATCATGAGGAGCTCTGTACTGAGTGTTTCGAGCTCGCGAAGGTGCCTTCGTTTTTATTCCAATGCCATGCTTGTTTGCTGAAATCTGTTATCGAAACTTTCTATGTTTACGTGGGTGCCATCATATTTTCTGATCCTTTTTGGCTTATGATCAGTAAGGGACTTTTGATCTAGGCTTTGAGTAGATTCATGCCATGCCTTAGTTTGCTATTATAAGTTCCTGTATCATGTCTATAACTTGCTCTGAACATTGCTTCGTGCTGCTGTTTATGCCATGTCCAGCTTGTTAAAATATTGCATTTCTCCATGCTTGTTTGAACCTGTTATGATGTGAATGAGCCGTAGCTCAGTGTTCCTCTTTTGTAAAGCATCTCCTGTAGATCATTGCCATATGCTTTTTTTATGTTGGGGTGCTGTAGCATAGTTTCTTGTTGCTTGCAAAGTAGCATCGTGCCGTAAATCGCAGCGTTGTGCCATTCTTGTCTGGCTTGTCATTTGCAAACCGTGCATCCATTCCCGGTGATCTTTATATCGAATTCGACCGAAATCATCTCATCTTTCCAGCGGCATACTTGGTTTGCCAAGTTGATGCCTTGTTCATCATCTTTCCTTCCGAAGCACGCATATGCATCGCATATCACAACTCGCATATCATGACATGTTTTGCATCATGTTGCTTGTGCATTGCACCGTGATTTATTGTGGTTCCTTTGCTTGTGTTCTTGCTTTGGGTAGAGCTGGGAGACGAGTACGTGCACGAGGACTCTGTTGAGAACGCTTACAAGGATCCAGCCTTCGACAACTCTGAGAACCTTGCAGGCAAGATGACCATACCTTCGATATGACTTCTATCTTTGCTTGCTAGTATTCGCTCTATCGCTATGTTAGCCCTACCTGCCTTTGTTTACCATGCCTACCTATTGCCATGTTGAACCTCTAACCATCCTGTCCTAGCAAACCGTTGTTTGGCCATGTCACCGCTTTTGCTCAGCCCCTCTTATAGCATTGTTAGTTGGAGGTGAAGCTGAAGTTTGTTCCAGGTCAGAACTTGGTTACTTTGGGATATCACAATATCTCCTGTTTATATTAATGCACCTTATATATTTGGTAAAGGGTGGAAGGCTCGGCCTTATGCCTGGTGACTTGTTCCACTCTTGCCGCCCTAGTTCCGTAAACCGGTGTTATGTTCCTTGATTTTGCGTTCCTTACACGGTTGGGTGATTTATGGGACCCCCTTAACAGTTCGCTTTGAATAAAACTCCTCCAATAAGGCCCAACTTTGGTTTTACCATTTGCCACCTAAGCCTTTTTCCCTTGGGTTTTCGCGAGCCCAAGGGTCATCTTTATTTAACCCCCGGGCCAGTGCTCCTCCGAGTGTTGGTCCAAACTAGAGCACCGTGCGGGACCATTCCTTGGCAACTTGGATTACGTCGGTACCTGTACACTTCGCTTATCCGGTGTGCCCTGAGAACGAGATATGTGCAGCTCCTATCGGGATTTGTCGGCACTTCGGGCGGCTTTGCTGGTCTTGTTTTACCATTGTCGAAATGTTCTGCGAACCGGGATTCCGAGACTGATCGGGTCTTCCCGGGAGAAGGTCTATTCCTTCGTTGACCGTGAGAGCTTGTGATGGGCTGAGCTGGGACACTCCTGCAGGGTATATAATCTTTCGAAAGCTGTACCCGCGGTTATGAGGCAGATGGAAATTTGTTAATGTCCGGTTGTAGATAACTTGACACTTGACCTCTTTAAAATACATCAACCGCGTGTGTAGCCGTGATGGTCTCTTCTCGGCGGAGTCCGGGAAGTGAACACGGTTTGTGTTATGTTTGACGTAAGTAGTTTAAGGATCACTTCTTGATCACTTTTAGCTTCTCGACCGCCGCGTTGCTTCTCTTCTCGCTCTCACTTGCGTATGTTAGCCACCATATATGCTTAGTTCTTGCCGCAGCTCCACCATATTACACCTTTTCCTGCCTATAAGCTTAAATAGTCTTGATCTCGCGGGTGTGAGATTGCTGAGTCCCTGTGGCTCACAGATTCTACCAAAACAGATGCAGGTGCCGATGATACCAGCGCAGATGGTGCAACTGAGCTGAAGTGGGAATTTGACGAGGCTCTTGGTCGTTACTATGTATCGTTTCCAGATGATCAGTAGTGGAGCCCAGTCGGGATGATCGGGGATCTGTGTAGCATTTGGGGTAGTCTTCTTTTATTTTGGTTCCGTAGTCGGACCTTGAGTGTAATCTGAATGATGGATGTTTATTTATGTATTGTGTGAAGTGGCGACTATAAGCCAACTATGTATCTTTTCCCTTATGTATTACATGGGTTGTGCGAAGATTACCTCACTTGCGACATTGCTTTCAATGCGGTTATGCCTCTAAGTCGTGCTTCGACACGTGGGAGATATAGCCGCATCGAGGGCGTTACAAGTTGGTAATCAGAGCCATCCCCGACTTAGGAGCTCCCTGCTTGATTGTTTGTTGGCGATGTTGAGTCTAGAACAAAAATGTTTTGAGTCTTAGGATTATATATATCAGAGAGTAGGATTCTTTTTACTCCTCAGTCTCTTCGTCGCTCTGGTGAGGTCTCCTGACGTAGATGTTTTGACTATCCTCTTCTCAATTTACTCAAAAAAAATTTAGGATCACGCGGGTATCTTGGAATCGTTTCGATGGTTTTGTGACGAGAACATTGTTCTTGGTGCCTCCTGTCTATTTATGTGGCTTTGACCCGGGGAGTCGAGCTCTGAGGTGTTGTCGTCACAATTTTATCGTTGTAGTTCTGGAATACCTGAGATTTGTCGACATCAAAAATCTCTTTTATGCAGTTGTTGGTGAGATAACCCTGATAACCCAGTACTGGGGCGAGTTCGGGAGTATTGCCATAACTCGTATAACGGATGCTTTTCGAAGGTTGAGGTACACGATTTCCGAAGGTTTCTTGGTTATGTGTTGATGGATGGATACAGCTGGATGTAGGTATTGTTAGTTTGGGTGAGATATATTGCTTCCCCTGTATCCCCAACACCAGATTGCATAACCAGAAAATTTCGGGAGTTTATAGGTGGGATTCAAGTAGCTCTAGCATTTCTTCCCGCAGATATTTGGTTTGTGATTGGGTAATCCTTACCACTTATTTGTTCCAGTTGTACCTTGTTTATTTCATTCATCAATCTCTATTCAAGTGGCTTCTCACCTTATTGGACATGTGATGTTTACTTTGGAATTCATTCATTCATCCTTGTTCGAATGTTTATTGTGAAGACTATATGTTGCAATTTCTATCCGTTGATTCAACTTGTCTATCTGTCTATCAAGATGCTAACGGATGTCAACCTCTTCAGGATGGCCCCACCAACGTGTCAGAATCCGGAACGCAATGATGGGAATCAGGCGAACCCTCCTCCTCCACCTCCGCCTCCGGAGGCATGGCAAGCTTTGATGGCAGCTTCTAATGCCCATGCTCAGATGATGATCCAGCTCATGCAAGAGCGCAACCAAGGCCAAGGCAACCAAGGGAATCAAGGTCAAGGACAGTTCAATCAGCAGCCTCTATTTCCTACCCTCAACCAATTCCTTGCAAATCAGCCGAAGTCTTTCAGCTACTGTGTCGAGGCCACAGACGCCGATGATTGGCTCGTGGATATCAACAAGCATTTTGAATGCAGCAATGTCAGGCCTGAGGACTATGTCAAGTTTGCTTCTTTTCAGCTCAAGGATCAGGCAGCTGATTGGTTCCAGCAATACAAGGATTCCAGAGGTGGTCGAGTGATTACTTGGACTGATTTCTGTCGGGACTTTAAAGCTCACCATATTCCTACCAGTGTTGTTGAGAGCAAGCGTGAGGAGTTCCGCAATCTCAAGCAAGGCAACATGTCAGTGTATGAATACAACAAGCAGTTTCAGAAACTTGCTCACTTTGTTAAGCAGGATGTTCCAGATGAGAAGAGTATGATCTATCAGTTCAGAGGTGGCCTTAGAGAGGATCTGCAGTTAGCTCTCGTTCTTGTTGAGCCTACTCAGTTTGATCAATTCTACAATATGGCACTCAAGCAAGAAGGTGCTCAGCTCAAGTGTGAGGCTTCCAAGAAGAGAATCAGAGATGCAGTGCAATCTTCTTCTTCCTCACAAGTGGCAGCTAAGCAGCAGAAGTTCTATCTTCCTCCTCCTCCGTTTCGTCAGCCTTACCAGCAGAAGAACTCAGGTGGTCGTGGATCTTCCCACCCACCCAACCCAAGCTATCAGAACAAGTCTCAGCCTCAAGCTTCAAAGTCGATTGCTCCTTATCATCGTCCGCTCTCAGAAGTGACTTGCAACAAGTGCCAGCAGAAAGGTCACTACGCGAACAAATGCTTCAATCAAAGGCGCCTTCCTCCTCCTCCTCCTGTGAGGTCTTCAAGCAATGCAGTGGTCAAGCATAATCCAAAGTCCGCAAAGGTGAACATGATGAATGCAGCTCAGGCAGAGGATTCTTCTGATGTGATCATCGGTAATCTTCCTGTTAATGATATTCCTGCAAAAGTCTTATTTGATATTGGTGCATCGCTTTGTTTCATGTCAAGACCGTTCTTTGCAAAGAATGAGTTTTCTTGGTCTTACCTGGATAAACCTTTGGGAGTTGTTTCTCCGGGGAAGTCAATGAGGGCCAACTCGGTAGTTCATGATGTTTCTATCAAGATGGGCGACTATAAATTTCTGGCTTCTCCAGTGGTTCTTGGCGATTCCGATATTGATCTTATTCTTGGGATGGACTGGCTTTCTAAGCACAAGGCTCAGCTTGATTGTGCTGCCAGGCAAATTCAATTGACTCACCCTTCTGAGGATGTTATCATCTATGTCGCTCGTGATGAAACCATTCGGTTGTTTTATCTCAATGAGAAGGGCGAATGGGATGCTATTTCTCAGATTCCAGTCGTTTGTGAGTACCAAGATGTCTTTCCAGAAGAGCTTCCAGGTATGCCTCCTCATCAGCCATTCGAGTTCGTTATTGATCTTGAGCCTGGTATGGAACCCGTTTGCAAGCGTCCATACAAGCTTGGGCCCATGGAGCTGAAGGAATTGAAGAAGCAGCTCGATGAACAAGAGCGTCTGGGTTTGATCAGACCGAGTTCATCCCCGTGGGGTTGTGGAGTTCTTTTTGTCCAGAAGAAGGATGGCACGGACCGACTTTGCGTCGATTACCGTCCATTGAACAAGAAGACAATCAAGAACAAGTATCCTATTCCCAACATCAATGAGCTTTTCGAGCAACTCAAAGGGGCAAAAGTCTTCTCCAAGCTTGACCTTCGTGTGGGCTATCATCAGGTTCACATTCGTGAACAAGATATTCCCAAGACAACATTCAGAACAAGCTTTGGTTCTTATGAATATACTGTCATGTCTTTCGGTCTTGTCAATGCTCCTCCAACGTTCTCTCGTATGATGAACTTTATCTTCAACCCCTACACCAATGAATTTGTTCTGGTGTATCTCGATGATATTTTGGTCTTCTCCAAGAATAAGCAGGACCATGCCAAACATTTGCGATTGGTACTTGACAAGCTTAGAGAGTATAAATTCTATGCGAAGTTTTCCAAATGTGAGTTCTGGCTTGATGAAGTTCTTTACCTTGGGCATATCATCTCTGCCAAGGGCATTGCTGTTAATCCCGCGAAGGTGTCTGCAGTTCTGAACTGGGAACCTCCTCAGAATGTCAAACAGCTCCGTAGTTTTCTTGGTCTTGCAAGCTATTGCCGAAGATTCGTTGAGAACTTCTCTAAGATTGCAAAGCCTCTTTCCAACCTCCTCCAGAAGCATGTCAAGTATGTCTGGACGCCTGAGTGCGACGTCGCTTTCAACACCCTCAAAGAGAAGCTAGTCACAGCTCCTGTTTTGACTCCTCCTGATGAATCCAAGCCATTCGAAGTTTTCTGTGATGCTTCCCTTCAAGGTCTCGGTGCTGTGTTGATGCAAGAGAAAAAAGTTGTGGTCTATACCTCTCGTCAGTTGAAGCCCAACGAGAAGAACTACCCCACTCACGATCTTGAGTTGGCGGCAGTTGTCCATGCATTGATAACATGGAGACATCTCTTATTGGGAAGGCAAGTGGATATTTTCACCGATCACAAGAGTCTCAAGTATATCTTCACTCAACCCAACCTTAACCTCAGGCAAACTCGATGGGTCGAGATGATTCAAGAGTACAATCCAAGTATCGAATATACTCCTGGCAAGGCGAATGTGATTGCAGATGCTCTGAGCAGAAAGGCTTATTGCAACAGTCTAATTCTCAAGCCGTTTCAACCGGATCTTTGTGAAGCCTTCCGCAAGCTGAATCTTCAAGTTGTTCCTCAAGGCTTTCTTGCCAACCTCATAGTCTCTCCTACTTTGGAAGATCAAATTCGTGAGGCACAACTCCTGGATACCATGGTGAAGAAGGTGAAACGTGGTATTGACAAGGGCATTCCTAAATACAAGTGCTATCGCGTGGATGACAAAGATACTCTTTTCTTCGAGGATCGCATTGTGGTTCCCAAGGGTGATCTGAGAAAAGTCATCATGAATGAGGCACACAATTCCCTCCTATCCATTCATCCTGGAAGTACAAAGATGTACCATGACCTCAAGCAGTCATATTGGTGGACTCGAATGAAGCGAGAGATTGCTCAATTCGTGAATGAATGTGATGTCTGCAGAAGAGTGAAAGCAGAACACCAACGACCAGCTGGTCTCCTCCAACCTCTTGCTATTCCGGAATGGAAGTTTGACCATATCGAGATGGACTTCGTGACTGGTTTTCCTAAGTCCAAGCGTGGAAATGATGCTATCTTCGTTGTCATTGACAAGCTTACCAAAGTGGCTCATTTTCTTCCTATCAAAGAATCTATCACAGCAGCTCAGCTGGCAGAGCTATACACCTCCAGAATTGTCTCCTTGCACGGCATTTCACAATTGATATCTTCAGATCGTGGAAGCATCTTCACTTCTAAGTTCTGGGACTCTTTTCAGTCAGCCATGGGTTCCAACATTCGTTTCAGCACAGCTTTCCATCCTCAAACAAGTGGCCAAGTCGAGCGAGTCAATCAAATCCTTGAAGATATGCTCAGGGCTTGTGTCATCTCTTTCGGTATGAAGTGGGAAGATTGTCTCCCATATGCCGAGTTTTCCTACAACAACAGCTTCCAAGCGAGTTCGGGCAAGGCCCCATTTGAAATTCTCTATGGCAGAAAGTGCCGTACTCCTCTCAACTGGTCTGAGACAGGTGAACGCCAACTTCTTGGCAAAGACTTGATCACAGAAGCTGAAGAAATGTGCAAAGTCATTCGTGAGAATCTCAAAGCCGCGCAATCGCGACAAAAGAGTTACTATGATAGCAAGCACCGTGATTTGGCTTTTGAAATCGAAGACTATGTCTATCTCCGCGTCTCTCCAATGAAAGGCACTCGTCGCTTCGGTATCAAAGGGAAGCTTGCACCTAGATACGTGGGTCCTTTCAAGATCATTGGCAAAAGAGGCGATCTCGCCTATCAACTTGAGCTTCCATCCAACTTTGCAAACGTGCACGATGTGTTTCATGTGTCACAGCTCCGCAAGTGCTTCAAGGCTCCTGAGCGCACTATCAACTTCGAAGAGATCGACCTCCAAGAAGATCTCTCTTATCATGAGCATCCCGTTGCTATTCTTGAAGAAACCGAGCGCAAGACTCGCAACAAGTCAATCAAATTCCTGAAAGTGAAGTGGTCACACCATTCCGACCGAGAAGCCACCTGGGAGCGCGAGGATCACCTCCGTTCCGAATATCCGGAGTTCTTTCAGTCCTAGATCTCGGGACGAGATCCTCTTGTAGTGGTGGAGTGTTGTAACACCCCGGATGTAACTTTCCATCTTTGTAACTCCAACTCTTGCCATTTTCGGCTATGTGATATGATTTTCCCTCCATGGTTGGGTTTTGTCTTTTGTTTTTCATTTTATTTCATGTCGTGCATATCATATCATGTCATCACGTGCATCTCATTTGCATACGTGTTCGTCTCATGCATCCGAACATTTTCCCCGTTGTCCGTTTCGCAATCCGACACTCCCACATGCACCGGTGCACCCCTCTTGTCTTCTTTCGTTGTGCGGGTGTTGAACGTTCTCGGAATGGACCGAGCCTTACCAAGTGGCCCTGGTATAGCACCGGTAGACCACCTGTCAAGTTTCGGGACGTTTGGAGCTCGTTTGGTACTCCAACGGTTAACCGCACTCCCGTAGAGGCCTCTTTTAAGATGCAGCCCAACACCCCTCCAAAACATCCCAAAGCCCATCTAACTTCCCTCCATGCTCTCGGTCGTTCGATCACGATCGTGTGGGCGAAAACTACACCTCATTTGGACTCTCCTAGCTCCCTCTATGCCTATATAAAGACCCCTCCCCCGAATTCCGGATGAAACCCTAGATTTTCCCCTTCCGCCGCAACCCGGACACGTCCGGCCACAGCCGGACACGTCCGGCTCGCCCCACCACCGCCACGTGTCACCGCCTGATTCGCCGCTCCGCCCGCCGCCGCCG
>NC_041393.1:223010111-223011357 GCF_002162155.2 Triticum dicoccoides | reverse complement strand
GCCGCCTCCATCGCCCCGGGCGCCGTCGCCTCCGGCGAGCCGTGCCGCCGCGTGCGCCAGATCCAAATCGGACCCCCGCTCACGGTTGACTTTTTCCCCCTCCAAAACTGTTAAGTCTGTTATTCTGCTGCAGAAATCATCGCATGTTCATTGCATCACATCTTCGCACCCGTAACTCCATTTCGTGCGTATAATATGTCGAATTGATCGCCTCGAAGAGCACATCATTTCATTCCATTGCATAATTTGCATTTGAGGTCATCTTGATGCCCAAAATGCTATTGGAAGAGGGCTTCATTTCTGTAGTTGCAGATTCTTATCAGAACGAGCTCTTTTGTCATTTTTGTCATGATTTATGTGAGCATCCTATGAGGGTGATCCCTAAATGTGTTTTGAACTAGGCTATGTCTTCTTTACAGAGGTGCTTACCATGTATTTTTGTGATCAATGTGGTGACTAGCACAAGCATGCAAACTAGGCTTCGTGTTAACTCTGTTTTTAGTTCCTGCTCTGCTGTAAAATTGTTGCCATGTAAACATGTTGCTACAGTTAAATCCATGCATAATTTGAGTTACTTCAGTAAGGACATTTTGATAACCTGGTTTTGCTCTATCCATCCATGGTCCTGGTTGCAATTATGGAGTAGTCTAGCATGTCTTTTTCGTGCTCTACTTTTGCTTCAGATCGTTTCCTGGCAGATTGTTTACAAGTTATTCAACTTTGCCGGGGTTGTTGTAGTTGATCTGGATATGCTATGATGTTGTTCCTTGCCATGTGTAGCTTTTATGTCATGTCTTCTTGATGGATGTATGCTTAGTTTATCATGAGGAGCTCTGTAGTGAGTGCTTCGAGCTCGCGAAGGTGCCTTCATTTTTATTCCAACTAGATGACCCGTTGCGCCAATGGCGCAAAGGCCGTGTGTAAGCTAATTATTGTGAGAGATTGTATTAATATATTTGTTGCTTAAAAAGAATAGCTCATGTACTATATGCAATAAGCAGATAAGATTGAAAATGATGCACTAAGTCATGTAGGAAAGTACTATTGACTTTCTGCTGATGTAGTTGTTGTTGATGATCGTTTGTAAAATAAACAGGAATGTAATTGCTTTTAATTTGTTGCATACACCGTGATCGGAAGACGTTATCACAGGGAAGCTCTGATGAAAGCATTGAAGCAAAAACATGCATAAAAGGAAGCTTATTTCTTGAGTCATAGTTTTCAGGAAACAATAGCAGGAGAGGAG
>NC_041393.1:223009566-223009938 GCF_002162155.2 Triticum dicoccoides | reverse complement strand
ATATATATATATATAGGACTCCTTTTCTGTACTCCTAGGAGTATGTACTCCCATCCTCAATATACATCATATACGTATTAATTATACCTCTTTATCATTCTCAATATACTTCATTAAATATTTTAAGATACCTCAATATGAGTTTTGTTGAAAAAATATCATCTGGGACGTACTTTTTGTAATATACCTTTTTCACGTACAAACACATCAGTATATACGTAAACATTTAGAAATATGTAGACTCACATGAATTTTTCCATGAAACTCATTTTGGGGTATCTAATAATTACTAATGAAGTATATTAAAAATAATAAAGAGGTATAGAAAACTCATTTATGTGGTATATGAGGAGCGGGAGTACGTACTCCCAG
>NC_041393.1:222976665-223009436 GCF_002162155.2 Triticum dicoccoides | reverse complement strand
TATAGAATAAGCGGTGAAAACCCGCTTTTGACTACAGAGAGAACAATATAATCTAAAGGTGAGGCCTTCACATATATACAGTAAGCGATGATAACCCGCTTCTGAGTACAGAGATAACAACAAAGTTTAAAGATCGTAGACTATATCATACACTACTTTTCAGCATAGAGGCAGCAAGTGAAGACTAAAGCGTACACATATCTTGCTTGGAGTGCGCCAAAATGCGAAAGATCCTGGTCTGATCGATATGAAACAAAAGGTGCCTGATTTAGTAACCACAGAAGCATGCTGTTCAAGACACATTGACCAAAGCTCACCAGAAACTATTTCTGGTTGCTGCGAGGTGCTGCTCAAACTTCATAGCAATGTAGCGTAGCCTCTGCGTCAGCCCTTCAATGCTTGCCAGCGCTGTTTTCATAACTCCCTTGGTGCTATCCCGCCCTTTCAAATGCCGAGCAGTCGTTGTGTTTTCTATTTGGGCAGAATATGAGCTCATATACCTAACAGCGTAGTAGCATGTTTTGCGCAGCTTCTTGATTGTTTTATTTGATGCAACCAACCATTTGACCAGGTGTGTCACTTGATTTTCAAGCTTCTTGACATGAGTGTAGTGGTAGTCCCTCATTTCTTTGCCATATGCATTTTCCATGTATCTAATAGCTTCAATAGCAGCACTGTCTTCAACATCTTCATAGCTATCTAAGATTGCACCTGACAGAGAACTTGGAACAAGTGCATCATCGAGCAATTCCAAAGAAGAAATGAAAGTAACCGTCACACGATTCTTTCCGCCTGGGCATATCTTGTGATAGTAAGTTGCAGGGGGTAACTTTAGAGCTTTCAGCATCAGGGCGAATATGTGGGCATAAGGAATTACTATCAGATAGTCATTCTCCTGTGCAAGCAAAGTAAGGGTAAAATTTCTGTCTGACAAAATAATAGTTGAATCGACAAATGAGGATTTCAATTGGGAATGGTAGTTTGATTGAGTGTGAGGCCCTGAGTTGTTTTATTTAACTACATAAGAAAAGTTACAGGTAGGCCTTCCATTCTTGTAGGCGCCACTAATTGTGAGGATACATGTGTAGAGTCACACAATTGAAACAATGAAAGAACAGAAAACTGACCAAAGACACCCTTTCCAGAATGCAACACATGAGGAAAATATTGTCCAGGAAACAAATATGTTTACTACAACATCACCTCATTCAAAACAATCAGGATGAGTTCTGGAAGACCAATTTCCACGATTATGCATGTATCTTTTATTCACTCTTCCAAGAATACAGAAGCAAGGCAAATAAGCCGGCGATGGAGCAAAACTGAAAACCAAGTTTATAAAGAACAATGAATGAACTACAACTGGTGATTAGAAGATTACATTGGGCGCAGGCGTTGCTGTCCTTGATGTTGTTGATCCTGGGGAACCGTCGTCACAGACGATGCCAATGTCCATGTCTTCCATTGTGAGATTTTTGATCTGAGATTGAAGAGGTATGTTTTTGATCTGCTAATGAACAAGGAGAATTGAGTAAAAAGGGCAAATAGTTATATGTATATTATGCTAGCAAATGTTCATTGATTTGGCCTTGCAAGGTTAAAGCAAATGAATGTATGTTTATAGCGAAGATACTGAAAAGAAGAATCACAGTGGATAAAAGCAAAGGCGTAGCATAGATAAATAACATTGTCTTAACACGTCAACACAGACTTCATACTTATACATGACCAGAGTCAAGTTCAGAAAGGATAAAGATTTCTAGGCCAAAGCTATGAGTAGATAGCTTCGCATCTTATTTAAGCAACCTAGGAGACTAAACACAGCAGACAGAGAGACGCTTCCTAGCGGTGAAGCCATACATACACAGCTTCACATGGCAAAGAGACAGTTTAGCAGGCTCAATATGACACTCATGGGGATCGGACACAGTGAGCATTGTCATCATGAAGCTATATATAGAAAGCTTCACTTGCTGATCAGCTTAGTAGGGCTTAGACAGTGCTCATGGGGATCGCACATAGTGAGCGTAGTCATCATCCATGTCTTGATGGCAATCTTCATCGGTCTCTTCATCAGAAAGCCCATCGTAGGTTGGTTGAGCCACATCATCCTCTGAGTACATGCCCTTTTCCTCTAGGGAGGCACGTGCAGCGGCGGTAGTGCTTTGAAGAGCAACAAGTGAATCTTGAATCGCCAAAATAGTTTGTTTTAGAGTGGAAAGAGACAGGCTGGCAGCAGGGTCTAAGGCAGTGGCAGCAAGACCATGGATCTTGTCTGATGCAGCATGCACTTCTTCCAGATAATTGGACGCCTCTTTAGTCATCTGTATGATGGTCTGGTTGCGCTGGTTGACTTCTTCCGTTCTCTCTGACAAGGTATCTGAAAGCCTTGCACAAGATTGTTTTTCTTGTTGCAGCCGATAGTAGTTATAATCAAAAAGAACCTTGTTTTCATTATTTTCCATGTATGTAATTGCTTGATCGGCTGCCTGATCCATTGCTGCCTCTCCGCTAACACATGTATGGCTCAACAATTTAGTCCGGCGTGCGGAAGCATCATAATGCTCTCTGGTACGGTGAAACTCAATCTGTGCCCTATATCCGCCTTGCTCAAGCATATGCACATGGTAAACTGGTCTTGGGAGCTCAAGCTTGTCAAACATTGCCTCAGCCAAAGATGTCGTGCGTAGCTCGACCAATTCCATGAGGATGGTTTCAAAATATAGGTTCAGGGTGGCTGGCATAAGGCATAAATACAATGCGCGGTAAGAATAATGAAGATCAAAGTCTCAAATCGACATGCAGTAAGGATCTAAAAGCGCTTTACTAAGTGCATCATGAAACAATGCTATAATATCATGAGGCTATGAACAGAGGCAATCAGTGATATTAGTCTATGAATGGGTAAATATTCATAGGGACAGGAAATACAGGTTTTTAAAGAGTATAGGTAAAGCATAGGCACTGACAACGTAGCTTGTTAAGTTGAAGTTAAATTAGAAGAAAGAAAACAAGCTGAATATTTTAGAATCAATTAATAAAGGACAGTAAATTATATATTTTGCTGCCGTTATGAGAGTACATCATTCATAGATATATGACAGCACAGGAATATATATCAAACTATATAGAAAGGAATGAAAATGTCTTCATACGCATGAATTAAAGAAACAGCTGGATGTGGATCTGGAAGCAGAGGAATATACCTTCAGTCCGGGGCCGTGCCTCTAGGATCTCCTGGCCGTTTTTTTGGAAGACCCAAATAGACTGCACACCTGAGAAGTACAAATCATGGGTGGTCAAAGGCAAAAAAACAAAAGAGAGGGAGGTAGATTTGCGCAGCATGAACACATGCCGTTGGCAACAACGATGTTAGAGTAATGGATCTGGAGAGGAGGAGGCGCACCTGGCAAATAGTAGAGCACTGCGGAGACTCGTTAGAGGATGTGGCTATCCAGGGATCTGGTGCGTTTGGACAAGCATCCAACGTAAAGCAGCTGTAAGCAGATAAGGAGAGAGAGCAGAAGGAGGTAAGGTGGACGGGGAGAGGGGGCAGGGGGATGGGGTGAGCAGACGAATCCAAGGAAGAGAAGATAGGGTTTGGTGCGTGTGACCAGCTAAGAGAGAGGGCCGGCGGGTCGGCCCTGGAAAAAGGCCGATGGGCCATAGGAGAAAAGGGGCACTCTCAAACAAGGGACTCAGCAAGGAGAAGAAGCAGAAAAAGGCAGGCCGGGAAAACATAGGCGGAATGCATTTTCCTTTTAGTAGGCATTCGAAATTATAAAATGCAGAACATTTCACAGGAGTAGTATATATGAACACTATCATTCGATTTTGATTTTATAGATCAATGATGCCACTATAAAAAAACAGGTGTGTACGATTTTTTGTGGATAGGCAAAATGTGTTTTTCTTCGGGCAGATACAGATAATTTCTGAGTACAATATTAATAATTTTAAAATTTTAGAAAGTCATTATAAGAATGGTCAAATGGGCGAACATTGGGATTTGAATAGGAGGACCGTCAGAAGATGAACTAACTCTCCGTGGAATATAGACGAGCACAGAACACAAAAAAATAAAGTAAGAAGGAAAAAAATAATAAGAGATAACTTTAGCAGGTAGGAAGTGCTGGGCATGCCTATATGCAGCACATTGAAAAACAGAAACATTTTTCTGAAATGACGATCACTTTATGGTAGAAAGGAAGGAAATTTAGAAAATAGGAAAGCACGAACATTTGTTGAATTTGCGAACAAACGATGGGAAAGCAGGGTCATTTTTAAAAATTACGGGCAACTATTCACAGCAATGAACAACTGTTGAATTTTGAACACTTATAAGAAGAAGCAAAATTTCTTAATTTATGAACCATTTTGGAACAGGGAAAACTTTTAATTGTTAACCTTTCGCAAAGAGAGTACTTCCTGAGAATAATGAAAAAGTTTTCAAGTTGCCAATAAATTTTCAACCTGCGTTCAAATAAAAAATAGTTTTTTTATGTGTAAACAAATTTTGAACGCACAATGGCAATTTGGAATTTAAAATAAAGTACATATAATATTTTGGCAGCTGTTGCTATTTGAAGGGCAGAATTCAACTTTGACTGTAAACCAGGGCCTTGATTAGAAATCTAAGATTTATTTTGTCGTAAGACCATTGAGCAGATAATGGGAAGCAAAGAGCCGCATAAATTAGCGAGTTGGTATAAAACCTTCTTTCCCAATGTTTCATACATGGGAAAAGTCTAGAGCTGGTGAATGAATTATTAGTTCACCTGTATGCAAATACTGAAAAACCAGTAAAAAATAAAAATGAAAACAGAAAGCACATAATATGCTTTGTCCAGCAGCAAATATCCCAGATATAAAGCACACAGCAGCGGAAGGCGGCTCACAGACGACTCATAGACACAACTAAAGGCTTAGGATGATAGGAAACTAAATTCGTAGGATCCCTTTGCAGAAAGCAACCATACAGCATCAGGAGAAAGCCAAAGAATGAATGATATTGAAACAATAAGTTTAACTGGTGATTCATAATCCTGATTAGGTGGCGAGTTCTTATCGATATTCAAACATACACAAAGAACATCTTGAGTGGTCATCTGGAACAGTTAACCAACAGGAATGAACATGATGTTTAGCTCGGCAGATAAATCAGCGAAGGACAAGGGCCATTATGTTAGCAAGGGTAGCAGTAAATATAAGACATAAGAAGAAGCACACAACATAAGAACAACAAGAGGACTTAGAGCAGCAGCATGATCCAGCGGTATTTACAGTGGATAGTTGTCACAAGGAGTTCAGACAGGAAGAGCTAACGGCGATATTTACAACGCATGATGCTTTGTTCGAGGACGTAAATAAAGGAGTTGCCATGACAGTGGTTTGACACAATTCTACAGGTGTCAAAGCCCTGTCTTATAAAGCCGCACAAAAGTAAATCCAGTGCATGCCCAAAAGCGCACTAAGTCGACGATCTTCAAACCCGATGGCCAAACCGCTGCTGTGATGCAGTACAGTTGAGAAGGTCTGTTCAGCACGACATCCGTCCATCGTAGACTTTACTTGATAAGCAAGCAGAACATAGAAGAAACCCTGAGAAAGAAGAGTAATCACAGTTATTATCATATTGCGACATACCATGCATCATGGATGTAGAATAGATGGAATTGAAGAGATGTTAGTCTTACCGTATGTACATATTTAGATTACAACATGGAACGACCACTCCATGAAAGAACTACTGCTTCGGTTTCTTTGGGACGCCAGCACCCTTGGTAGGGTTGTTTGTCCTGAATTTGATCAATTGGCAAAAATAAAAGAAATATTAATAATCTTGTCTTCGCAAGAAAGTCTAGACCCATAGAATGTCGTAGAAACAACATGGATTTAAAGATTAGACACGTGAATTGGAGAACATAAATAAGCAGAAAACCAGCTTTATGGCTAATTATCTTGCATGGACGTGCAAGGAAAAATAACTGAGAACATATATAAAATGCTGAAGCTAAAAGGATGTTTTATTGAGCCTCTCATGAATGTGGAAATAGCAGGTGTACAAAGAAATGCCTGATCAAATAGCATCGCATGCATCAGCGAAGAAGAAAATATAGTCAAGATGCATATAGAGAGGTGGTTTTCATCTAAAAGAACAAAAGACCCACTGGATTACTAAATCAAAACCTAGTATAACTGTATAGGCGTCTAGCTTACAGTGAATCAATGAACAACAAAACAGTGAAAAGTTGATAATATTTGTTGTGCCCAGATAACTAATCTGCATATACCAATGAGCCACAGAAAAGGGAGCAAACTGGCAACAAAATAGTATGTACCAGCTTCTTAAGAGATATGACAAAGCAGCAAATACAATGGTAACTGGACCCTAGAACTATATTAGAAAGAGCACAGACCATGCGCATATACTAAACCAGGAGATATTCCATAATCTAATATCACAACCTAGTTTGTTTCATAAAAGGCAGAGCAAGACAGGAGTAAAGTCGATGTCTTTGTCATAGGCGCGGAAGTAGCTGAATGTAACAGTTCATGAGCCTTTACCTCTTGGCCTTAGAGGGGTCAGGAACGATGATCTTTGGATCCTCAGCAGTTGTGGTTTCAGTCTCCTGTCCAACCTGTACAGATTGGTGCCAACACAGATTATTGCACATCAAGCATAATTTGTGCAGAATAAGAATGATGTTTGCATATTAAGTACAGGCACTAACAGTTGGCATGGGTGTAGGCTGAACAACATTTCCAGCGGCGGCAATCTCTTCATTTTGGGTAACTGCGACAACCTTTCTAGCCTGGGCAGTAACGTTGCTAACGGAGGCAGGTAGTTCAGTGCCCTTAGACTTAGGGGGACCAATAAAAAGCTTGCGGCGAGCACTTTTTGGGCATGGGGACCGGCTGCAAAAAAGGAAAAACATCAGTCGTAGGCAAAGAAGAAGTATTTTTAGAATGTATGCTAGGAGAAATGGAGGATTGATACCTGGGTGTTTTAGGCACAATAGCATGTCCTTTTCCTTTGAATGCAGATATAGGAGTGTTCATCTGGCAAAGAAACAACACAAGCATTAAACGGGTGAAAGAGAACTTGAGAGAGGAAACCAGCAGCATATATACCTCATCGAGAGGTAGCACAACGAGTATAGACGATCCTATAGAGAAAGAGGTGGGAATGGGCACTGTCATGTCTGAGCCCTCAGCAGAAGACGATGCTCCAGAGGCAGATGATGCACCAACAAATGCAAAGGGTACAAGGTCAGGCTTAAAGGTTTCATCAATTCTGCCAACTTGGAAGGACAGCTGGGTGCTTGCAGGCTGAAAACTCTTGTTGGAGATAGAAACGACCAGCCTATACTTCTGGGTAACAAGGCGGGAAATTTCAACAGGCAAACCTACATCAGAACCTCCTATCTGAGCAAGATCAAGCGCACTTGTAAAACCTGGGTACTTGCGGTGAATCAAAGTCATGAGTGGCTTGCCAATAACTTGTTTTGCAGCCCTATCAAAGAACATAAATTCTGCTTCATTTGCGCCATCGCTTCCGAAAGTGCACACGCAGTATCTAGACATTGCAAGGCAAATGGACTCAGAATCAACCCAGTAGACAAACCAAAATAGACTATGAGGGAAAGGCACTCACGAAGGATCTGCTATGATAGAAGAACAGCCATAGTCTGAGCAACGGTACTGCCTTCCGGAGGTGTAGGCTGTTTTATGGCATTTCCGGCATGAGAGGAACCACCAGCGGTTGTCAGAGCCCAAGCCTGTGATAGTAACCTTGACGATAAACTGTTTCTTCTGCATTTAATGATGAACACAAGTATAGTGAGAGGATGCTAAAAAGAAAAGGGAAAGGTATAGAAGAAGTAAGGAGAGGAGGTACCAAGTTGTCAAATGGGTCAAGGGCAAGCAGCTCCTGAACACTCAGTTCAACGGGAGGTTCGCGAACAGGTGCTGGAACAATCACTTGTTCTCCTGGGATGTGAGCAGTGACGGCAGGAAGCCCTTCTGCAAGGCTGGATTAAAAATGGTTAATTGTGACCGAATCAGAATAGATCTATAAATCTCGACGACCGACAACCACATAGAAAGAGGAAATACCTAGCACGAAAGGCATTCATCTCTGGCAGGTCCTCGTCAATGTACCAGCGGCATGCAGAGCTACCACTCAGGCCTTTAATACCTATCGAGACACACAGACAAGGGAAAATGTGCATCAAACCGACAGATTGAACAACGGGCTAAGTGAGTTATAGATCAAACAATCACCTCGGTATGCTTTTGGCAGTGTTCCTACAAAGATAGCAATGACAGCTGTGGATTCACTTGCAGCACGGACCTCTTCTGCCTCGAACTCATGGGCTCGAGCACCCCAGAGAACAAGGCTGATTTCATTTCCGCTACAAGCCAGCAGGAGCGAGTAAATAGAAGGAAAGGGCAGAAGAAAAGCAAAACAAAGGAAAAATAAACAAGGGGCTCACATTTGATCCTGGAGAACCAGAGTCCTGGTATCTGAAGGACCAGCTTGATGCTGTGAGTGTACAACAACAATGTTTGTGACAACAATAATTCGGCCAATCACATCTGTAAATAGCAAAGAAAATGTAAGATAATTTAATGGAAGAGCAAGAGTAAGTAGGGCATACATGAGGACAGCATCGAACGACTAACCGATAAAGTGAGGAGTGTGTGGGCCTGGTATTGGGATATCCGAGAAGGTCATAAGGCTGTAAGTGCAGTATGGGAAATCTTCTTCATCATCCACCACAGGATCAACAGTAGTAAAGCGAGTGAACTGCATCATAAATGGGCTGTCAACAGCCCTGTAAGTGGGCTTTGATGGTTTGCACATGAACCTCTTCATTAGATAAACACTGCCTTCCCGCAAGACATCTTGCAGGCGGATAGCTGGCTCAGTAGGGATCCGGCCATACATGTGGGTTCCCTACACATTTACATTAGAATTTAGGGGCGCAGGCTAGAATTAGCAACATGAGCATAGATTTTGCAGTACAAAACAAACCTCTTTGTCAAGCACCACAATGTCAATATGCATAATGGCACCTTCATCGGTCCCACCTCGGTAGTGCCAGATGCGGGACACCAGAACCTTAGCATTCCAGAACATCTCTCTGTCATTGATCTGGGAGAGAAGGCTCATCCTCTGGCCCGACATCTGCAGTATACAAGCAGAGGTGAGAAAACAAGGAGAGACAGAGAAAGAAAGAGCAAGTCTAAAGATACTATTCACATGAACTCACTTGATCAGCTGGAAGGTAGAAGGGAATCAAATCGATGTGAGCAAGCAGGCAAAGGAAGCATCACACACGCGCGCAAAAGTTTTTTTGATGCAGGAAATTGGAGGACATGGCAGATAGGGCAAAAGAAGCGGCAAATATGCAAAAAACCCGGTTCTATTGCAGGAAGAATATAGAAACCACAAAAACATACCTAAGCAAATTCATTGGTTATATATTACAGGGTGTTACTAATACCGCCTAGCGAATGGAACGGAATATCTCAGGGAACACGATGTTCCTTGTCTGAGAAGCAGGCTCGTCATCCTCTCCTTTCATCAAGATCTTTAGTGATTTCTTTGAAGTAACACGAGACACCGCGACATAGAGCTGCCCATGCGTGAACACGGGTGTATCCAAGTACAAACCAACATTTGAAAGAGTCTGCCCTTGACTTTTGTTAATAGTCATTGCATAGGACACTCTAACAGGGAACTGTCGACGATGCAAAGTGAAAGGCCATTTAGGATCTTTGGAGGTCAACCCTATCCTCGGAATTAAGACAACGTCGCCTATGTTTGAACCAGTCATGACAATCGCCTCAATAACCTTATCAGCAAGCTTTGTGATTATAAGACTTGTGCCATTACATAAGCCTGTCGATTGGTTTAGATTTCTCAAGAGCATGATGGGAACGCCTACCTTTAGTACTAACCTATGGTACGGAAAGTTATTGACCTTAATCCCATTCAAGTATTCGACAGGGTAGAAAGCATCTTGATTGCGAACCGCATCAGATGAATTCCCTATAGTATCACAACTTAGGTACTCTCTCTCACTGGTAGGCACTAAAGACAAAACATGCTCATTGATTTTTTCAGCAGTTTCGTTCGTTGGTGTTAGGATTGCTCTTTCTTTTAGATAATCAACATTAGAGTACCTAGTAGGGATTTCTTTGTATACAGCCTGAACAATAGCATCAATTTTATCACCATCAGCATGTACTAAAAGTTCATCAGGGATAGTTATCCTTGATGGATCTGATTCCCCCTCACGGGCAACAGCAGGTGCTGTGCCATCACCTAAACTGAGAACCCACTCAGCAAAGTCAGCCACTTCAGACTGGAGCACCGGATCATCTGTGTGCGCAGTCAAACGCATGTTAATGTTTAGGTGTAGAACTTCAACAATATTCCAAAGAGGAGAGTTAGTGATTGCAGCAGCAAGAATCTGTGCTCGAGATCCACCCTCAATGACTGGTAATATTTGCCTAAGGTCTCCACCTAGCACAATAATCTTGCCACCGAAAGGAACTTTAGCTAAGGCAGGATCGTTAGCCGACAGGACATCACGGAATGACCGGTCCAGGGCCTCAAAGCATTTCCGATGGGACATCAATGCCTCATCCCATATAATAAGATCAGACGCTTCAATTAGAGTGGAGAGCATGGTAGACCTCTTAATTTCACAATTGCCATAATCAGGAAAATCAATAGGGATTTTGAACCTAGAATGCGCTGTTCTGCCAGCAGGCAAAAGCAAGGCAGCAACCCCTAAGGATGCAACCGACAGCACCACCCTCTTACTACCTCTAAGATAAGCATCAAGTGCATTCCAAAGGAATGTTTTTCCAGTACCACCATATCCAGAGACAAAGAAAAAACCAGGTTTTCTAGATTTGACACGATCAATTATAGCAGAGAAAGCATGCAATTGGTCTCTATTCAATCTATTATACATCACCTCTGCCTTTTTTAAAAGACTAACAACATCAACATCTAGCGCATCAGAAAGCATATCATTTTGCACAGAAGCATCATCGTATGCAGATTTTAAGGGTAGTTTGTGATCTAGGATGCATGCACTATTCTTAGCAAATATAACAGCTAATTCATCAAGTAGAATGTCTCTTAACTCAACAGGAGGAACAACATATGTGAAATTATTCTTCGACTTCTGAATTCTGTACCTAATATCATCAGCTAAGTAAATCTCGTATTTTTCAAAGAAAACAACTTCATCATTGACAGCACAGTGAAGGATCATAGTAACGAACAGCTGGCGCAATTGGTTTCCCATACCCCATTTAACAGCTTCGTCAAAAGCAGTATACCACTCCATGTCATCACCAAGCAACCCTCTTGCTCCACATGCTTCTTTGAACGTTGAGTATACAATGCCATTGTAAGTCCTAACATCCTCATAGCACGTTGCACCTTTGACAATCATAAGGAGCATTCTAAAATAGAAAAGCTCTCCGGTCGCTGGATGCACAGAGTATATTCTACCAATTCTATCGCTCCTTGTCCTAGTTTTCCATCTCTTGTCCTCAGCTACCCAAGACCACCTAGTTGGGAAATCACAGTAAGTTAAGGACCTAGCAGCAGGGTGAACCCTGTTTGCCACAAACCATTCAGTTAGCATTGTTTTTTGGAGCCAGGCATCACTAATCACCGAACTCAGAGTAGCATGTGTACGAAAGCGCATGATGTGCATGTTCAGGAGATGGACAGGCAATCTCTCAACAGACGGTGTTTTGTCGTGTATATCATAGCCGTAAACCCTCCAAAAAGAATCATAATCAACTATATAACGACACTCTCTGTACTCTTTAATCTCATCAACATCCTGGTCCCCATCACGCCTAAGGTTCTCAAACAGGGTTTTGGACTTATCTGGTCCTTTGGTAACATATTTATATAGATATTTGATAACATATGTTTTGTTACACCATTCAACATTAATATGTGCCTGCCATTTTTTTAATATAAGCATGTTATAGGGGATCACATGTCTATTATCAAGCCTGACATTGTTCTTCATTACGAAACGTCCATTGTCAGGCCGCCTATATAAGGGGAACCCACTTTCATCAATGGAAGTTTCATCCTGAAATGGTTTTGGAATTTTTTTTGAGCAAAAGCCCTTTTTCATGCAAGGGCATTTTGGACCATCAACGCCACAGGGGCCGTGCATCATGAACTCAGCAACAAGAGCATATCCCAAAGGATCCTGTACAGGATCAGGGATCTCAGCTGAGATATAAGAATTTATAAGGGCTGGTGTGACGACCCTATCATCGTCCTTCTTTTGCCAAACAAGTATGTGTGCATGCGGCAACCCCCTCTTCTGAAACTCAATAGTGTGCAAGACTGAAAATAGGAGGAAAAGGCGGAAGAAACAGTAAGTAGTAAATAAAAGGAGGAGAAGGGAATTGAAAGAGGATTGCAAGGGGCAGTACCAGCAACTACAGGACCAAAGGCATTCCCTTTTTTAATTCGATGAAGGTACTGCACAAGTTTCATGTGGTACACCCTAACAGCAATGTCAGCCCTATCCATCGCTGTTTGCCCAGGATCAACAGAGTCAAGGATTTGTTCCCACTTTGGGTTACACGTGAAAGTTGTGAAGACATCCGGCGACCCATGAACCCGTGAGACAGCAATAGCATCTTGAAATTTTTCATACATATACCGGCGACCACCAGTGTAAGCCGACGGCATAATATTCTTCTTCCCAACCTCGGACCCACCAACCATACCCTGTCCTACCGCATCGACAACACCCTGAAGATTCTCAGCCCGCATATCATTGTTACACTTAAGAATGAAATTGAGCCGGCATTCATCGATGCAGGCTCAGAAATCAATAGCAGCCTGTGATGACAACAGACCACAACATAGATATGGATTATGTTGTTCTGGTTTATAATGCGAGCAGAAGCAATAGAAGTCTTGCATGGTCATTTTAACCCTCTTGTTTGGGTCATCACTATCAGAATCAATATAGCGCACACCGAGCTGAAAGCCACGTTCACCGTACGGGAACAACAAAGGATATTGCAAAGGCATGTAAGTAGTATCTAAAGAGGAAATACGACAAAGATGATCTGCTTTAGTGCGTATTATCAGGTCTCTACATGGCGCCTCCAATGTAAACTCACCATAAACCAAAGCTGCTAGCTCATCAGTTGCAGGCAAATTAAACTGTGCGCTATCATTTTCTCTAGGAGCTATAAGCCTTATTGAAATCACCTCATGTTTATTATTTTTCAATATCTCGCTGGCCATACGGAATTTTTTGACCAAAGAATTATTTGCATCAAGCATCTGCATAAGACCCTTCACAATCTCCTTATCTAACCCAGCGCCAGTTTCATTCTGCTGACTTAAGGCCTGGATCCTATTGCTAACCTCATTTTCTCTGTCATGTATGTATAACTCTGCATATTTGGGAGAATCACCCTCATTTGGAAGCAGCGATCCTATACGATGACAAACTTGACCATTAATTTTAAAAATCTTTGGACCTCCACCATCGTTTATAGATCGGTTAATTTTTGCCCCCATAGATGTAAAAGCAAACAGGCAATTGTACTGGCGTATTTGCTTAATAAACTTTAAGCTGCGGGGCGGGCCTTTATAATCAAGCAGATCTGCTAAGAACGAAGGTGGTTTTTCAAAGGGTTTAACGAAGACCTTCCCAGCCTTACAACAGTTGTTGTAGGCCACTCGTCTTTTGGTGATAGCAGACTGTGACTTAACCCTCTCGCGCCACCAAAAGCTAGCCTGGCAGCGGTTGCATCGGTAGTCTGGACCTCCATAGTATGACCTTTTTGGATAAAAAGCTGTAGGAGAACCGTATCTAGTAAGGACAAATGACACCGGGAAGGCAGAAAGCAACATGGCTGATAACAGCACACAGGCATACCTTTAAGTATGCCCACTTCGTCAAGAGAAAACCCAACCCAATCAGGATGCAGAGGCGACGCAAGGGTATGCTCTGTGCAGACCATAAGAAGACACTAACATGCCAGATAACAAAAAGGAAGAAAGCTATGAACAACTACAGGAAATACGAACTGACCACCCTTGTTATGAGCGCGTAGTCTTTTCAACAAGAACTTGCACCTCTTACGATTCCGTGCAGTCTCAACAGAAGATAGGAAAGGAAAGAAGCCATCTCCTATGGATATAAAAAAGAGAGAGAATGCTAAGGAACCAAATGCTGGCTACTAAAACTCATCCAATTGAATTCAGAGGTGGACAAGCGGAATGGAACATACGCTTCCTCTTCCGAACAAGGGGAATGGCAGAGCTGGCCGGGACAGCAGGCAATGCAGCAGCAGCACGAGCAGCCCTGCGCGGGGCAACCGCACGCCCCGAAGCAGGAGGCCTCCCCAAAGGAGCAACAGAACGTGAGGGAACAGCCCGACGCGGAGCCATACCACGAGCAAAGGGACTAAGAGCACGAGAAAATACACAACATAGTGCTGCAACAAAAAAGAAAACAAACACCCAGAAAATATTGAAGCTGGCTTGGTGGAAATTAAACAAGACAAGCCCAGTTTATAAAACATAAAAGACAACGATATCGACATGGCAACAGAATTCAAATTTATGAACCAAACCCAAGGACGGTGAGGACAATATTACCATCAATTAAACAAGACAATGGAACAATAACAACAACCCAAACTGACTAAATAAAGGAAACAGATGCTAGGAGGCTTGAGTACAGCAACGCTAGATTTGCAGGCGGCCGGGCCAGGGCACGGAACACTCTTCTAGATGGGTCTGCGGCGGACGAGCGCGTGCAAGCAAGAATCCTCTCTAAATAAGCTGCATAGCGAACAGCTGATGCAGCAACAGCGACCGCGGCGTTTCCATAATTCCTATAGACAACAACACAATCATAGTTGTAATCTCTAACTACAAATCCATACAGTCCCTGCAAAAAACTAATTGCCTGAAGAGCAGCCCGTTCATACGCCTCTGCAGAACCCAGACACGCAGGACTCCAAAAGAAAACTCTCTGTGGCATCTCAAACACACCATCCCCAGGAACCTCAACCTCTACCCCAGCAAGGACATCGCCATTCCCATCGACCTCACACAGATAGGTAGGAGGAGGAAGTTCATAATGAGCCATGACAGTTTCTAGGATCGGCAAAACAAAGGATACCATAGCAGGCATCCTGGACATGAAAAAGACTGACCGAATTATAAGCAAGAAACAGCACCCGAGAGCAAACAAGGAAGAGAGCCACAAGGAACAATGAACAATAAACAATAGTAAATAAAAGCACAGAACCACACAATGCACGTAACACGCATGATTAGAACCAATTAAAAGACTAAATTCTAAAGGAATGTAGTAAAGCAAAAGCCAGGGAAGGAGGCGAAACCTTGCCAAGCTGGAAGACGGAGCGAGAGGCGTCACGTGAGCTGACCCACAACACAAATCTGGCGAACCGGTGGGCGAGAAAACCAGGCAACCACGCAGCCAAACGTCACAGAGGAAGACCTACAACACACCAAAAAAACGAACGAACATAAGCAAATGCGCACAAGCCTATGGGCTCGCCTCCCAACGAGCAGCCCTTTGCAATATCTTTACTCTCCAGCAAACAAAGTAGGGTCTAGACTAAACAGGATGGAAGAAGAAAGACAAAGAACAATGGCAATCTGAGCACACACATGCCTACCAGCAGCAGACAAAGAACAGTGGCAACCTGAGCACACACATGCCTACCAGCAGCAGACAAAGAATTACAGCAACAAGCTCCATTCAGAAAGGCACAAGCATTAAACCACATGCACAGGCCAGACGCACAGGAGCATTAAAGCCTAGACAACCGAGGAAGAAACAAAAGCAGAAATCACCTGCAACAGACCCCATGCCAACCTAGACATAACCACAACGGAGACGAAGACAAGAGCGCAACCAAAACATACCTAAAATAATAGGGCCAATCCGTCGATATAGGAACGACAACAACCAAAGCATCACACTTCAGATCAAACATGGCAGGCACTCGTCCATGTAAATTAACAGAGCCAATCCCTAGCTAGGGCTAGGAAACAAAACAACCAACGCATCACAGAACAGATCTAACCTGACAAACACTCATCCATGGCTTGGGAAACAAAAGATTGATCTCAAACCGGGGAAAACCCAGCCACGCATTTCATCAAGCAGTTGTAAAGCAGGGGAGAACCTCACCTCAGAAAGAAGGAAGAAGAACACGCACAAGTAGATGCAGCATCCCTGTAAATAAAAGAATGGGGAAGGAACACACAAGAACAAGTCAGAACACATTAATCTACGATGAGAGCAGCAGAAATCGACCAAATTGAACAAGAAACCCACCCTAACCAAACGCAACAGCAGCAGTGCGAGGAGCCATGCCGAAACAAGCCGACGACGGGGTAAGCAGACAACAAGCGAGCCGCTGATGACCGATGAACAACAAGAACGAGCGACAATGGCGGCTGGATGGCGGACGAGAGCAAGGAGAAGAGGCGCAGGCGGAGGGAAGTGGGACAAGACAGGAGGCAGAGAGGCAGGGGAGAGCAGAAGGAAACCACGAACCCGGTCAAGAACGCTTCTCCCACGCGCTGTAACTTTTACATATACCTAAGAAGAAACCCAAACCGCCCGACGCGTGGGACCAAGGATAAGAAGGGACCACCTCCAGCGAGAGAAGGGCAGGCAAGCCCGCGTAGCAGCACGCAAAGGATGAAAACTCTCTTTTACCCAACGGGCCGAGCGGAGCCACCCACAGGAACAACAACGACCAGATCAGGGCGCACACATGAGACTGACATATGGGGCCAGTCGCGGGTGAAGCGGAGACGCCGCTGGCGGGTGCGTAGGAGGACGGTAAAAAAAATCCTGACAGCCCATGATCCACCGGGCACAGCCCACCATCGACCCACCCCTACTTTCCATGGACCGAAACACGCACCGAGCGTGTCGCTGCAACGCTGCCCCACGCGCAAGCGTTGCCCACTCGTCAGCTGCTCCTGTGCCTATCGCCGGACGTACAGGAAAACGAGCGGCGGGATCTTTACCAGCCCGACAAGAACTACTGTTACCGCAGCCAGCGAGGCCAATCGAACGCGCAGGATCAATTTCAAACCGCGATGGCGCTGGTTTAGCGGGTACTCTAGGAGGCTTTATATGTTCAATGCCATGCTTGTTTGCTGAAATCTGTTATCGAAACTTGCTATGTTTACGTGGGTGCCATCATATTTTCTGATCCTTTTTGGCTTATGGTCAGTAAGGGACTTTTGATCTAGGCTTTGAGTAGATTCATGCCATGCCTTAGTTTGCTATTATAAGTTCCTGTATCATGTCTATAACTTGCTCTGAACATTGCTTCGTGCTGCTGTTTATGCCATGTCCAGCTTGTTAAAATATTGCATTTCTCCATGCTTGTTTGAACCTGTTATGATGTGAATGAGCCGTAGCTCAGTGTTCCTCTTTTGTAAAGCATCTCCTGTAGATCATTGCCATATGCTTTGTTTTTATGTTGGGGTGCTGTAGCATAGTTTCTTGTTGCTTGCAAAGTAGCATCGTGCTGTAAATCGCAGCGTTGTGCCATTCTTGTCTGGCTTGTCATTTGCAAACCGTGCATCCGTTCCCGGTGATCTTTATATCGATTTCGGCCGAAATCATCTCATCTTTCCAGCGGCATACTTGGTTTGCCAAGTTGATGCCTTGTTCATCATCTTTCCTTCCGAAGCACGCATATGCATCGCATATCACACCTCGCATATCATGACATGTTTTGCATCATGTTGCTTGTGCATTGCACCGTGATTTATTGTGGTTCCTTTGCTTGTGTTCTTGCTTTGGGTAGAGCCGGGAGACGAGTACGTGCACGAGGACTCTGTTGAGAACGCTTACAAGGATCCAGCCTTCGACAACTCTGAGAACCTTGCAGGCAAGATGACCATACCTTCGATATCACTTCTATCTTTGCTTGCTAGTATTCGCTCTATCGCTATGTTAGCCCTACCTGCCTTTGTTTACCATGCCTACCTATTGCCATGTTGAACCTCTAACCATCTTGTCCTAGCAAACTGTTGTTTGGCCATGTCACCGCTTTTGCTCAGCCCCTCTTATAGCATTGTTAGTTGCAGGTGAAGCTGAAGTTTGTTCCAGGTCGGAACTTGGTTACTTTGGTATATCACAATATCTCCTGTTTATATTAATGGACCTTATATATTTGGTAAAGGGTGGAAGGCTCGGCCTTATGCCTGGTGACTTGTTCCACTCTTGCCGCCCTAGTTCCGTAAACCGGTGTTATGTTCCTTGATTTTGCGTTCCTTACACGGTTGGGTGATTTATGGGACCCCCTTAACAGTTCGCTTTGAATAAAACTCCTCCAGCAAGGCCCAACTTTGGTTTTACCATTTGCCACCTAAGCCTTTTTCCCTTGGGTTTTCACGAGCCCAAGGGTCATCTTTATTTAACCCCCGGGCCAGTGCTCCTCCGAGTGTTGGTTCGAACTAGAGCACTGTGCGGGACCATTCCTTGGCAACTTGGATTACGTCGGTATCTGTACGCTTCGCTTATCCGGTGTGCCCTGAGAACGAGATATGTGCAGCTCCTATCGGGATTTGTCGGCACTTCAGGCGGCTTTGCTGGTCTTGTTTTACCATTGTCGAAATGTTCTGTGAACTGGGATTCCGAGACTGATCGGGTCTTCCCGGGAGAAGGTCTATTCCTTCGTTGACCGTGAGAGCTTGTGATGGGCTGAGTTGGGACACCCCTGCAGGGTATATAATCTTTCGAAAGCCGTGCCCGTGGTTATGAGGCAGATGGGAATTTGTTAATGTCCGGTTGTAGATAACTTGACACTTGACCTCTTTAAAATACATCAACCGCGTGTGTAGCCGTGATGGTCTCTTCTCGGCGGAGTCCGGGAAGTGAACACGGTTTGTGTTATGTTTGACGTAAGTAGTTTCAGGATCACTTCTTGATCACTTTTAGCTTCTCGACTGCCGCGTTGCTTCTCTTCTCGCTCTCACTTGCGCATGTTAGCCACCATATATGCTTAGTGCTTGCCGCAGCTCCACCATATTACACCTTTTCCTGCCTATAAGCTTAAATAGTCTTGATCTCGCGGGTGTGAGATTGCTGAGTCCCTGTGGCTCATAGATTCTACCAAAACAGATGCAGGTGCCGATGATACCAGCGCAGATGGCGCAACTGAGCTGAAGTGGGAATTTGACGAGGCTCTTGGTCGTTACTATGTATCGTTTCCAGATGATCAGTAGTGGAGCCCAGTCGGGACGATCGGGGATCTGTGTAGCATTTGGGGTAGTCTTCTTTTATTTTGGTTCCGTAGTCGGACCTTGAGTGTAATATGAATGATGGATGTTTATTTATGTATTGTGTGAAGTGGCGACTGTAAGCCAACTATGTATCTTTTCCCTTATGTATTACATGGGTTGTGCGAAGATTACCTCACTTGCAACATTGCTTTCAATGCGGTTATGCCTCTAAGTCGTGCTTCGACACGTGGGAGATATAGCCGCATCGAGGGCGTTACAGATGGCAAAGTGAACAAGGGTATATTTGATATACATGATATTGATGTGTACCTTACTAGAGTTTATAGTAACCCCTGAGTATTTGATACTTGTTCGGTTGCTAAGATTAGTAACTCGAAACAGGAGTTACAGAATAAACAGAAACTAGTTGAGGGTGATGTGACGATGTGTGTTGGAAGTGGTTCCAAGATTGATATGATCATCATCGCACACTCCCTATACTTTCGGAATTAGTGTTGAAACTAAATAAATGTTATTTGGTGTTTGCGTTGAGCATGAATATGATTTGATCATGTTTATTGTAATACGGTTATTCATTTAAAGTCAGAGAATAATTGTTGTTCTGTTTACATGAATAAAGACCTTCAATGGTCATACACCCAATGAACATAGTTTGTTGGATCTTGATCGTAGTGATACACATATTCATAATATTGATGCCAAAAGATGAAAAGTTAATAATGATAGTGCAACTTATTTGTGGCACAGCCGTTTGGGTCATATCAGTGTAAAGCGCATGAAGAAACTCCATAAAGATGGATTTTCGGAATCACTTGGTTATGAATCATTTGATGCTTGCGAACCGTGCCTTTTGGGCAAGATGACTAGAAACTCCGTTCTCCGGAACAATGGAACAAGCTACTGACTTATTGGAAATAATACATACCGATGTATGCGATCCAATGAGTGTTGATGCTCGTGGCATGTATCGTTATTTTCTGACCTTCATAGATGATTTGAGCAGATATGGGTATATCTACTTGATGAAACATAAGTCTGAAATAGTTGAAAGGTTCAAATAATTTTAGAGTGAAGTGGAAAAATCATCGTAACAAGAAAATAAAGTTTCTGCGATCTGATCGCGGAGACGAATATTTGAGTTACGAGTTTGGTCTTCAATTAAAATAATATGGAATAGTTTCACGGCTCACGCCACCTGGAACACCACAACGTTATGGTGTGTCCGAACGTCGTAACCGCACTTTATTGGATATGGTGCGATCTATGATTTCTCTTACTGATTTACCACTGTTGTTTTGGGGTTATGCATTAGAGACAGCTGCATTCATGTTAAAAGGGCACCATCTAAATCCGTTGAGACGACACCGTATGAACTATGGTTTAGCAGTAAACCTAAACTGTCGTTTCTTAAAACTTGGAGTTGCGATGCTTATATGAAAAAGGTTTTCAACCTGATAAGCTCGAACCCAAATCGGAGAAGTGCGTCTTCATAGAATACCCAAAGGTAACTATTGGGTACACCTTCTATCACAGATCCGAAGGCAAGTTATTCGTTGCTAAGATGGATCCTTTCTAGAGAAGAAGTTTCTCTCGAAAGAAGTGAGTGGGAGGAAAGTAGAACTTGATGAGGTAATTGTACCTTCTCCCTTATTGGAAAGTAGTTCATCACAGAAATCAGTTCCAGTGATTCCTACACCAATTAGTGAGGAAGTTAATGATGATGATCATGAAACTTCAGATCAAGTTGCTACCAAACCTCGTAGGTCTTCCAGAGTAAGATCCGCACCAAAGTGGTACGATAATCATGTTCTGGAAGTCATGTTACTAGACCATGATGAACCTACGAACTATGAGGAAGCGATGATGAGCCCAGATTCCACGAAATGGCTTGAGGCCATAAAATCTGAGATATGATCCATGTATGAGAACAAAGTATGGACTTTGATTGACTTGCTCGATGATCAGCAAGCCATGTTAAATAAATGGATCTTCAAGAGGAAGACGGACACCGATAGTAGTGTTACTATCTACTAAGCTCGACTTGTTGCAAAAGGTTTTCAACAAGTTCAAGGTATTGAATACGATGAGATTTTCTCACTCGTATCGAAGCTTAAGTCTGTCTGAATCATGTTAGCAATTGCCACATTTTATGAAATCTGGCAAATGGATGTCAAAACTGCATTCCTTAATGGATTTATTAAAGAAGAGTTGTATATGATGCAACCAGAAAGTTTTTGTCAATCCTAAAGATGCTAACAAAGTGTGCAAGCTCCAGCAATCCATCAATGGACTGGTGCAAGCATCTCGGAGTTGGAATATACGCTTTGATGAGTTGATCAAAGCATATGGTTTTATACAGACTTTTGAAGAAGCCTGTATTTACAAGAAAGTGAGTGGGAGCTTTGTAGCATTTCTAATATTATATGTGGATGACATATTGTTAACTGGAAATGATATAGAAATTCTGGATAGCATGAAAGGATACTTGAATAAGAGTTTTTCAAAGCAAGACCTCGGTGAAGCTGCTTACACGTTGAGCATCAAGATCTATATAGATAGATCAAGACGCTTGATAAGTTTTTTCAATGAGTACATACCTTGATAAATTTTTGAAATAGTTCAAAATGGAACAGTCAAAGAAGGAGTTCTTGCCTGTGTTACAAGGTGTGAAGTTGAGTAAGACTCAAAACCCGACCATTGCAGAAAATAGAAAGAGAATGAAAAGTCATTCCCTATGCCTCAGTCATAGGTTCTATAAAGTATGCTATGCTGTGAACCAGACCTATTGTATACCTTGCTCTGTGTTTGGCAAAGGAATACAATTTTGATCTAATAAGTAGATCACTGGACATGGGTCAAGAATATCCTTAGTGAGGACTAAGGAGACGTTTCTCGATTATGGAGGTGATAAAAGAGCCCGTCGTAAAAGTTACAACGATGCAAGCTTTTACACCAATCCAGATGACTCTAAGTCTCAATCTGGATACATATTGAAAGTGGGAGCAATTAGCTGGAGTAGCTCCGTGCAGAGCATTGTGGACATAGAATATTTGCGAAATACATACGGCTCTGAATATGACAGACCCGTTGACTAAGCTTCTCTCACGAGCAAAACATGATCATACCTTAGTACTCTTTTGGGTGTTAATCACATAGCGATGTGAACAAGATTATTGACTCTAGTAAACCCTTTGAGTGTTAATCACATAGCGATGTGAACTAGATTATTGACTCTAGTAAACCCTTTGGGTGTTGATCATATGATGATGTGAACTATGGGTATTAATCACATGCAGATGTGAATATTGGTGTTAAATCACATAGCGATGTGAACTAGATTATTGACTCTAGTGCAAGTGGGAGACTGAAGGAAATATGCCCTAGAGGCAATAATAAAGTTATTATTTATTTCCTTATTTCATGATAAATGTTTATTATTCATGCTAGAATTGTATTAACCGGAAACATAATACATGTGTGAATACATAGACAAACATAGTGTCACTAGTATGCCTCTACTTGACTAGCTCATTTATCAAAGATGGTTATGTTTCCTAGCCATGGACAAAAGAGTTGTCATTTGATTAATGAGATCACATCATTAGGAGAATGATGTGATTGATATGACCCATTCCGTTAGCCTAGCACTTGATCGTTTAGTATGTTGCTATTGCTTTCTTCATGACTTATACATGTTCCTGTAACTATGAGAATTATGCAACTCCCGTTTACCGGAGGAACACTTTGGGTACTACCAAACGTCACAACGTAACTGGATGATTATAAAGGAGTACTACAGGTGTCTCCGAAGGTACATGTTGAGTTGGCATATTTCGAGATTAGGTTTTGTCACTCCGATTGTCGGAGAGGTATCTCTGGGCCCTCTCGGTAATGCACATCTTTATAAGCCTTGCAAGCAATGTGACCAAATGAGTTGGTTACGGAATGATGCATTACGGAACGAGTAAAGAGACTTGCCGGTAACGAGATTGAACTAGGTATTGGATACCGACGATCAAATCTCGGGCAAGTAACATACCTATGACAAAGGGAACAGCGTATGTTGTTATGCGGTTTGACCGATAAAGATCTTCGTAGAATATGTAGGAACCAATATGGGCATCCAGGTTCCGCTATTGGTTATTGACCGAGAATAGTTCTAGGTCATGTCTACATAGTTCTCGAACCCGTAGGGTCCGCACACTTAATGTTACGATGGCAGTTATATTATGAGTTTATGAGTTTTGATGTACCGAAGGAGTTTGGAGTCCCGGATGAGATCGGGGACATGACGAGGAGTCTCGAAATGGTCGAGACGTAAAGATCGATATATTGGACGACTATATTCGGAGTTCGGAAAGGTTCCGAGTGATTCGGGTATTTTTCGGAGTACCGGAGAGTTACGGGAATTCACCGGGAGAAGTATTGGGCCTTATTGGGCCATACGGGAAAGAGAGAGGGGATGCCTAGGGCAGGCCGCGCGCCCCCAAGGCCTAGTCCGAATTGGACTAGGGGGAGGGGCCGCACCCCCTCCTTCCTCCCCTTCTCTCTTCCCTTTCCTTCTCTCCTACTCCTACTACATGGAAGGTCTCCTAGTTAGACTAGGAAAGGAGGGAGTCCTACTCCCGGTGGGAGTAGGACTCCTCCCTGGCGCTCCCTCCCTTGTCCGGCCGCCCCCTCCCCCTTGCTCCTTTATATACGGGGGCAGGGGGGCACCCCATGACACACAAGTTGATCTACGGATCGTTCCTTAGCCGTGTGCGATGCCCCCCTCCACCATATTCCACCTCGGTCATATCGTCGCGGAGTTTAGGCGAAGCCCTGCGCCGGTAGAGCATCATCATCGTCACCACGCCGTCGTGCTGACGGAACTCATCCCCGAAGCTTTGCTGGATCGGAGCCCGGGGATCGTCATCGAGCTGAACGTGTGCTGAACTCGGAGGTGCCGTACGTTCGGTGCTTGGATCGGTCGGATCGTGAAGACGTACGACTACATCAACCGCGTTGTGCTAACGCTTCCGCTTACGGTCTACGAGGGTACGTGGACATTACTCTCCCCTCTCGTTGCTATGCCATCACCATGATCTTGCTGTGCGTAGGAAATTTTTTGAAATTACTCCGTTCCGCAACACGTTAGTCGCAGGAGCCACCCCGCCGTGCCCGGAGCCGCCTCCCATAGCCGCCGCCGGTCCGCGCCCGGAGCCGCCTCCCGCAGCCGCCACCGGTCGCCGTGGCCGTCGCCCCGGGAGCCTCCCCGCCGGCCTTTTGCCGCCTGCCGCGGACGCGCCCTTCGTCGCCGGTGGCCGCGCACATTCTGCTGACTCCAAGACGAGGAGCCGGTGCATCGACGCCAATGCGGGATCTGTCTGCCCTCCTCGCTCGCCGTTGACGCCGCCATAGGCGGAGGTGCCGCTGCTCCACGGGATCCGGCAAGGTCGTCTTCCATCACGACAGCCCATCACGGGTGCAGGTGACTGGGGCGTGGTAGTCGTCCCCATCGTCTCTACTGTCCCCATGCCAAGCGGTGGTCCTTCCCGGTGGCCCTTGCTCCTTCGCCAGCGCGCTCCACGCCGGGCCGCCGCTCTGCTCCTCCGCCAGAGCCCTGCCGCGCCCGGTCGCAGCCTCGCGCGCCTCCGTGTCGGCCCTCCACGCCTCTCCGCGCACGCGCAGACGGCCCTCCTCACCTCCCACGACACGCCCGAGGAGCTCAACTGACGACGACACCCATCTCCTTTCAGGTAAATCATGTTCCGATCTTTATATTCTGTTATTATATGCTTGTACTGATTTCTTAACTTCCCCGTGGTTTGCCCTTAATCCACTTGCATCTTGAGGGTCCTAAAAACAAACACTGCATACTGTTTTATCATCTCAACGATGTTCAGATGCATTTTCAGGGTCCTCTGATTTTCACAATAAAAAACAACTTCTGCTGAACATAAACATCATGACAAAGGTCCTTTTTTTCTTGAATTTTTTTCCAGGTCCTTTGATTGGTCTATTCTGCGTCAAAGGTCCCGTTCATCTCGGGCAAATTGCGTTGCAGCCTCAATTGTACATGTGCTTCAATCTATTTTCATGTTGTTTTCTTGGGCCTTAGTGTTTTGCTTCTTGGGTGTTTGACGAACGCTTCACAAATTAAGCTCCTCTTAACAATTTCATAGGTGTCGGTTGGCCTGCAGCTCGTGTGGTCGGAGGTGCTCGTGTGGGCGGAGGTGCTTGTGCGGGATGAAACTTTGGACGATCTATGTTCATGTCATTGTTGTTTATAAATATCTTCTGTTGTTCTAGATGATAGTCTTGACTTTTCCGGTGTTCATGGCGGTAACTAAGGTATATCTATGTTGTAGTCGACAAGGAGGCCTACCTATGATGCCCGTGCAGTTGAAAATGTTTGCAAGGCAGCCTACGATGTCTGGTTGGAGGCCTACTTATGATGTCAGATTGTTGTACACGGAAATTTTGCGGGATAGTTTGCAAATTGGGAGTTTATGTTTTTCTTAGTTAGCTTTTAAGATTGTTGTAGTTAAAACATGAGATGGAAGCCTCATATTGAATACTTAGCTATGTTACAAATTTATAGTAGTGGCTATCTTCTACATCAGCCTGTGTTCAAATAGTCTATTTTGTATGTTTGTTCACAGAAGTTGATTATCCTAGCATACAACTACCCTCCGGTCGTGAAGCCTTAGATTGAATACAAAGCTATGTTGCCAATGATCTCATAACCTTGCCTGTCACATTGCACCTATGATATGAGGAGTACGACAAATTTTACAAATAGAACATATATAATTTGTGGTAGCAGAATTACATTGAGTACTGAATATTTGATTAATAATCCTTACTCCGTATGGAGCAAAGTTTACAACCTTTATATCTAAAGCAGTTTAACTTTGATACTAGGCAGTGGGTATGCTAAGCTTTGCCACTTTCTGAAGTGTGTTGAAATAGGAGTTCCACTTCTTGATTTTTCAGGAAACTAAAGAAGAGCGTTTGAGGAAAGAGGAGAAGTGGGAGGCACAGGAAGATAAGAAGGGGAGAAGGGAGGGGGGAAACGAGAAGTTGCTCAAGAAGAATACTAGAAACGCCTTACCAGTAGGCTTTCGTTGCAATGTTTTCATGGATTATTGGATGAGTCTTCCTCTTGATTGTTTTTTTAGGTAAGTTCATGATCACATTGAAAATATGTGATGGATACATGGAGTTTTGTGGATGACCTGATTTATTGGGCCTTTTTGAGATTTTTGTTTGGAATTAATATTCAGCACAACCATTGCCAAAGTATATTGATCAACAGATCAGCTTCTAAATCATTCATCATTTTCAATGCTTTGTGTGATGGGTTCAGTAAGATGATGACATCCGATTAATATCTTGCTGTTCGGGAGGTTTTGACTATATGAAAAATATTGTTTTCTTGCCAGTGAAGATTAGCATGTTTGTACGCCTACCCTATAGTAAATTGCCGTATTCAGATCAATTGTTGGATTATCAGGGTCATGAACTGCTAAAAGATAGTGATGATCCCTTGAGTCTATTATAAGTGCCATTTTAGTTAGATGTCCTTTTTATCAATTTGTTTATGATAATAATTGAGAAATAATAAGCATTGTGGCATATCAAATATTACCATACATGGAAAATACCCTTTGGAATATGGTGGTAATTACACCTGGTTTTGTATTTTATTTAAAAAATCAGAAAAATTTAAAATGTTCCAAAACATTTTCCCAACAAACTTGATTTGTCGTTTCTGTCGTACAAAAATATTTTGTGACAAAATTTTAGCAAATATTCTCTGACAATAGCATGAACAGTATTGTATATAGCGACAAATTTGTTTTTTTACGTCCACAACAACATGAAAGTCATTTCTTGGGAAAAGATTTTATATGGGTGCAATGTGAAAAACATTATTATTGGAGATATATCATGTATGAAGGAAAAACTATGTAAATATCAACCCGTATTTTGATAATTATTTGATGATAAGTGAGACGTGCGTTGCACGTGCAAGCTTACTAGTCGTGTGAAAAAAACTGATTATTTGTTGTGCGATCAGACAAATCCATTCATGCCGTTCCCTGCAAAAATAATAATCATTCATGCCGTTTAAAAGCGTGCAAAGAGGTCCAGAGGTTAAAAAGAACGGGCAGGGCTCAGACGTCGCAACGCGGCAGCGCCAGCGACCGTGGTGCGAAACGATTTTTCGTACGCATGCGGAAACGGCAGTAACAATTTCCTGATGCGTTCAATCTTTCGGTCCAAGTCGACGGGGACGAAACCAGACAGCTACATCCGGGGGAGCTGCAAACACATATGCACATTCCTGAAGACCGAAGAGCGTTCCACCATGTGAAGAAAAATCAGCAAACAAGTTATGATTTCAGAGTGGGCTCTGAACATGCGGCAAATAAAAAGAGGAAAAAGGGAAAAGACACATGGATGCCTTGCTTGGCAGGGTGATAGAATCAAGTCCTTCCCTCCACTGGGATCTGGGACCAGTTCGATTCAACATCCAACTGTAAAGAAAAAGAGCACAGCACAGTACAAGATCTTCCATTCTCTTCAGAGAACATCTGCTAGCGTTGCTAACCTGGTAACTTAAACGTGCAGGTCCTATCATCTACTTACATGTGGAGCAAGCTATCATTGTCGACGGCCCATAAGATGCTACTATGTCTTTCCTCTGTGTTTGTTAGTTGGAGTGTCAGATACTGCCTTGGCCTAATGGTGACACGGAAGCGATTGCGCGACACCGTTCAAATGGAGCTCTTCAGCCCGTCTCTCGAGTCGGTAATCCATGGCTCTCCAGGTCTTGCAGCTGGTTAGATCTCCGCGGCGCTCCGTCTGCTTTGCATCCAGAGGCAGTCAGTCCAGAAACGAACAAGAAAGCTGTAGATAAAACCTGAGGTGCAATCAATCAAAACAGACTTACTAGGACCATGTTCGTCGTCATCGCTATCGCCGTTTTGAGATGTGAAAAATGGAGTGAGGTAGTTTCTGTCCAATGCGGCCAAGGAGGTCGTGCTGCAACAACATTCAAAACAAGTGGTTTCAAATGCATAGTAGAATTCCTGCGGAAAATCGTGTGCCTAAACTTGGTGTCATTAAAAAAATACTCGTACAGCATACTTAAGTGCGTGTCAGCAACTTTCAGTGCTCCTGCAGCCATGAGAAGCATGTGGTGTCCTTTGATTAGTAAAATTTAACTGCTAGCTTACTTTTTCTGGATTTCTTGGAGTTTCAGTTTGAATTTGCTTGTGGTAGAAGTCCGCTCTTCATTGCCCAATTCTATGTTGCCCGCATTATTGTTCCCCTCATAGTTCTCCTGGTCCTGCAAGTCAACAATGAATAAAACTAGTACAAATTTACAAATCGTACAGGATGCTCAACAGCTACCTACAAGCCTTTATCAGTAGAAAGAAATAATACACCAGTAATCCATGAAGATCCCATACCTATCACATGTATGCATATACGGGCCACAACAAGGCTGCATTATCTTATCCCATGAGGCCATGACAGAACCAGTGACAACCACAACCATAGATTACTATAGGTCATTTATTGAAAAGTTTCTAAAGAAACTTAGTTTCTAATAAATGAACTTATTTGTTATTAGCATAGAACCTATTGGAGCATAGCCTATGCTGCCACGGCGAAACCTATACTGAACGACAACACAATCGTGCCAAATTTTCTCTCGGGAAAACGCAAAAGCTTTGCGTCTCGATGCATTGATAGATAAGAAGTTTAATTACATGCCTAGATTGGGATTTGTAACCATGCCATCTGATAGGCAGAAATGTAGGATATAACGTGCCAATTTTGATGAAGTGCATATTACTTGCCTCAAGTGAAGAAGGGCGACGACCATCATTACCATCTCCCACAACATGCAGAGCTTCAAGCATTGTGCTTGTTGAGCCTCCAATCAGAAGTACCTGGATTATCGCCATGAGAGAAATTATTCGGGATGGTCTACACTCGATACTAGCAGTAGTAGCAATCCCAGCATGTCTTCCTATTGCCATAGCAGTTCTTTCACTAATGACATGTCTAGTGTAGTCTGATTGTTTGATATCTTACTGTTAGAACAACAATAGATATGGTAGCACTCAAAATTGTCTGTCCATGGCCGTCAGGAAGATCATGAACAGATTGAAGAGCAAGGGCAAAAGCCATAGCCCCTCTAAGACCTGCACAAGTAAATGCACAAAAACTTTGATAGAACTGCTTAATATGCCAAAAATTATACTGAGCAAGCATGCTTGTCAGACTACATACCACTATACCAAAGTGCCTGTTGATATTGCCTGGATATTTGCCGCTGAGGTGGCCGTACCATATTTACCAAGAAAGCACACGAGAAAACATTTGCAGCCCTTCAAAATAAGAGGACACGGCAAAAACAAGCAACTTCAGCAAACTCATATACATGAATAATGTGCAGTTACCCAATTCAGTTAAGAAATTTAGAGCCTGCCCCGCAAATGCTTCAGCTTGAGCATCGATCTATTGTATACCAAATACGATGCCATTTTTATAATGCTTGTGTGGTTCTGTCAGATCTTATTAAGTCTGTCGTATCGGGAGGTTGATGTTCAGTTGTTGACAGCTTATTGGCAGACATACAAACGAACCCTCCAACCTCACCAAACGAGCCTTATGCAACAGCAACAATGGAATTTGAACAAGGCCGAATGAAAGCATACCTTGCAACTAATATGAAGATCTTCATGAATCGAACGAAGTAAATGCTAAGGAAAAGGAAAAATAGCAGTGTATCTCATAAGAAGGAATTATGCGCAGTATAAAGTAGCTCCCAGTCAAAGTGAAGGATACAACTGAGAAAAATATGAACCCAATGTGTGACCAGCTTTGACGCTCCATCGCAATATCAAATCCCATATATATGAATCTGTAGGGAGATTAGACAAGTTTGTATGTAAATTTACCAAAAACAGAAAGCTTTTAAGTGTTGACTTACACAAAAGTTTCTGCTAATGACGAAAGCAGATGGAAAAGTGCAGCAGTGAAACGCTGGGAGTCCTCTGACAAGTTTGAGAATGTGTATCTCTTCATCACCTAGAAAGAAAAGTTCCACTATCAAGTAAATAACTTCAGGCAGAAATAATAATTCCTGACTGCCTCATTTAAGTTGAACCTACGACTCCAGTAAAGAGTATTGAGACTATGCCAGACAGACCAAAGCCTTCAGCTAGCATGTACCTGCAAATGAATTTACAATTGAATCTAGAAGCCTCAAAGCCTGAGAAAAAGTAATTCAAGTAAGGTGTGCTTACGAGAAGTATGGGAAAAGCACAAACAAGCAGCTCTCGAGGTTATAAAGGCTGAAAAAAAAAGAGTGCAATTGTTTATTATATCCAGGTAAACTTTGTTTCCCAAAAAAAAATTTGATCAGGGATGTTACTTACTTCTCAACACCGAGTGTTGAATACTTGAAGAGGTTTTACAGAATTAAGGACTAACAGATGGTTACCAGCATGCCAAAATAATGCAGAATACAACCTAACGGCATGCTAACACAAGATCAGTTTTTATTCAATCCAGATATGAAAAGAACACATCTAGGTTTAATTTTTCCACCAAAAGCATGTAAGCAGTGTCATCATATTCAAGCAGAGTAACAAACCAATATTGTGTGATCAATGCTTCAGAAGCATTACCAAAAGAAAACATCACATATAAATTGCAGCTTTCAGTGGGAGAAAACCATTAACGCTCTACTAATGATGCAAAAAGTAGGGTGAAGGAAGGATATGAGAGCAGAAATAAATCCAGCTCCAACACCTGCAAAGATAAAAGTAGCTAGAAAGTCAGTTCTCAACTGCCATGCAATTTGCACCTATATGCATAAGCATAAAATAAAACCAGGGGAGATAAACCACAGTGACATCAAAACTGTAGGCAGGAAATCTGTAGAAAATGACCATATGAATACATTGTTCGTCACGATACCTGTTGACATTGACCCAAAGAAGTTCTCAAGAAACCTTAAGATAACTATGAAAATGTTTTGGCTAGAAGCATTCGTCCTCAGAGATGCCATAGTCCTGAAGATGAAGGGAGTCAAGGCGGATCCGGAAGAAGCAAATGAATGAACCAAAGGAGATCACAAATACGGTGCTGACCTGTACAAGGAGATTGCCATCTTCATCGCCACAAAACAGATTGATATCAAGCAAGGTGTAAGTATCAGTAAGAGCAATAATACTAATAATTTTACGTAAACAGAAATCATACAGCATCATTTAGCACAGATTCACCGAAAACCAGCGCATAGAGGTTCACATCCGTGCCAAGTTCCTGCAGTTAAATGAAAAGTAAGTAACCATTGCTTCTAGGATACCAGTAAACACAGTGTACTAGTACCTAAGTTGGCGACAGAAACCTGAAATATCGACAGCACAGTTACAGGATCAGTTGCTGACACAAGGGCACCAAACATCATACACTCAACCAGAGGCATCCTATAGACAAGATGTATTAACCCAGCAAGGTAGCTGCAATGACAGCGCATCATCAGATGTTCACAGATCAAAGGGTTGGCATACAATATTCATGCAAGCAAAGTAGTCTAGACTCTTACACTAAAACACCGGTGACAATGGAGGCAATTAAGGTTCCAACGATTGCAAAAGTAATAATAGCACCAAAGTTTGAGAAGAATGGTTTCTGCAATTACAGAGATAGTATATTTTAGCTGCAGCTAGACAGAATCTCGAAAAATAGGGGCATGGGAAACGCAGCACTTACTGGTGCTAAGCTGAAGCCGGACTGGGTAGCATGCAGTCAAGCAAAACATTTTGCGTGAGATTTACAAAAGACATAGCCGGAAGTATAATGAAGCATTTTTTGGAAAAGGGAGGTAAAATGAAACATATGCTAAGGATATAATATGATAGGAGGCAGCAAGAACAGAAAGAAGAGCTCCTCCCGGAAATTGAACCATCTCCTGAAATTACAAAGAAACGGATATCATATCAGCATGGTAAACAAGGAACATGTTGAGACACTTAGGTTCCTGGGAAGAAGGTAGTATATACCTTGTACTTTTCTGGGCGTTAGATACGCTAGCAAGCCCTCCCACGATCAACCCTGCCATAAGTGGATGGTAGGTTAGCATAGAGTCACAATAGAAGAGATTTATCTAATTCCTGGACCAAGTATAACTAAAACTGTAACTTGCGGACGTCCTCATCTTTTTGCAGACCAGCAGCAAAATCACAAGAGGATCAGCAACAAAAATTATGAAACCATTGGGTATGCTCACATATGCAAAACGGATATAACCAGTTGATACTGCAGGTATGTTATGAAACTTCATTGCCATCATTATTTATAACCTCAGAACTCAGGTTTCAGCGTAATAAAGAAATAATTTCGAAATGAGTAGCAG
>NC_041393.1:222945459-222976522 GCF_002162155.2 Triticum dicoccoides | reverse complement strand
AGCATGAAACAATGTTCCCAAAGTGCTGACAAAATTCATGGATGCAGATACTTCATTGTTGCAAACCTTGCAAAATCTCATACTCAAATTTGTCTCTCTTGTCGGAAACAAAGAAAGAAGAGCACTCAGTTATGAACAATGTTATCAATTTGCTACAGTACTGCTTGACTTTTTTTTATCCTCGATAACAGGGGGATAAATTAGTATGAAATTTAACGTAACATTATGTGAACTACATCGATGAATTTGTTCAGAATTTTCTGAAATATTTTATCCTGAATTTGTATGTGATTTTCTCAAAAAGGTGGGAAGTTGCGCTGGACATGAAGCAGTTATCCATGCCAAAATAGACCATACACTATGGCCCTTGAGATGAAGGGTGGAGCCACAACATGGGCATGATGCGACATGAAGAAAGTGTAGCTCCTATTTTGCTATTTAAAGGCATGAGAACATCAGCACAGATACTCAACAAAAAAAATGTACAAAAAGGAAAAAAAATGAAGCATTCGTTTTACGTAGAGCCTTCGTGATCAGTTGTCTGACCAGTTGTTTCATGCTTCTGAAGCAGATTAAACTAAGTACAACACACTACAGTTCAGCAACTGCAAGCTAAGCCTTGGTGATCTAAAGCAAGCCCACAATCAAATGGTCAAACATGGTCAAATTCATCTCTAAATTGGCCACTGTGTTCTTGATTCATGAATCCGTAATTTTTGGAGTTGGACTGAGATATTTTTTTTAGTTCGTGCAGCAACAGATTCAGCAGTTGACTATTGTTAAAGGCTTCATCGTGCTATCAGCCAAACATCGTACCACCAGCATTCGATCGCCCAAACCTCAACAAAGCAAGCCCGCTACTGTAAAACGGGCCTCCCGTTTTCCCGGCCAACCGACACGTGTCAGGAAACCGCAGTAACCCGGAGAGGCCACATCAATCAAACAGCCCAGAATCTTCAAAATGGCGCGGGCGCCTGACGTACAGCAGACGTACCGATGAGGAGCGACGCGCTGGCCTCGGGGAGGTAGTAGACCCTGCGGCGGCGGAGGAGGTGGCTGAGCACGAACGCCAGCACCAGCATCGATATCTGCAGCAGGATCCCCACCCCCGCCGCCTCCTCCTGCTCCTCCACCGTCGGCGCCCCCTGCGGCGCCGCCCCCGCCGCCATCCCTCCCTCCCACTCTTCCTCGCAAGCTCTCGCGGGTGCGAATGCTTCCTTGGCTTCGGCGCCTCGTTTGATTCCCGATGATTCCTTTTCCGGGATATTTGTCGCTGTTTTCCTTTCGAAAGTTGTTTTTCCGCCTCTGAAATTTTCTTCGGGTTTCCTCTCGTGCTCGTTCCTCTCTGCGTGGACGGCTGGGATGCGTTTGACTACACCTGACGGCTGGGATGCGGCTGGGACTGGGGGAGCTTGCCACGTCTCCGTGGACATTTGCACGGAGGAAGCTTCAAAGAACATCAGTCGAGTTTCACTTATTAAATATTCAGCCTGCAGTTTTCTTTTAATACGGTACAGACACAAGCGCTCATATACACGCTCATACACTCAATCCTACGAATGCGCATATGCACATCCTAACCCTATGAAAGGTCTCTTCCCACTTAACGTCGAAAATTCTGAAATAAATTCAGGATAAATGCAAGCACCAGGATTTGAAACCTGATGGACTAGGCATACCGCTGTCCTACTAACCATCCAACCACGGCTGGTTTGCAATATTCAGCCTGCAGTTGTTACAAATAGTGCTTCGTATCTTTATTTGAAATTAGTATAATATAGTAAATTTCATTTTTTTACGCTCTAATTTCATGTATGTGATAACAATTACCCTATTTTTGTAACTTTTTTGTATTTTTATCCAATTTGTGTCACAAATTATCCTCTTTAATAAAAAAATTTCAATCTGTCAAGACGGTCCCACGTATCAGTGCTTACTTGGCTCTCGAGTCTCGACATAGACCGAGTAAAATTTAGCCAACCAGTTTTCTTTGGTCAGTTTTGATGGTTCCTCTCGTGTTTCTCCTAAGTCGTACCTAAGCAGCCAGGCTTGTAGATTTTGTGGATTTAGGCACCGGCGTAGTGGGGGGAAATGGTGATGCAACCCGAACTCCCGTGCATGAGTGCCTCCTCCTCCCAAGGGGATACGATGACGATTTTGGCCTCCCATGGAGTCTGATGGATGCATTGACCACTAACGGTGACGTGCATCATACTCGCCTTGAGCCCAAGCAGGCTTTCCTCGGGAGACGATGGTGAAGGATGGGGACGGGGAGGCGGTTTAGGAGCTGGTCGACAAACGATGGGGGCATAGGCTGGGGATTTTGGGGCAGGGAGGGGTTCACAACATCATGTACTACACGACAATTTTGCAAGAAAAAAGAAAAAACGCATGCAAGTGGCCCATACGCCATCGATTTATTCTTGAATACGGCGACCAAAGTGAATTTGAAGGACAAGTCCAATGGATGTCGATGAGTTTTACTCCGTTAATGATACATACTGATGACCCATGAGTATAGGGGATCAATCGTATCCTTTCGATAAATAAGAGTGTCGAACCCAACAAGGAGCAGACGAAAATGACAAGCCGTTTTTAGCAAAGTAATTTCTGCAAGCACTGAAATTGTCGGTAACAAGTAGTATGATAGTAAGATAACTTGTCATGGGCAAGTAACTGTAATGGTAAATAAAGTGCAGCAAGGTAGCTCAATCCTTTTTGTGGCAAAGGACGGGTTGGACGATCTCTTATAATAAGCAAAGCGTTTTTCAGGACACACGAGAATTTCATATAGTCACTTTCATCATGTAGGTTTGATTCGCCTTCGCTACCCTGATAATTTGATATGTGGGTGGACCGGTGCTTGGGTGTTGTTCTTACTTGAACAAGCCTCCCACTTATGATTAACCCCCTCGCAAGCATCTGCAACTACGAAAAAAAATTAAGATAACAATCTAACCATAGCATTAAACATATGGATTCAAATTAGCCCCTTACAGAATAGCGCATAAACTATGGCTTAACCTTCTGTCACTCTAGCAACCCATTATCTAATAACTACTGCAATCCAGTCCCTTAGGCCCAAAGAATAAGGGAATCACAACATACATATCATCAAAATATACGAATATCAAATTCACATGATTACTTGCAACATGACTTCTCCCGTGGCCTCAAGAACAAGGGCAACTACTCACAAATAATATTCATGCTCAAGATTAGAGTGGTATTAAATAGCATAATGGATCTGAACATATAATCTTCCACCAAATAAACCATCTAGCATCAACTACAAGATGTAATCAACACTACTAGTCACCCACAGGTACCAATCTGAGGTTCCGGTACAAAGATTAAACACAAGAGATGAACTAGGGTTTGAGATGAGATGGTGTTGTTTAAGATGTTGATGAAGATTGGCCTCCCAAAGATGAGAAGGTTGTTGGTGATGACGATGGCTTCGATTTCCCCTTCCGGAGGAAATTTCCCTCGGCGGAATCGCTCCGCCGGAGGGCAAAAGTGCTCCTGCCCAAGTTTCGCCTCGAGACGGCGGCGCTCCGTCCCGAAAGTCATCTCCTTATTTATTTTTCTAGGTCAAAAGACCTTATATACCAGAAGATGAGCACCAGAGGTGGGCCAGGGCCCCCACTACCCATCAGGGCGCGCCAGGGGGCTGGCGCGCCCTGGTGCCTTGTGGGCACCTGGGGTGCCCCCCTCTGGTAGTTCTTTTCTCCAATATTTATTATATATTCTAAAATAATTCTCCGTAAAATTTCAGCTCATTTGGAGATGTGCAGAATAGGTATCTGTGACATAGCCTTTTCAGGTCCAGAATTCCAGCTGATGATATTCTCCCTTTTTGTGTAAACATTGCATATTATGAGAGAAAATGCATTAGAATTACTCCACAGAGTGTTAGGATGCATAAAAACACTATAATTAACAGTAGGAAAACATGATGCAAAATGGACGTATCAACTTCCCCAAGCTTAGACCTCGCTTGTCCTCAAGCGAAAGTCGATATCGAAAATCATGTCCACATGTTTAGAGAGAGGTGTCGATAAAACAAAATACGGACATAGTAGCATCATGCTTATTATTATAACAACAACAAACTTTATCATATAGCTTCTCATGAACAAGTAACAATTCATCACAACATCGAAGTAGAAAGCATAAACTTAAATGTGTTGGTGTACTCAAGTAGGGGCGCTCCTTCGTACCCCTTATTTGTGCACGGGCAGTCAGAGCCGCGCCCACGGTCACACTTAAGCAGGGCAGAGACAGGGAATCAAGGCCGCAAGATGGCCAAGGCAACGCCAAGATAGAGGCATAAAGAGCAAGAAGGTGAGGTGGTTTCCCCCGGCAGGACCCTTGCCGGGGCAGCCTCCATGGCCCTGGTAAGGACCTTGCCGGGGCAGCTTACCCGACGCCAGTGGAGCGCGCCACCCTTGAGCCCCAGTTTTTCCAACACCGCCAACCACGTTGGGACCTGGGCTCGGGAGGCGCCTCCATGATGGCATGCAGATCTTCGTGAAGACAAGAAACACTTCAAAGCAGAAGAGGATTAGAAGACGACGAACCTCGGCGAAATCCTTGTCGAGGAAACCCACAAGACCCCCGGCAAGACCCTTGCCGGGGATGACCGCAACGCCATGGCAAGACCCTTGCCGTCTTGCCGGCAAGGCCCTTGCCGAGGACATCCGCGAGGCCACAGATATACACATCAAAGTAAGACTAGGGTATTACGCATCCACTCCCATGCAGCTGCCAGCCCACCAGCTAGGCAGGCGCCTGCGTGTCGACGTGAGGCTTCCAGGCCAACTCAGCATATGCCTACGTCGTGGCATGCAAACCTTCGTGAAGGCCCTACCACCACGCCACCTCAGCAGCCTGCCAGCCTACATGGCGCTGACCGCCTCGCTAGCCCGGGCGCGTGTCAAGGCAGGGCGAAGCGGTGATAAAGTGAAGGGGACACGTCAGAGGCGCATTAAATGCGTCTTGTCCCGTAATGACAAGCGATAGGCTTACCCACAGTACCCGATGCCACCTCCTGTGTACCACTGTGGCGATCCCCTTGCCTATAAAAGGAGGCCCAAGGCATCCAAGAGAAGGATTCGGACCCTTGGACAAGTTACGCTCGTTGTAGCTAGCTTAAGAACTCCAAGAACACAGATATACACATCAAAGTAAGACTAGGGTATTACGCATCCTTGCGGCCTGAACCTGGGTAAACGACCCGTGTGTTTGTGTTGTCTGCTGATCCCGCTCTTCTCACGACCCCGCGCCCCGCAACCGTAGTAGGGATTCTTGTGATCCCATAGGTGTCGTTTCCCACCGACATCTTTGGCGCGCCAGGTAGAGGGCGTAGTAGTGAGAATCTGGTTTAGCAGCTGGTCGAGCAGCTCCTCATCGCCATGGCTTCCAAAGAAGAAGGTGACCAAACGAGGAGCTCCGTCAGCAGGTGCAGCAAGCGTTCGCACGACAACAAAAAAGTTAAGTCATGCAAAACTTTGAGTAATTCCTTTTTATATAAAGGTTATCCTCCTCGGAGATCTTCCCTTGGTATGAGAAACCTGCACGCAGTGGGGCCCGTCCATTATTGGCAACGCCCTTGGTCTGTTTCGAGTCCGCTCAACAGATCGAGAGGCTGCGTCGAGAACGGCATGGTGGCCTTCCGCTATTGGCAACGCTCTCGCTCTATCTCGAGTCCGCTCGATAGTTCAAGCGGCCGCGCTGAGAACGACAAGGTGGTTTGCACGGCAGCAAGCACACCCTGCCGACCGCTAAAGGATTCGTCCTTCAAAGCATGGTGGTTTGGGTTCGCGCGCCGGCAAGCCTACCCAATTGGCGTAGGGTGGACATACAAGGAAGGGTTGAGCAGGGGAATAACATGCATCAAATTTAAAACACTACAGAGTTATATTACATCAATTGTTGCTGTGGTTCTAACTAAAGATATGAATTATCTTGGTAGTGAACCCGCAACGGCAACAAGAAACGGGGTGCCTAATCCCGACGCTGGCCCTCTATCCTCTGAATTCCACCGACGCAGCTGATGATGGGCTCGATGCGCTCCTTGAGCACCGAGAGGTCTGCATCGCCCGGCAAGCTATCCAGCGCGGCGTCAAAGTCAAGTTCGGGGTTCTAGTATGCCAGCTTGGTGAGGACCTTGGTCATAGCGCCCTGGCAAAGTATCTGGGCCTCGTTGGCCAAGGAGCTCACCTGGTTGGAGTCGAATCATTCCAGGGCTCCAAGAACGCCCTCGAAGAACAAGGTCAGCTTGGCGTTGGGGCTCGTGCCCGGTTCCAGGGCGTACCTTACTTCCGGCATCTTCATGTCGGCCAACTGCTTGGTGATCCTGTTGGCGACGTCGGCAAGGCGGCTGATCCAGAGGTTCTCGCCCTTCATGAAATCTACGTGGTTGGCAGCGGCGTTCTTCCGCAATTGTTCCTCCTCCGCCAGGCTCTTGGTCAGGGCTCCCTCCCGGGCCTTGGCCTCCGTGAGCGTCTTCTCAAGACCCTCCAGCTTCAGCTTCAGGTCCTCGATGGAGTCATTGGCGCGGGAGAGCTGCTCGTCCTTGGCAAGGTTTTCGTCTTGCGCCACCATCAAGGCGCAGCGGGCCGAGTCTCTCTCCTTCACCAGTTGATCGGCCCTGGCCTTCAGGCTGTCCCGCTCCACCTCCATCTCCTTCACCTTGTTGTCGTGGGCCAGGGCTTGGGCATCGAGCGCTTCCTTGTGCTTATGCTCCAGCTCATGGGTCCGCGCTGCGGCAAGCTTCTCGACCTTCTCGTCCTTGCCGCGGAGTGTGGCGGCAAGCATCGTCTCGCGGGCGGCGAGGTCCTCCTCCTAGGAGTTCAGCTCGGCCTCGCGCTGGGACCGGATGGCCTCGGCCTTGGAGGCCTCCTCCCTCGCCTCCTCCCGGGCTTTCTCAATGCCGGCCTGCTTCAGGAGGAGCTCCAGCTCGCGCTGCGCCTGCTGGCCTTGGGCGGCCTTCAGCTCCTCGTGGGCCTAGTGGAACCAGGCCTGTGCCTCAGTGACGTGCTTCTCGACGTCCGCCTCCGCCTGGCCCGCCACCGCCTCCCTGGACTTTGCCTTGTCTAGGCAAGCGTGATGGAGCGCCTGCAGCTTCCAGAAGCTGGCACCCATGGCCCGGAGAAGCTGCTCCTCCTGGGTGCCACCGCCACCAGCGCTTGGCTCCTTGATGAGCCCGGCAGCGGCGAGCACTTCGTCATCAAACACTTCCCCCTCGGCCGGCGCCCTGGTGCTTGCCGTCCCTGGGAGGTGGACGAACAAGTCGTCGCTCACCTTCAGGTACTTTCCTGAGCCGGAGGCAGCAAACAAGGAGGGTTGGTCGTCAACCACCTCATCCTCGGCAGAGGCCTTGCCAGCCTCCTCCTCGGCAGCGCCCTTGCCGGCCTCCTCGGCGGCACCCTCACCGGTCTCTCAGGCAAGCTCCTTGGCGGCATCCTTGGCCACAGTCTCGGCGGCCTCCTTGGCGGCAACCTTGTCAGCCTCAGCCACGGCGTCCGCGGCGACCTCCTTGATGATGGTGTCGGTGTCCTCCTGGTCTGCCGGGGGGGACCTGGATGCCGAAGGAGGAAATGAGGCAGGGCCAAAACCAAAAATCAGAAGAGAAGAAAGAAGAGTAAGAGAAATCGGATGACTCACCCGTGCCAGGCTGAGAAGAAGCAGTCTCCTCCCCGCCCACGTCCATTGCCGGGACGGAGCCACCGGCGCCCAAGTTTACCTCCTCCTCCTCCTTCTTGCGTATGGGCTCGGTGTCTGGCACCCTTGCCGCGGACGCCCCTCGGGGCGGCGTGGTCGATGGGGGCGGCGTGGTGGGGGTGGCCCTTGGTGGCTCCTCCTCCTCCTGCTCTCCTCCTGCAGCCACGGCAAGGTCAGTACCAAAAAGCCACGCCCTGGCGCATGTTGACAGGAGGTAGGTAGTGAACGCACGCTGGAGGCTGAGCCGGGGGCTGCGCCGCGGGCTGCTGTCCGGGCTGCTCTCCACCACCAGCGGTGCCTTTGAGGTACCCGCCGGGGGCTGGCTGCCCGTCGAGGCCTTAGCCCTCTTCGTCGCCCGCTGGGCCAGCGTCTCTGTCTCCCTGCAAGAACAAGTCAAATCAAGGAAGGCAGCGTGATTCGTGAGGATGGAAACGGTGAGGGGCAGAGTGCTTACTCGTCCTCCTCCTCCTCCTCCTCTGCTGCCTTCCTCTTCCCCCTCAGGCTGAGGGACGAAAAGTCAAATACGATCTCCGTGCCAGCACCTGCGAGGGAGGGGGAGGCGATGGAGTCCGGAAGCGTTTGGATGAAGAAGAGGCAGTCATCTTCTTCTTCGCCACCGTGGTCTTCTTCTTCGCCACCGCGGCCTCCTTCTTCGCCGCCGTGGCTCTCGTCACGCGCGCGGTTTCCCTTGGAACTCCTTGTCGTGCCTCAGCCTTGCCGAGCTGGACCGGCTCGCCAGAGCTGGCCCGACGCAGGACGCGTCTCCTCTTCGTAGCCGAGGGGTCACCAGCCTTGGCCTCCTCCTCGGACGGTTCCTTTCCCATGCCCCCGACAGGGGGGCCTCGGTGCTGGCGCCGCCCGCCTCCTTGGCGGACTTCACCCACTCGACGAGCTCCTCCTCTTCTGCGGCCACGGCGGCCTCGTTCTCCACGCCACTGGCATCACCGGCCAGCCTGGCGAGCTCCGCCTCCATCGCCCTGGCGGCGATGTAGTTCAGCTCCTTCTGGGTGGTGTCCTGGATGAGCAGCAGCTCATCATGATCGAGTTCTTCGACCAAATTGGTGAAGAACTCCTCCACCTCATGTGCCGGGGGCTTGACCCAGGCCGGGTCGGGACCTGCGCGTTGAAGACCCGCATCATGGCGAGGATTTTGGCCTGCCGGGAGTTGTTGCTCAGCGGGACCACTCCCGGCGATAGCCCGAACAAGGGCCCCTTGATGACCTTGCCGGACTTCGCGGCCTTGCCGATCCTCTCCACCTTGCCGTTGGCGTACACGTCGAGCTGGAAGAGCCTCCGGCAATACCAGGAGTGCCCTAGCACCGTGAGGTTATTCCGCAGGCCAGTGCGGAGCCTCATGATGTCGGCCGCATTCCTGAAATCCCAGGCCGGCCTCCCTTTCTTGTGCAGCGGAGCGATTCGATGACGGATGAAATCCACCGCAATCATCTCGAGGGTGAGCCCGGCCTCGGTAAGACGGCGGATCCTGGTGGTGGCGATCGAGAACTTCTTGTCGTTGGGGTCGAGGCCGCTTCAGTCCGTGCCACGGAGCAGCGGATCCCGACGAACACCCCGACAGAACTCCGTCGGGTTCTCCTTCACGATCCAGCACCACCGGGTCCGCCACTCCTCCCATCTCTCCTTCGTGGCGCCCTCTGGGTACGCGCCTTTCTCTTGGCCCCTCGGGATCCAGGCGACGGTTCTAGAAAGGGCGCCCCCGGGTTGGACGCAGGAGGAGAAGTAATGGCGGAAGAGCATCGTGCTGGGCACCACCCCGGCGAAGCCCTCGCAGAGGTGGGCAAAGTACGCCAGGCACGCCACGACATTCGGTGTGAGGTCCAACAAATGGAAGCCAAAGGTGCACATGATGTCGTTGAAGAAGTCGGAAAAAGGTGGGCATAGCCCGCAGTATAAGAAGTCAACAAAGAATGGGTACTCTTTTTGGCCACCCTTGTTGCAATCTGCGGGGAGGGCACGCGTGGCGGGATGCACCGGCGTCACCGCCCCCCACAAAGGCTTGAAGTAGTCCTTGAGCTTGAAGACATCGACGGACGACGGGATGAAATAGGTGGCATGAGCCCGCCGCGCCGCCGCCTCGCTCTCTGACGTCTCCTTCTGCCTCATGTCCTTGGCCACGCCCTTGCCCTTGCCGGATTTATGCGCCATGGCGACTGGGGAGAGAGCAAGAAATTGGAAGGAGTGGGGGCCGCAGCAGCAGCGAGCGAGAGCTTGAAGAGGAAGAAGATAAGGGCGGCGATGATGAGATGAGGGAAAGCACAGAGGGTAAATGAGTCACGCACCCGCGATTATTCCTTTTTATGGGGAAGACACGGGCTGCGTCTTTCCCATTTATTGCGACATGATGCATGCCTACAGTGACCGCCCCACGCAAGCCCCCCACATCACGCGTGACCCCCACGTCGCGCATTCAACGTGGGTCGTGGGGAAGCGCAGCGGATGAAAAATCACCGCAGTAAAAACTGCCCCGCCTGCCCACGCACCGTTCTGGGCCTGGCCCAACAACGTGTCGCGCTTATGTGTGGCCCAGGCCCGGGGGCTCCTGTTGGTGTACTAAAGTAGGGGCGCTCCTTTGTACCCTTATTTGTGCACGGGCAGTCAGTGCCGCGCCCACGGCCACACTTAAGCAAGGCAGAGACAGGGAATCAAGGCCGCAAGATGGCCAAGGCAACGCCAAGACAGAGGCATAAAGAGCAAGAAGGTGAGGTGGTTTCCCTAGGCAAGACCCTTGCCGGGGCGGCCTCCATGGCCCTGGCAAGGACCTTGTCGGGGCAGCTTACACGACGCCAGCGGAGTGCACCACCCTTGAGCCGCAGTTTTTCCAACACCGCCAACCACGTTGGGACCTGGGCTTGGGAGGCACCTCCATGATGGCATGCAGATCTTCGTGAAGACAAGAAACACTTCAAATCAGAAGAGGATTAGAAGATGACGAACCCCGGCGAGATCCTTGCCGAGGAAACCCACAAGAGCCCCAGCAAGACCCTTGCCGGGGATGACCGCAACGCCACGGCAAGACCCTTGCCGGGACCCCGGCAAGGCCCTTGCCGAGGACATCCGCGAGACCACAGCCAGGCCCGCATCCGCCAAGTTTCTACCACCACTCCCATGCAGCTGCCAGCCCACCAGCTAGGCAGGCGCCTGCGTGTCGACGTGAGGATTCCAAGCCAACTCAGCACATGCCTACGTGGTGGCATGCAAACCTTTGTGAAGGCCCTACAACTGCGCCACCTCAGCAGCCTGCCAGCCTACATGGCGCTAACTGCCTCACTGGCCCGGGCGCATGGCTAGGCAGGGCAAAGCGGCGATAAAGTGAAGGGGACACGTCAGAGGCGCATTAAATGCGTCTTGTCCCGTAATGACAAGCGATAGGCTTACCCACAGTACCCCGATGCCACCTCCTGTGTACCACTGTGGCGATCCCCTTGCCTATAAAAGGAGGCCCAAGGCATCCAGGAGAAGGATTCGGACCCTTGGACAAGTTACGCTCGTTGTAGCTTGCTCAAGAACTCCAAGAACACAGATATACACATCAAAGCAGGGCTAGGGTATTACGCATCCTTGCGGCCAGAACCTGGGTAAACGACCCGTGTGTTTGTGCTATCTGCTGATCCCGCTCTTCTCACGATCCCACGCCCCGCAACCGTAGTAGGGATTCTTGTGATCCCATACCCCTCGCACCCACTCCAGTAAGTGCACCTCTTCGGGGTGTTGCGCTCCCGTCGAGGACGTGCCAGAGAGCTCCACTGGCAAGAGCAAGAAGTCCAGAGCTGCACCACCAGAGACCAAGAAGGTGTCCGTCAAGGAGGACGGCACGAGAGGAGCTTTCACCATAAGATCCACCCTCGATGGCAAATAGGAAAGCGAGCTTGTCACTTTCCTACGGGTGAATGTCGATGTGTTTGCATGGTAGGCATCCGACATCCCCGGCGTTCCCAGGGAAGTGATTGAGCACCATCTTGCTGTCTGTCCTCATGAGCGGCCCGTTAAGCAGAAGGTCAGGAAGCAAGCTCTGGAGAGGCAGGAGTTCATCACGGAAGAGATTAGGAAGCTAGAGGCGGCAGGCTTGGTAAGAGGGGTGCTCCATCTGACATGGCTGGCCAATCCGGTAGTGGTGCACAAGGCAAACGGGAAGTGGAGGCTGTGTATTGATTATAGAGATATCAATAAAGCTTGTCCAAAAGATCCTTTCCCGTTACCGCGCATCGACCAGATTGTTGACTCCACAGCCGGGTGTGACCTGCTACCATTCCTCGACGCCTACTCAGGGTACCATCAGATCTTCATGATAAGAGAAGATGAGGAGAAGACAACATTCATCACCCCATGTGGTACATATTGCTTTTTACGGATGCCTTTCGGGTTGAAGAGTGCTGGCTCGACTTTTGCAAGAGCAGTCCAGATTGGTTTTGAGCCCCAGCTACATAGAAATATGGAAGCTTATATGGATGACATAGTGGTCAAAACCAAGGACAAAGCAACACTTGTGCAAGATTTGGAGGAAACGTTTGCAAACCTGCGCAAGATCAACCTCAAGCTGAACCCTGAGGTGTGTCTTCGATGTCCCGTCCGGCAAGCTTCTCGGGTTCTTTGTGTCGCAGCGTGGGATTGAGGCAAACCCAGACAAGATCAAGGCCATCGAGCAGATTGAGGCACCTAAGCGGATCAAGGACGTGCGTCGGCTCACTGGCTGCATTGCCGCCATGAGCAGATTCATCCCCAAGTCCGCTAAGCGTGCCCTTCCCCTTTTCAAGATCTTGAAGAAGGCGGGCCCAATGGAGTGGACCCAATGCTACAGGATTTGAAGAAATACCTCTCCTCTACCCCAGCGCTGGTTGCGCCTAAACCACAAGAACCGTTGCTGCTGTACCTAGCGGCAACAAATCAAGTGGTTAGCACCGTGCTAGTGGCGCAGAGGGAGGTTGACGAAGAGGCGGCAACAACGGCAGAGTTGACGGGTGGCGAGCCAGAACCCTCCCCGGTAGGGCTTGGTCGCGGCAAGACTGAGCCCCCGGCAAGGTCTAACACGAGTGCAACGGGGCCCGCACAGCTAGGTTAAGTGGTGCAGAAGAAGCAAATGGTGCAGCACCCAGTTTACTTCGTCAGCTCCCTCTTGTAGGGGGCTAGGTCGAGGTACTCCGGTGTGCAGAAATTGCTCTTCGGCCTCCTTATGGCCCCGAGGAAGCCGCGTCATTACTTCCAAGCGCACGAGATCACCGTTGTTACCCACCTTCCGTTGCAATGGATACTGCATAACCCAGATGCAACGGGAAGGATTGTGGAATGGGCCTTGGAGCTGTCAAGTTTTGGCTTGAACTTCGAAAGCACCTCGACGATTCAGAGCAGAGTCTTGGTGGAGTTCATTGCCGAGTGGACCTCGACGCCCGACGAAGAGGTCCAGGAGACCACTCTCCCCGGCAAGGAAACAAGTCGCAACTGGATTATGTACTTTGATGGGGCCTTTTCGCTACAAGGCGTCGGTGCTGGCGTGCTGCTCGTCGCACCCACCGGAGAGCACCTCAAGTACGTGATCCAGATGCACTTTCCCAGGGAGATGTCAACGAACAACACTGCTGAGTACGAAGGATTGCTTACCGGTCTTAGGTCGCGGCAGACCTCGGGATCAAAAAGCTCATCGTCAGAGGCGATTCACAGCTTGTCGTCTGGCAGATCAACAAGGATTATCAAAGCCCGTTGATGGAAGCTTACGTGGATGAAGTGAGGAAACTGGAGGAGCACTTTGATAGTATACAGGGAGAACATGTCCCCCGAGTGGAGAACGACATCGCCGACTACCTGTCAAAGTGCGCTGCCCTCAAGCTACCTGTGGAACTAGGTACTTTTGTGCTTTGGTTAACTCAACCATCCTTGAACCATCAACAGAACAGAACAAGCGGAGGAAGTTAGGCCCCGGCAAGTACTTACCCACCGATCTCCCTGGAGCCGCCGACGAAGATGTTGTCGCGGACGCCGAGCCTGCCATGGGACAACCGACTCCGGCGGGGCGCCAAACCCTTGCCGTGGAGGCAACCGTTCCCGCGGCGGAGGAAATGCCTTTGGTCCTTGCCGTCGAGCAACAGGCTCCGGCGTGGGCGCAGCATACCGTCCGATTCCTCCAAATAGGGGAGCTTCCTGAGGAGCAGGAAGAAGCAGAGAAAGTAGCCCACCGGTCTGCTCTGTACCAGTTCGTTGACAATGTTCTATACAGAAAAAGACCGAATGGAGCGAAATTGAAGTGCATCTCCCGGGAGGAAGGACTGGAGTTGTTGGCGGAGATACATGGAGGCATATGTGGCTCCCACATACGGTCGAGGGCCCTTACCGGCAAGGCTTTCCGGCAAGGTTTCTTCTGGCCCACTACCCTCCAGGATGCGACGACACTAGTAACCAAGTGTGAAGCATGCCAGTTCCATTTGAAGATGCTTCATCAGCCAGCTCAAGCCTTGCAGATAATCCCTCTCTCCTAGCCATTCTCGGTCTGGGGGCTCGACATACTGGGCACTTTTCCCCGCGCCGTCAGGGGCTTTGAGTACTTGTACATTGCAATCGACAAGTTTACGAAGTGGCCAGAGGTGGAAGCAGTGAGGAAGGTGACCGCACAGTCAGCCGTCAAATTCTTCAAGGGGCTAGTTTGCCGCTTTGGTGTGCTGAACAGAATCATCACCGACAACGGCACGCAGTTCACAAGGCACACCTTCATGCAGTATATTGAAGACCTCGGCAACAAGGTCTATTTTGCCTTCATGGCACACCCACGGAGCAACGGCCAAGCGAAGAGGGCAAATGCTGAAGTGCTACGTGGCCTGAGGACGAAGACTTTTGACAGGCTGCACAAGAGCGAGAGGCACTGGATTGATGAGTTGCCGGCGATTCTTTGGTCAATCAGAACAACGCCAAACTGAGCGACCGGCCAGACACCCTTTGCCCTGGTTTACGGGGCAGAAGCAGTTCTCCCCATGGAACTCATATACATGTCACCTCGAGTGCTCGCTTATGGTGAGCTTGAGCAAGAGTTATTGCGGCAAGATGATGCAACGCTCCTCGAGGAAGATCATCTTCAGGCGGCTGCGAGAGCAGCACGCTACCACCAAGCCTTGCGCCGCTACCATAGCCGCAAGGTTCATGCCCGAAGCTTTGAGGAAGGCGACCTTGTTCTTCGGCGCATTCAGTCGGCCAATAATTCCAACAAGTTGACGTCGAAGTGGGAAGGCGCTTATCGGGTAACACGAGTCACCAGGCCTGGCGGAGTCCACCTGGAGACCGAAGATGCCATTCCAGTGAGCAACTCCTGGAACATCGAGCATCTTCGCAAGTTTTACCTATAAGGCGCGGCTACCACCCCCCTCGGCATGCCACCTTTTGTACAAGCCTTGCCAGCAAGGCATGTAACCCTCTGTACAAAGCCAGGCGCAGACCCTGAGCATAAATAAAACGAAGCGTTGGCGCCCTAAGTTATAGCATGCATGCTAGATTGAGTCTCTCCCTCGGTTAGGGTTGATAGTGCTTAGCAGTGACTAACCCCTAGCATAGAGGTTGACTTTGCGTCTCTTTGTTCCTGTCCATCCTCTTTGGTTCACAGGGTACATAAGTGTTTCCGCCAAGCTAAGGGGAAGGAAGAGAACAAGCCGGCGCTCCGACCTCGGCAAGCCAAGCTGCCGGGGGCTGAAGATACAAAGGTCCACCCACGGCAAGCTAGGGTTGCCGGGGGTTGCAGATCCAGATAAGCTTTCCTATCTCCTGTTATGCATTTTCGTATGTAGATTGGGACGTATGAAACCTCGTTTTATTCCGAGACTGTCGTGCTCCCTTCATTCCTACCACCCAAGAACTTCTTCTTGGTTTGGAATCTGGTTGTAGCTGCGGCGGCAAGGAAGCAAGCGTAGGGCCCACCCCTACCTTGTCCCTGCCTCCACCAAAGGCGTGAGTATGGTCGAACGGAGTAGGGGAGCGGTAAGGCCTGCTGCCGGGCAACGATGTTTATATTGAAAATAACAAGGATTTGTTCCTTGGTATGGGCTTTTCTCACACACACACAAGACCCGACAAGCACCCTTTTTTCATTAATACGTTCCATACAGGTACAGTTCATACGGAATGAAAACATGAATAGAGAGGTTACAAGTTTTAAACCTAACTAAGGCCCATAGGCTTACAAGCTGAAAAAAGATAAGGTGCCCGTAATCCCTTTCTTGTCCCTCTCCTCAGGAAATGGAACAAGAAGGCGAAAGGGTAGAAGGAGCGCCTAGGCGAGGTATGAGCAGCAGAAGGCACCAAGAGAACATGTCAGTGGCCGCCTAGGAGAGAGCTGGTGGTGGTGGTGCCGGAGGAAGAGCTGGAAGATGAGGCAGCGGTCCGTCAATATGCTACAAAGGCGTCGGTGCCATCGTACTCCGACTTGACGGCCCGCCACCTGCCTTCTTTGCCTTCTTCGGCCTTCCCACGCCAGCCGCCCAAGGAGGCGACCCCAAGAAGTTCAAGGAGCCGGCTCCACCGGGAGAAGGAGCCTGGTGCAGATGCTGCTGCTGCCAACACCGCCCCGAAGCGGCGGGTCCGACACCTAGTCGGACCCGTCATCCTCTTGCCTGCTACCCTCGTCGTCGCTGCCGCTGTCCTCCTCGTCGCTCTCGCTTGAGGACGAGTCTTCGTCATCCGAGGAGCTCTCCACGCAGCACTTCAGGCGAGTTCCGAAATCGCCGAAGACCTTGACGGAGAGGAGGCCATTCTCCATTAAGTTGAAGTAGAGAATGAGCCCCGCCGTTAGGCTGTGGATGCGAGCAAAGGCCTTCCATCCGCGGCGAAGATACATCACATGAGGGGCTGGGAAATCAACATTGGCTCATGTGTCGCTGTTCCCGCATCCCCTCATGTGCAGCCTCAGCGCCTGTGGCGGATCGAGCTCCATCTCCCGAGCGAATGGGGTCGGGAGGCGAAGACGATGGCGCGCCGGCCAGCACAGCCTGATGAAGAACCCGCGGGGGTTGTCCCCGATGTGGCCCTCCATTGGGGGAAGGACCGCTGGTGGAGGCGAGGCCGATGTGCCACCCCGTCCTCCTCTTCCTCGAGCACCATGGCGGCCTCGGCCTCGCCCCCTCCCCCTTCCCCTCGCGGCCGGCTCCGCCGCCACGGGCTCTTGGGGAGGAGCGACGCGTTGTCGAGCAGAGACCCTTGCCGCCACCATCGAAGCATCAACGCGCCCTCTCGCCATGACAGAGGAGAGGAAGGAGCAGGGATGGGGAGAGGCGGATGGCGAAGGAATGAGAGGCGCCATCCCTCCCGCTCCCCTCCTTATAAAGGGACGGGGTCGGGGCTCGGCCGCCCTTCTCAGCCAATCCGGCTCATTAAGGTGACAGCGGGCGAGGCTGTTGACCGCCCTCCCCACCCAATTGAAGGCGCATGGGTATCGACCCACGCGCACACGTCTTCCCATATTCCATGCGCCTGTCATTCGCCCTGTGTCGTGCATGCGGCATACGTGGTGCAAGGCACGGGCGTAATGGGACGCGTGGAGCGACGGTTCCTAGGTAAGGAGAGTAAATGAGCAGCGGCCCTGCGGTCTCAAAGGGACACGCAAGCCGCCTCTTCACTATTTCACCGCAGGATGACGCAAGCATGCCTCGATCACCCCCGCGCGCGACCCCCACGTCACGCGTGCAACGCGGATCATGGGAGAGCGCAACGGGCGGAAAAACCACCTCAGTTAAAAACTGCCCCGCCCACCCGCGCACCATTCTAGGCCTGGGCCAACAACGTGTCACGCTTATGTGTGGCACATGCCCGGGGGCTCCTGTCGGTGTACTCAAGTAGGGGCGCTCCTTCGTACCCCTTATTTGTGCACGGGCAGTCAGAGCCGCGCCCACGGCCACACTTAAGCAGGGCAGAGACAGGGAATCAAGGCTGCAAGATGGCCAAGGCAACGCCAAGATAGAGGCATAAAGAGCAAGAAGGTGAGGTGGTTTCCCCCGGCAAGACCCTTGCCGGGGCGGCCTCCACGGCCCCGGCAAGGACCTTGCCGGGGCAGCTTAGCCGACGCCAGCGGAGCGTGACACCCTTGAGCCCCAGTTTTTCCAACACCGCCAACCACGTTGGGACCTGGGCTTGGGAGGCGCCTCCATGATGGCATGCAGATCTTCGTGAAGACAAGAAACACTTCAAATCAGAAGAGGATTAGAAGGCAACGAACCTCGGCGAGATCCTTGCCGAGGAAACCCACAAGACCCCCGGCAAGACCCTTGCGGGGACGACCGCAACGCCACGGCAAGACCCTTGCCGGGACCCCGACAAGGCCCTTGCCGAGGACATCCGTGAGGCCACAGCCAGGCCCGCACCCGCCAAGTTTCTACCACCACTCCCATGCAGCTGCCAGCCCACCAGCTAGGCAGGCGCCTGCGCAGGGCGTGAGGCTTCGAGGCAAACTCAACACATGCCTATGTGGTGGCATGCAAACCTTCGTGAAGGCCCTACCACCGCGCCACCTTAGCAGCCTGCCAGCCTACATGGCGCTGACCGCCTCGCTGGCCCGAGTGCGTGTCAAGGCAGGGCGAAGCGGTGATAAAGTGAAGGGGACACCTCAGAGGCGCATTAAATGCGACTTTGTCACGCCCAATATGCGACCCTATGCAAAAGGAACTCGAAGGTCCCACCAAGGATAGACCCGCATATTGAAACGCTTTTGCAAGGTGGATATCATTACATCAACATTACATAATAGAAGGGGATACATGCAAAAGGCATACAATGCCACATGAATACAACATCACAATACAGAAGAGCATCATCCGACTACGGATGAAACACAAACAGAAACTCAAACGACATCCACCCTGCTAGCCCAGGCTGCCGACCTGGAACCTATCCCCTGATCGAAGAAGCAGAAGAAGAACTCAACGCAAGCAAGCATCGCTCCCGCGTCATTATCATCGCATAACCTGTACCTGCAACTGTTGTTGTAGTAATCTGTGAACCACGATGACTCAGCAATCCCATTACCATGGGTATCAAGACTAGCAAAGCTTAAGGGAAAGGAAGGGGTAAAGTGGTGAGGCTGCAACAGCGACTAAGCATGATATGGTGGCTAACATACGCAAATAAGAGCGGGAAGAGAGCAAGCAGAACAGTCGTGAAGCTAGCAATGATCAAGAAGTGATCCTGAACTCCTACTTACGTCAAACATAACCCAAAGACCGTGTTCACTTCCTGGACTCCGCCGAAAAGAGACCATCACGGCTACACACACGGTTGATGCATTTTAATTCGGATCTGGTGTCAAGTTATCTACAACCGGACATTAACAAATTCCCATCTGCCTATAACCCCAGGCACGGCTTTCGAAAGATTATACCCTGCAGGGGTGTCCCAACTTAGCCCATGACAAGCTCTCGCGATCAACGAAGGATATACCTTCTCCCAGGAAGACCCGATCAGACTCGGAATCCCGGTTTACAAGACATTCGACAATGGTAAAACAAGACCAGCAAAGCCGCCCGATGCGCCGACAATCCCGATAGGAGCTGCACATATCTCGTTCTCAGGGCAACACCGGATGAGACATCCTATGAGTAAAACCAGACCTCGAGTTTCCCCTAGGGGGCCCCGCAGTCTACTCGGTTCGGACCAACACTTAGACAAGCATTGGCCCGGGGGAGGGGGGGGGGCAAAAATAAAGATGACCCTTGGGTTGGCCGACCCAAGGGAAAGGTAGGTGGTGGTGAGGCAAATGGTAAAACCAAGGTTGGGCCTTGCTGGAGGAGTTTTATTCAAAGCGAACTGTCAAGGGGGTCCCATAAATCACCCGACCGCATAAGGAACACAAAATCCGGGAACATAACACCGGTATGACGGAAACTAGGGCGGCAAGAGTGGAACAAAACACTAGGCAAAAGGCCGAGTCTTCCACCCTTTACCAAGTATATAGATGCATTAATAATATAAGAGATATTGTGATATCCCAACAAAATCCTGTCCACCATGGAGCAATCTTCAACTTCACCTGCAACTAGCAACGCTATAAGAGGGGCCGAGCAAAAGCGATAACATAGCCAAACAATGGTTTGCATAGGAAAGGTGTCAAAGGTTAGAGGTTCATGGCAATATGGGAGGCTCGAATAAACAGGTGATAGGTAGCGCAGCAAAGCGATAGAACGAAGCAACTAGCATAGCAATGATAGTAGTGAGATCCAGGGTAGCGGTCATCTTGCCTGAAATCCCGCAAGGAAGACGAACGAGTCCATGAAGAAGACGAACAGATGAAGCCGAACCAAGCGTAGACGAACGAATCCTCACGATCGCAACGAAACGGGAACTATCGAGAAGAAGCACACAACATGGTAAACACACCACACATATACAAGACATGATGCACAACAAGCATGATGCAGGACAAAGCTACATGAAGCTACTCATGTCAAGAGATGATGCAAACCAGAGCAACACAACAAGGCAAGTTTAAATGAGGCCGGGAACAACATATAACAATTTCGGTAAGTCCTCATATGCATATTTCGAAGTTGGTCCAGATCTGAATAAACCTTATGTTCAAGTTGTTAAACAGCAAGTTAAGATGCACCAAGATGATCTACACGAGATTCTAGTCAAGTTACATATAAAGTTCATTTAGTTCGGAGCTACGGTCTAGAAGATATGAGCAAAACAAGCTAAACATGGCATTGATGCAAAATGCACCCAAACATCAAGCAAACACACCAAAGCATGGATGCAACATGATAATATGAAACTACATGCAATTATAAGCAAGTTTCATATAGAGCACACTCAAAACGGAGCAACGGTTCAACACACACACATGAAACAAGTTTAAAGGACAAGCTGTCCAAAACAGCAACTAGGCATATTGCAAGCATCAAAACAACATGCTACAGTACCCCAACATGATAATAAAAGGCATGGACATGATGCACAGGTAAAGCATTACAAAACATGAACACTGAGCTATCTCCACAAATCACTAGAACATGCTCAAACACACATGGCAAGATTGCAAGTAATAACAATTCAGACTTTGCAGAAAATAACGTCAGGTTGCAATGTTTAGAGCTATCAATCAACATGTTACAGGAACTTATAATAGCAAAACAAGACATGGCATGATTCTACTCAAAGCATAGATCAAAAGTCCCTTAGTGACCATAAGCCAAAAAGGATCAGAAAATATGATGGCACCCATGTAAACATGGCAAGTTATAATACAGATTCAAACATGGCAGAAACAGAATTATGAAGGCATGTAGATGAGCTTGTGCAACTCACTACAGAGCAAAACATGGCATGGCAAGGCAACCAACAGTAAGAAGACATGTTTGTGAAGCTAAGCATGGCAAGAGCAAGTCCATAGCATGCAAGGATCAACTACAACAACCTTGGCAAAATTGAATAACATGTAAACAATCTGCCAGGAAACATTTTGAAGCAAAAGTAGAGCACGAAAATGACATGGTAGACTACTCCATAATTGCAACCAGGGGCATGAATGGATAGAGAACAACCACATGTTCAAAACACCCTTACTGAAGTATCTCAAAATATGCATGGATCTCTCTGTAGCATCAAGTTTACATGGCATCAAAATAACAGCAGAACAGGGACTAAAATCAGCAACATCACGATGCCTAGTTTGCATGCTTGTGCTAGTCACCACATTGATCACAAAAATACATGGTAAGCACCCCTGTAAAGATGGCATGGCATAGATCAAAACACATGTACACATCAACCTCATAGGATGCACACATCAATCATGGCAAAAATGACAAAAGAGCTCGTTCTGTTAACAGACATCAGAAAACATTATGAAGCACTCTTGCAACGATGATTCAGGCATCAAGATGAGCTCAAATGAATATGGTGCAATGGAATGAAGTGATGTACTCGTTGAGACGACCAATTTAACATATTACACGCACGAAACGGAGCTACGGATGCAGAGATATGATGCGATGAACATGGCATGATAATGTCAAAACTTCGGGGACTTAGCCAAATTTTGCCTCGCAGATCCAGATAGGGCACGGTTGCCGAGGTTCGTCGGAGCGGGGTCGTACTTGGCCGGAGAGGAGGAAGGAGACCGGAGAGGCGGCCGGCGGGGTCGGAGCGAGGCGGATCCGGGCGCTCCTGCCCGGATCTGACCGGGCCGGCGACCGGCGAGCTCGGGAACTCCTCTCCCATGAGCTTGGCGCGGAGGGGCGAATGAGAGGTGTCGGTGTCAAAACCAGCGGATCTCGGGTAGGGGGTCCCGATCTGTGCGTCTAGGCGGATGGTAACAGGAGACGAGGGACACGATGTTTTTACCCAGGTTCGGGCCCTCTTGATGGAGGTAAAACCCTACGTCCTGCTTGATTAATATTAATGATGTGGGTTACAAGAGTAGATCTACCACGAGATCAAGGAGGCTAAACCCTAGAAGCTAGCCTATGGTATGATTGTTGTTCGTCCTACGGACTAAAGCCATCCGGTTTATATAGACACCGGAGAGGGCTAGGGTTACACAGAGTCGGTTACAATGGTAGGAGATCTACATATCCGTATCGCCAAGCTTGCCTTCCACGCGAGGAAAGTCCCATCAGGACACGGGACGAAGTCTTCAATCTTGTATCTTCATAATTTTGGAGTCCGGCCGATGATGATAGTTCGGCTATCCGGACACCCCCTAGTCCGGGACTCCCTCAGTAGCCCCTGAACCAGGCTTCAATGACGATGAGTCCGGCGCGCATGTTGTCTTCGGCATTGCAAGGCAGGTTCTCCCTCCGAATAATTCATAGAAGATTGTGAATACCAGGATAGTGTCCGGCTCTGCAAAATAATTTCCACATACCACCGTAGAGAGAATAATATTTACACAAGTTCAATCTGCTGACGTATTCGATGGCGTGACGTCACACCGTCACCAGGCCTTTACTTAAATTGTCTTTATTGTTCCACCTCAGCGCGTTTAGCGAAGCAGAGATCATGTTCCCCTTATTCCGGGATTCCCATCAATACGGACGTGGGTAACCCAACCGCGCCATCAATCGCGGCGCTTGGGGGATAAGTGAGTTTTACCAGGCCGGTGGGGACACATGTTTTTTGTCCGCCCATATAAGGGGATAAAGATCTAACCCTTTTCCCTGCGCCTTCTTCCTCCTTAGCTTACCCATCTCTGCGAACCCGAGCTCCAGCGCCCAAGCCCGCACATCCCACCTCAACCTTCTCCGATCATGTCCAGAGCGGGAGGCAAATGGATGGCCTCCTCCATTACGGAGGAGCACATCAAGAAGCTGCGCGACGCCGGATATCTATCCAGCGATATTGCGCACCGGCTCCCCCGACGAGGGAGAGCTCATCCCCACCCCTAGGCCCCATGAGAGGGTAGTTTTCCTTCCCCATTTCCTCCGCGGACTGGGCTTCCCACTTCATCCCTTTGTCCAGGGGCTCATGTTCTATTACAGCCTAGATTTCCATGATCTGGCCCCGAATTTCATCCTCAACATCTCGGCGTTCATCGTCGTGTGTGAGGCCTTCCTCTGCATCCAGCCCCACTTTGGCTTGTGGCTCAAGACCTTTAGTGTCAAGCCAAAGGTTGTGAAGGGCAGCCAAGCGGAGTGCGGAGGCGCCATGGTGGGCAGGATGTCCCACGTTACTTGGCTCGAGGGCACTTTCGTGGAAACCATCAAGGGGTGGCAATCGGGGTGGTTCTATATCACCGAGCCGCGTGACCCTGAATGGGTAGCGGCCCCCAAATTCAGATCTGGGATCCCCACACGGCTCACCTCCTGGAAAGAGAGCGGCCGGATCTGGGGTGATTCGAACGAGCTGACCGGACTCCAAGCTTGCGTCCAGAAGCTGGTGGACAAGAAGCTCAAGCTCGTCAACGTGGTCCAGGTCATGCTCATCCGCCGGATCCTCCCGTGCCAACGACGGGGCTTCAATATGTGGGAGTTTGATCCGGCGCAGCACCAGATCCTGAATGGGCTCTTCGACACTACGTACGAAGAGGTCTGGAAGGTGCTGTTCAAGGGTGCCGAAACTCCCGCATCCGCTACCGAAGATCGCGGATTCAGTTTGCAGCGTCCAGCTGACGCGGTAAGTGATTTCATCCCTTACAGAATGCTCGTTTTCCATAGTTTGACTCTATGCGGGATCTAAACTCCCTCATCCCTTTGACAGGACTGGCTGGCGAAGGCCGGACAGACTATATGTCCGGCCCCATTACCAGAGGACCCAGTGGACGCCCGTCTAACGGGGCTGCTGGCTCCGGCACCCCATGTGGTGCCGGAGAAGAAGGCCAAGAAGAAGGCCACGGGGACTCGGAAGAGTTCCCGTTTTCAGGTGCTATCGGATGATGAATCCGAGGCCGACTCCTCTCACCAAGGTGAGGAGGAGAAGAAGAAAGCCTCTTCCCAAGCGGGGGGAGAGAAGAAAAGGAAGGCCTCTCCAACAAGGGAGGCCGAAGGGTCCAAGAGGGGAAAAACTCTTCCCCCGGACTGCTCCGCCAACGCCAGTGACGACAACGAGGACTGGCCTCCAAGGGCCAAGCCCCTGGCGAGATCGTGAGTATCCGGAATCCCGAATAACTTCATGGTTTATCTTTTTTCCTTTGCCACACAATGTATTTCTAACACCGCATACAACCCTTCAGTCCGCCCAAGGACGATCTCCCTGCTTCGTCGAGCGGGTCCTTAGGTGCGTCGGATATGGATTACCTTCCGACCGCCTCCTCCCCTCGAGACGCGGACGATGCCGAGGTGGGATCCCGGGAAGGGACTCACCAGGAGGAGAAGGCGCCAGAGGTGTCGCAGGACAACCTCCCGGGCTTTGCACCGGACTCGGCGCCGGAGCCCCTAGTGGCTCCGGAGTCCGACGGGCGACCCCTTCGCAAGAAGGGCAAGACCGTGACGCCGGCCGCTTCCGTCCAACCAGAGGCGCCGGATAGTTTGCTGGAGGCGCTCAATAGCGCCTCTATTGAAGAGGAACACCACACTGTCATGAGTGCGGTGATTCAGAAAGTTCAGCTCGCCAAGAGCGGGCTGACCGAAGCCTGCAGCAACCTTCTAACAGGCTTTGAGGTAAGAATTTCAATATGTAAAAAATGGTACCGCATAGACAGTAGCCCTGATGCTCGGTTCGGTGTTCAGAAAGAAAAGCCGGACTGAGGATCCAATAAGATATACGCAGGAGTTAAAAATATGTCAATATGGGATTGTAGGCTGCACCGCTGACCTCTGCCGCACTGACTGCGAAGGTCGATACTTTGAAGAAGGACCTCGAGCGGTCCGAGAACGAGCTCGGCCGTGCCAAGAAGCAGCTCGAGGTCAAGGAAGGTGAGTAACACCATATTAAAATTGCACCTTACAGAAAAGGATTTTGGTTGCAAAAAGAATAACGAGGATAACGTGGGTTTTGCAGGGGCCACTAACGAGGTGGTGACCCTGAAAGAGGCGGTGGCCGCGGCCGAACGTAATGCGGCTACGGAGCGCACCGAGCGAGAGAAACAGGAGGCGCGGGTGGCGGAGGTACAGCAAGAGCTCCAGGATCTCGTGAAGAAACATGAGAGCCTGGAGCGTGACTCGAAGACTTGAGAGTCTGAGCTTGCAACGGCTCTTGAGAGTGCCAAAGCCGCTAAGGCCGAAGCCTACAAGGCCCTCCAGGAGATAGAGGCGATGAAGAAAATAGCAGCGGGTAAGGCATTTTTCATGCAAAGTAAGCATGTGAGTGTTAATTACCTGTCGCTTACCCGAGTTCGGAGCTCTCCAGGAGCGTTCGCAGATCTTCCCCGCAGCGTGTCCGATGCTGCCGCATTCTACCGGGCTGAGGAGGGGAGCTCAACGGAGAAGGTCTTCTGGTCTCAGTATGCTGAGGCCGGACATCCGGTGCCCCTTAGCGACCAGCTGAAGCAGCTGGTCGAGCTCCACAAGGCGGCCGAACAGGCCATGAAGGGCCTCATAGTTTGGCTGTGGCCTAAGGAGGCTATGCCTGGGAGCTACTTCGGCCTGGTGCGGCAGCTGGTGGATGCGTGCCCGTGGGTTGAAGTTATCAAGCACTCCGCCTGTATTTAGGGTGCCCGTCGGGCCCTCGCCCACGCAAAGGTGCACTGGGGCAAGATGGATGCCCAGAAGCTTGTGACGTACCCCCCACCAGAGGGCAAGGAGCATCGCACGCCCGAGATGTATTATAGGAGTGTGCTGAAGGGCGCCCGCATTATTGCGGGTGAGTGTTCCAAAGAAGAAATTTTTGAGTAGACTCGCGTTTTGTTATCCTGTGCGCTGAAAACTAAGTTCATATGCGCGAAGCAACACTTGTTAATTTAAAATATTACCTTCTGTGCGGCTGTTTATCAAATCTGAGAGATGGCAAGTCGTCGGCTTCAGCCCCCATGCCACGAGTGCTGGGGTGTTTGGGATAAATTTGGGCACTCTTGTTCCCATATTTGGGTCCATCGAGGGAGGCGCTCAACACAACGAACAAGGCAACCGGACTTATAATGCTTGAACGCTCTCACTTAGCCATAGAATTCTATAATTTTAAATTTCAGCGAAGCCCCTAGTATTCGGAAGGCCGAATTTGGGGCGCTATCCACGCCTTGGCTGGACAGAATCCGGCTCCTCGCTTGAAGCGGCATAAGTCTTTAGGGACTCGCAAAGAACCTCTCGAACAGCGACCAGCTCTCGCCTCATCATGACGGTCAGTTTTAGCTTTCTCCACTGAGGCGTTAACCCAGCTCAACTGGGGCGCAATCGCAGTGGTTCTCCCAGTGCTACCTTAGCCGATAAAACGGAACGTAAGGTACCAAAACATGGGAGCCGGGCAAACCCAACTATTGACCCAAGAACATGATTCGGAGCCGATGCATATAATGCTATAAGTTCAGGGTGCCGTACTTGTGAAAGTGTTCGGACTTATCACACCATAATGCGGGAAACATAAGCCCCTGGTGTATTTAGCCGTACCAAAACGTACGGATGCAACATGTCATAGATGAACATATGTATAAGAAAGGAATGCAATTGGAAGCAAAAAGGTGCTGCATTGCTTTATTCAATAAAAACTGCTGTAAGTGCAGAACGATACAAATGGTGCAGTAAGCAAGGGATGGGACTGTTTAAACATGTCCCCCTCCAGGGGTAGGCTACGAAATAATGCATAAAACAAATTTAATGCTCATAATGGAGACCACCTGGATATTCGTTGTAGCCTTTCTCCTTCCCTGGCTGTTGCATCGTGAGTTCGGCATGTCTGCTGCCGGACAGGGCCTCTGACGAACGGAGTCCTGTGGGTAAAAAATAAAAGGAAAAGAAAAATAATGACACACTTAAGAGCCCCTGGTGTGGTTGAGCCGCAGTCTGGGCTTGTCGTGGTCGCGCCCCTTGCCCCATGCCCATGGTATCTTCAGAGCGTAATGGAGTACGCGAAGGGTCTTTCTTGATGTTTTACAGGGGCTGGGGTTGGGGCCGCACTGCTACGCGTGCTTGGAACGTGCCAGGTGGTCGTGTTGTAGGTTACTCCGGGCACGCTTAGCTGTGTCCGGCCGCTTGGCGGCCGGACTCAAGAATTGCCTTAAGAGGCTGCTTTGTACTTCTGCCGCGAGAGCCACTGTATGTTCCTCCGTTCGGAGGGAGTGTTCAGTGTTTCCGTTGACCGTGATGACTCCTCGAGGGCCTGGCATCTTGAGCTTGAGGTATGCGTAGTGCGGCACCGCATTGAACTTTGCGAACGCGGTACGTCCGAGCAAGGCATGATAGGCGCTGCGGAACGGGACTATGTCGAAGATTAACTCCTCGCTTCGGAAGTTATCCGGGGATCCGAAGACCACTTCCAGTGTAACTGAGCCTGTACAATTGGCTTCTACACCTGGTATGACGCCTTTAAAGGTCGTCTTGGTAGGTTTAATCCTTGAGGGGTCTATGCCCATTTTGCGCATCGTGTCCTGATAAAGCAGGTTCAGGCTGCTGCCGCCGTCCATCAGGACTCTGGTGAGGTGAAATCCATCGACGATTGGGTCTAGAACCAATGCGGCGAATCCACCATGGCGAATGCTGGTGGGGTGGTCCCTTCGGTCAAAAGTGATCGGGCAAGAGGACCATGGATTGAACTTCGGGGCAACTGGCTCCATCGCGTATACATCCCTGAGTGCACGCTTCCGCTCCCTTTTGGGTATGTGCGTTGCGTATATCATGTTCACCGTCTGCACCTATGGGGGAAGCCCTTCTGTCCTCTATTGTCCGGCGTTCGGGTCTCTTCCTCGTCATCGCTATGTAGCCCCTTGTCGCTGTTTTCGGCAATTAACTTGCCTGCCTGCTTGAACACCCAACAGTCCCTATTGGTGTGGTTAGCCGACTTTTCAGGGGTGCCATGTATCTGGCACAAGCGGTCGAGAATTCAGTCCAAATTGGACGGACCCTGAGTAGTTCTTTTAAATGCCTTTTTCCGTTGACCGGGTTTAGAGCCTCTGAATCCGGCATTGACTGCCGTATCTTCACTGTTGTCGCCGTTAATGCGGCGTTTGTTTTTGTTACGACGCGGCCTGCCATTACGGTCCTTAATATCCGGACTGCCAGAATGTTTGCTGATGTTGTTGCTGCGTGCTAGCCAGCTGTCCTCGCCCGCACAGAAGTGGGTCATGAGTGATGTGAGGGCTGCCATGGATTTTGGCTTTTCCTGTCCCAGATGCCGGGCAAGCCACTCGTCGCGGATATTATGCTTGAAGGCAGCGAGGCCTCCGCATCCGGACAGTCGACGATTTGGTTTTTCTTGGTTAAGAACCATGTCTAGAATTGTCTGGCCGATTTGTCTGGCTGCTGAATTATGTGGCTTAGGTCATCGGCGTCTGGTGGTCGCACATACGTGCCTTGGAAGTTATCGAGAAATGCGGCTTCCAGGTCTTCCCAACTCCCAATTGACTCTGCCGACAAGCTGTTAAGCCAATGCCGGGCTGGTCCTTTAAGCTTGAGGGGGAGGTATTTGATGGCGTGAAGATCGTCACCGCGGGCCATATGGATGTGGAGGAGATAGTCTTCGATCCAAATTGCGGGGTCTGTTGTGCCATCGTAAGATTCTATATTCACGGGTTTAAACCCTTCGGGGATTTGATGATCCATTACTTCATCTGTGAAGCATAGTGGGTGTGCGGCGCCTCCGTACTGGGCGATGTCGCGACGGAGCTCAAAAGAGCTTTGTCTGTTGTGTTCGGCCCGGCCGGACTTACTGTGTCCGGGGTGACGATGATCGTCACGTATCGTGGGGCGCCCACGTGATCCATAGATCAATCTTGATTGTCTTGCCCTATCCTCCAATATATCTCGCAGGTCCGGAGTGTTCCCCTGTGGCCTTGTGCTTTTCGAGCAATGCCGGGGTACGGGTCTAGTGAAGGGCCTTGAGGCCTCTCTGTCGCGACCACGGGGTGGTCGATCAGCCGTATTGTCTCCTGGTGACGCGGGTTCATATGCCTCCTCCTCTAATCGGGGGAGCAGCTTTCGTTTAGGGTAGCTTTTGGAGGGGCGTTCGAGCTCATGCTCTTCGGCCGCGAGGACTTCAGTCCATCTGTCGGCTAGTAGATCCTGATCAGCTCTAAGCTGTTGCTGCTTTTTCTTGAGGCTGTTTGCTGTGGCCATAAGCCTGCGTTTAAAACGCTCTTGTTCGACGGGATCCTCAGGCACGACGAATTCGTCGTCGTCGAGGCTTGCCTCGTCTCCGGAGGGAGGCATGTAGTCCTCTACCTCTTCTTCGGCCGCTCTCTCACGAGGGCTGGCGTCCCCCTCCTCCTGCGCTGGATCTTGCTGGAGTGGGTTGTCTTCGACGCTATCCGGTGTATTATTGTCTCCGGTGCCGGAATCTTCATTCTTGCTATGGCGGGATTTAGAGCGGCGCCGCTGACGCCGGCGCTTGGGCTGTTTCTTGGAGGGGTCATCCTCCGCTATTCCTTCGCCATTCCCATCCTTTGGGATATCCACCATGTATATGTCGTATGAAGAGGTGGCTTTCCAGTGCCCGGTGGGTGCTGGTTCTTGGTCGTCTCCGGCATCGTCGTCCATACCGTCGATGTCCTCAGAGTCGTAATCTAGCATGTCGGTTAGATCGTCGACAGTGGCTACCAAGTGGGTGGTGGGTGGGCTCTGAATTTCTTCGTGGTCCGCATCCCAACCGTCCTGGCCGCAGTCCGGCCAGGCCTCTCCTGATAACGAGAGGTACTTTAGCAAACTCAAGATGTCGCCAAAAGGTGAGTGTTGAAAGATGTCTGCCGCGGTGAACTCCATGATCGGCGCCCAATCGGATTCGACTGGAGGGGGCACGGGAGGTCTGGAGTCCGGCAAGGAGTCCGGCACCTCGGAGTCGCGAGCCTCGTGAGGGACAAAATCAGTGTTCGGCTCTATCACCGTGGAGGTTGCGGCGCCCGAGGCGATGTCTAGCCATCCGTCCTCGATCTGCGTGGCCGGCTCCGAATCGAAGATCGGAGCGGGCTTGAATGCGGCCTCCCGGGTACTGTCCGGCTGCAGAGCTAAATCATGCCCATCGTGACAGTGCGGCGTGCTCGGCCGTGGCTCGAATCCGTCGAGGATCAAGTCCCCGCGGATGTCAGCCTTGAAGTTGAGACTTCCAAATCTGACCTGACGGCCAGGGGCGTAACTTTCAATCTGCTCTAGATGGCCAAGCGAATTGGCCCGCAGTGCAAAGCCGCCGAATACGAAGATCTGTCCGCGGAGAAAGGTCTCACCCTGGACTGCGTCGTTGATGATGATCGAAGAAGCCATCGAGCCTATCAGTGACGACACAGAGGAACTCTCAATGAAAGCACCAATGTCGGTGTCAAAACCGGCGGATCTCGGGTAGGGGGTTCCGATCTGTGCGTCTAGGCGGATGGTAACAGGAGACGAGGGACACGATGTTTTTACCCAGGTTCGGGCCCTCTTGATGGAGGTAAAACCCTACGTCCTGCTTGATTAATATTGATGATGTGGGTTACAAGAGTAGATCTACCACGAGATCAAGGAGGCTAAACCCTAGAAGCTAGCCTATGGTATGATTGTTGTTCGTCCTACGGACTAAAGCCATCCGGTTTATATAGACACCGGAGAGGGCTAGGGTTACACAGAGTCGGTTACAATGGTAGGAGATCTACATATCCGTATCGCCAAGCTTGCCTTCCACGCCAAGGAAAGTCCCATCCGGACACGGGACGAAGTCTTCAATCTTGTATCTTCATAATTTTGGAGTCCGGCCGATGATGATAGTTCGGCTATCCGGACACCCCCTAGTCCTGGACTCCCTCAAGAGGGCCGGGGCAGGGACCGGGCTCCGGCGAGGCATGGGGGCGGCGAGCGGCGGAGGAGGGCGCGAC
>NC_041393.1:222918078-222945143 GCF_002162155.2 Triticum dicoccoides | reverse complement strand
GCGGGCCCCGGATGGGCTCCGCGGGCCGGCGGCGCGGTGGGGAGAGAGAGGGCACGGGCCGGCACACGTGGCGGCGGCGGATAGGGCGAGGGGCGGCGCAGAGGCGACGTGGCACACCCTGATTTGTCGGGGCGACGTGTCCGGCGGACATGTCCGGCGCGGATGGACATGTCCGGCGGCGCGAGGAGGAAAAAGACTAGGGTTAGAGGGATTCATCCGCGAATTTCGGGGGAGAGGCTATATATATAGTTTCTGGGAGCTAGGAGAGTCCAAATGAGGAGCGGTTTTTGTCCACGCGATCGTGATCGAACGACCGAGAGCATGGAGGGGAGTTAGATGGGTTTTGGGCCAGTTTGGAAGGGGTGTTGGGCTGCAAAGTGAAAGGGGGGTTTCGGGCTACGCGGTTAACCGTTGGAGTATCAAACGACCTCCAAATGGCACGAAACTTGACAGGCGGTCTACCGGTGGTATACCAAGGCCGCTTGGCAAGACTCGCTCCATTCCGAGAACGTTTAATACCCTCTCACAACGAGAGATAAAAGGGGGACGCCGGATGACATAGGAGCGCCGGATCGCAAAACGGACAACGGGGAAAAAGCTCGGATGCATGAGACGAACACGTATGCAAAATGAAATGCACATGATGACATGATAAAATGCAACACACAAGCAAATGACATGGCAACAACGGCGAATAACTGGCAGACACCTGGCGCATCGAATCCGGGGCATTACAGTCTTGTCCCGTAATGACAAGCGATAGGCTTACCGACAGTACCCCGATGCCACCTCCTGTGTACCATTGTGGCAATCCCCTTGCCTATAAAAGGAGGCCCAAGGCATCCAGGAGAATGATTCGGACCCTTGGACAAGTTACACTCGTTGTAGCTAGCTCAAGAACTCCGAGAACACAGATATACGCATCAAAGCAGGACTCGGGTATTACGCATCCTTGCGGCCCGAACCTGGGTAAACGACCCGGGTGTTTGTGCTGTCTGCTGATCCTGCTCTTCTCATGACCCCGCGCCCCGCAACCGTAGTAGGGATTCTTGTGATCCCATAGGTGTCGTTTCCCACCGACATAATGAAAACTAACAAACTATGTTCTCAGCCAACTTTGCAACTACAATTCATCATATTAGCATCGAAGTAGAAAGCATAAACGCGGCATCCTCATTAGGATTATCGAAAAATTTCTGTTTCATAACAAGATTCAACAAAACGACATTAATATCATAAGACTCCGCACTAGCGTCGGGAGGAGAAATCAGAGTACTAATAAAATCATTATTATTAGTATTAGAGAAGTGACTTGTCTCCATCGTATCTACTTTTCCAAACTCTTTTGCCCTTGTTTTGGACTCTAACTTGCATGATTTGAATGGAACTAACCCGAACTGACGCTCTTTTCAGCAGAATTGTCATGGTGTTATTTTTGTGCAGAAATAAAAGTTTTCGGATTGACCTAAAAATTTACAGAGAGTAAATCTAGAATATATAAAAAATATTGGCGCAAGAATCAGCCAAAGGGTGGCCACCCAGAGGCCACAAGCCCTGGGGGGCGCCCACCCCCCTGGGGCACGCCCTGCAGGCTTGTGGGCCCCTTGGAGCTCCTCCGACCCTAATTCCAACTCTATAAGTACCTATTCACGGAGAAAAAAATGGGGAGAAGGATACATCGTATTTTACGATACGGAGCCGCTGCCACCTTCTGTTCTTCATCGGGAGGGCAGATCTGGAGTCTGTTTTGGGCTTCGGAGAGGGGGATTCGTCGCCATCATCATCACCAACCTTCCTCCATCACCAATTTCACGATGCTCACCGCCAGGAGTGAGTAATTCCATCGTAGGCTTGCTGGACGGTGATGGGTTGGATTAGATTTATCATGTTATTGAGTTAGTTTTGTTAGGTGTGATCCCTAGTATCCATTATGTTCTGAGATTGATGTTGCTATGACTTTGCTATGCTTAGTGCTTGTCACTAGGGCCCGAGTGCCATGATTTCAGATCTGAACCTATTATGTTTTCATGAATATATATATATATATTTGTGTTCTGGATCCTACCTTGCAAGTTGTATACAGCTATTACAAGTTATGATCCGCATACCCCAAGGTGACAATAATTGGGATTCTTTATGGTGATTACCGTAGTTTGAGGAGTTCATGTATTCACTAAGTGCTAATGCTTTGGTCCGATTCTCTATTAAAATGGGGCCTTAATATCCCTTAGTTTCTATTAGGACCCCGCTGCCACGGGAGGGTAGGACAAAAGATGTCATGCAAGTTCTTTTCCATAAGCACGTATGACTATATACGGAATACATGCCTACATTATATTGATTAATTGGAGCTAGTTCTCTGTCACCCTAGGTTATAACTATTGCATGATGAATGCCATCCAAAATAATTATCCATCACTGATCCATTGCCTACGAGCTTTTCACATATTAATCTTTGCTAAGTTACTTTGTCGTTGTTGCTGTTACAATTGCTACAAAACTGCTATTGTTACTTTTGTCGTCGTTACCGTTACTTCCATACTACTTTGCTACTAAAAACTTTGCTGCAGATATTAAGTATTTCAGGTGTGGTTGAATTGACAACTTAGCTGCTAATACTCGAGAATATTCTTTGGCTCCCCTTGTGTCGAATCAATAAATTTGGGTTGAATATTCTACCCTCAAAAACTGTTGCGATCCCCTATACTTGTGGGTTATCAAGACCTTTTTCTGGCGCCGTTGCCGGGAAGCATAGTTCTATTCTCTGAGTCACTTGGGATTTATATTTGTGGATCACTATGAGGATTTTGAAAGATACTAGAACCAAGATTTTTCCCTCTACTAAGAGGGGAGGTAAGGAACTGCCATCTAGTTCTGCACTTGATTCACCTTCTGTTTCGAGTAAGCTTGTGACACCTACACCTGCTATTGATTCTGATATGTCGCATGTTATTGATGATGCTACTTCTGCTATGCATGATGCGTATGATGATACTACTGCTTTGCTTGATAATACTGTGCCACTAGGTGAATTTCTTGATGAACAACTTGCTAGAGTTAATGATATTGAAAATGTTGAAACTGAGGATATTTCTGAAACTGATGAAATTATTTAAACTGACAACTTTGAAACACCTGATAAGATTAGCTCTCCTAGATATGAACTTCCTGTTATACCTAAGGGTTATGTTATGGATGGAGAGGTAGCTAGGAACTTTCTTGCTTGTAAGGATAGAGATGATCTTAAGAAATTATTATGCAAGTGGAAAGGAAAATCTTTGAATGCTAGAATGCAATATGATCCTAAGTTTGTTACTTCACCTATCTTTGTTACTGATAAGGATTATGAATTCTCTGTCGATCCTGAGTTAATTACTTTGGTTGAATCTGATCCTTTCCATGGTTATGAATCTGAAACTGTTGTGGCACATCTTACTAAATTGAATGATATAGCCACCTTATTTGCTTGTGAGGAAAAATTCGCTATTACTATATTCTTAAGTAGTTTCTTTTCTCATTAAAGGGTGATGTTTTAATACTCTTGCTCCTGATTGTGTGCGTAGTCCCCAGGATATGATTTACTACTTCTCTGAAAAATATTTTCCTGCTCATAAGAAACAAGCTGCTTTACAGGAAATATTTAACTTTGTGCAAATTGAAGAAGAGAGTCTCCCACAAGTTTGGGGGAGGCTTCTCCAATTACCTAATGCTTTGCCCGATCATCCTCTCAAGAAATATGAAATACTTGATATCTTTTATAATGGATTAACCGATGCTTCTAGGGACCACCTAGATAGTTATGCTGGTTGTGTTTTCGGGGAACGAACTGTTGAGCAAGCTGAAATGCTATTGAAAAATATATTGAGTAATGATAATGATTGGATTCTTCCCGAACCACCTCCTAAGACAACTCCAAAGAAAAGGGGTATTCTATTTCTCAGTCCTGAAGATATGCAAGAGGCAAAGAAATCTATGAAAGAAAAAGGTATAAGAGCTGAAGATGTTAAGAATTTACCACCTATTGAAGAAATACATGGTCTTGATAACCTGACACACGTAGTAGAGGTAAATTATCTCTATAGAATTTATGAAGGTGATATTCCTCGGAATAAGTTTGCTAGTCAATGCTTGGATGAATTTGATAACTTTATTGTTAAGCAAGAAAACTTCAATGCATATGTTAGTAGACAATTGAAACGTAATGCTTATATGCTTGACTGCTTGGGTGACTATATGTGTAGAACTTTTAATGATCTCAAGATTATTAGTAAACATGCTTCCATGGTAAAATATCAAGTAGAACAAGTTCTTAGGGCATATAATGGTTTGCTCAATGAGATGAATAATAAGAACAATGATCATGTTGTTAGAGTTATGACTAGAGGTGTTAAAATGACTCAGGAACCTTTGTATCCTGAAGGTCATCCTAAGATAATTGTGCAAGATTCTAAGAGAATTAATACTGATACACCTAGTCCTCCAAAGAGGAAAAAAGAAAAACGATAGGACTTTGCATGCTTCTAGTGAACCTGTTATAGACACACCTGAGAATCCAAATAATATTTCTATTTCTGATGCTGAAACACAATCCAGTGATAAACATGAACCTAGGGATAATGTTAATGATGATGTACATGTTGATGCTCAACCTAGTAATGATAATGATGTGGAGATTGAACCTGTTGTTGATCTTGATAACCCACAACCTAAGAATAAACGTTATGATAACAGAGACTTCATTGCTAGGAAACATGGTAAAGAAAGAGAACCATGGGTTCAGAAACCCATGCCTTTTCCTCCTAAACCATTCAAGAAAAAGGATGATGAGGATTTTGAGCGTTTTGTTGAAATGCTTAGACCTGTCTTTTTACGTATGCGTTTAACTGATATTTTGAAAATGTCTCCTGATGCTAAGTATGATGAAAGAAATTGTTACAAATAAAAGAAAGATAACGTAAGCTGAAATTTCCACCATGCTTTCTAATTATACTTTTAAGGATGAAATACCAAAGAAACTAGGAGATCCAGGAATACCAACTATACCATGCTCTATAAAACAAACTATGTTAAAACTGCTTTATGTGATTTGGGAGCCAGTGTTAGTGTTATGCCTTTCTCTTTATATCATAGACTTTATTTGAATAAGTCAACTCCTACTGAAATCTCTCTGCAAATGGCTGATAAATCAACTATTATACCCATCGGTATTTGTGAGGATGTGCATGTTGTGGTTGCAAACATTATTATCTTAACGGACTTTGTTATTATTGATATTCCCAAGGACGACAGTATGTCGATCATCCTTGGTAGACCCATTTGAATACTCTAGGGGCTGTTATTGATTGCAACAAAGGCAATGTCACTTTTCATGTTAATGGTAATGAGAATATGGTACACTTTTCGAAGAAACAACCTCAAGTTAATAGCATCAATTCTATTGGAAAAATTTCAACAATCACTATTGGAGGTTTTGAATTCCCTATTACTATTGTCAAAAAGAAATATGATGTTCTTACTGTTGGGGACATGCATATCCCCGTTGAGGTAACCTAGTGTTATACAAATATTCTCCGGTTTCATGTCATTTGGAAGAAGTTTTTTTTTGATAAAAACAGTGGGGAAAACCCCCACTGTGATTCTCATTTTCATTATAATAGGGAACAGTTACATATGGATTTACATGATGGATATATTACAGGTTAATGAAGAGTCTACAAATGATCTAGCCAGCTTTGCATGCCCTCTTTCAATCCTGGTTTTGCCTTCTTTATAATCATGCAGTAGTGCTCCTTGAAAGTGGCAATGCAATATGCCATATTTTTGACCTTGATAAAAAATAATGCTATTTCTGTGTTTCCAGAGACTCCGGCATCCAGCAATCAAACATTCTTTAAAGCATCCATGGGTATCTTGCTTCCTTACCTCCAGGAGCATTTCCATAAGGTTATGATCAGTGTTCCATTGGTAGCCAATGTTCATCCAGAAGTTTTGGCTGAAATCACAGCTAAAAAAGAGATGCATTAGATGTTCATTAGGTTCATCATCACAAAATTCACACTTACTAGTCTCAATGTAGAAATTCTTCCTGTTTAGTAGGTCTCTAGTGTTTAATCTGTCTTGTAACAGGAGCCAGAAGAAGAATTTCTGCTTGGGTAAAGAGCATGATTTCCATATCCATTGATAAGGTTTAGGTGCATCAACAGGGTTTCCCATAAGTTCAAGGTATATTCTCTTATTAGAGTACCTTGTGTCACCCCAATAGAATTTCCAAGAATCTGATAGCTGCTAGTTCTCTCTGTTGTTGATCAGCTCTCTAAGATTGGTACTCTGTTGTACTGCAATAGAAGACATAGGCAAGTGGAACAAATCATAAAATTCACTATCCTCCATGTTGCTGATAGATGCAAGAGTTGTGTCAGCATTCTTTGCATAGGAAAATAGTTGAGGCATTGACTGTGATATTGTATAAGAACACCATTTATCTGACCATAGCTTAATTGTATCACCTCTCCCAGCATAGCATATAGTCATGTTTTTGAAGTCTTGCAAATTCGAGCAACAGTCTCTCCACCAAAAGGATCCCACCATTGTAGGGAAACTAGGTACCTCATCATTGTCATAGTAATTGTTCCATATAAGATTAACCCAGGGAATATCATGCTTATTGAAGAAACTGTAAAGAAATTTAATAAGCAGAGTTTTGTTTTGTGTTCTCAGATCTAACACACCCAGGCCCCCTGCCTTTTTTGGAAAGCAAACATTATCCCATTTAACAAGACAATTACCTTTTTTGTTGATATCCTTACCATACCAAAGAAAATTCCTGCCAGACTTTTCAAAGTGGTCCAATATGGTGAATGGTACTCTTATACAACACATAGCAAAAATTGGCAGAGCAGCAACTATGGATTTGAGATGAACAAGTCTCCCAGAGTATGACATTAATGAAGTAATGCTAGAAAGTCTATGATCAAGTCTTGATACCATGGGCATCAAATCTGCCACTTTAGGTCTTGTAGATCCCATTGGTAGACCAAGATATGTGAAAGGCATGGCTTCTTTTTTGCAGTTGAAGGTATTTGCCAGCTCCTGAGCTTTATCATCAGACATATTGATTGGTACCATGGAAGATTTACTATAGTTTACAACAAGCCCAGTGAATTTTGAGAAGTTGTCAAGTATCTCAATGAAACTTCTAAATTTGTACCTCATCAGCAGGCAAGATAACCAGGGTGTCATCAACATATTGTATGATGGGGTAACATTCAGTAAAATTAGTCTCAATGGGTAGAGATAGTGTTCCATTTCTCCAAGCATCATTAACCATGATTTGCAATAATTCTCCAACCATAACATATAGAAGAGGGGAAAAAGGATCTCCTTGCCTGACACCACACTTACATTGAATGCATTTACCTGGAACACTGTTTAGGATGACAGATGTAGAAGCAGTAGATAGGATAGATGAGACCCATCTAATCCATTTGTTGGTAAAACCCAGATGCTTCATCATGAATAAGATAGCCTTGTAGTTCACTTTATCAAAAGCCTTAACAAAGTCAATCTTAAAAATAATGATCTCTTTCTTGGATTTGTGGCACATATGTATGTATTCAAAACTCCATGCAAGGCAATCCTGAATATTCCTTGTCTTAATAAACCCATATTGATTCTTGCTAATTCTAGATATAATAATCTACTGCACTCTATTAGCAAGGAGTTTAGTAAGAATTTTGATAGGCATACTTACAAGTGAGATGGGCCTATAATCATCAGGAGTTTCAGGATTGTCATTCTTGGGTATCAAAGTAATGTAGGCAGTGTTAACAGGAGTTAGGAAAACAATTTCATTGTAGAAATCATTGATGATTTTGTAGAAATACTGCTTGATTATGTGCCAGCATTTCTTCATAAACAGGCCATTAAAACCATCAGGTCCAGGAGATTTGTCATTGGGCATTTTATTGATGATATCATCAATTTCCTCATTACTGAAGGGCCTGTCTAGGTCATAAAGATCCTCCTCCACAGCAAGATGGGATATGTCAAAGTTTTGTGTGCAGATTGTTTCAGTACCAATCCTATCTTTAAAAGAGGCCCATAGTATAGCAGCTTTATGATCATGATCAAATACTTGATGTCCATCCATAGTCATAAGATATGTGATGTAGTTGTGCCTAAATACATAAGTAGCAATTGCATGAAAGAATTTGGTATTTTCATCACCAAGGTTTGCCCATCTGATGTTTGCCCTGATTCTCCAGTAGATTCTCTTAGCCTCCAGCAACTTGTTTGTATGTTTGATGAGCAATTTCCTGGAAAAAAATTCCACCCTAGCTAGTGGTCTTTGATCCTCAATGCCATGAAATAGTTTCACATAGAAACAACAATTATCAATGATTTTGTTCAGTTGGGAGTATTGCTTGCTCCATGATTTCAAACCTCTTCTGATAGATTTAAACTTGGAGTTTAAATTCTTAGCAGAATCAGAGAAATGAGTGGAATTCAACCAATGTTTCTCCACAGTTTCAATAAAACCACTGAATTCAGTCCAATACTCTTCAAATCTGAATATCTGGCTTCTGGGAATATTGCTGTCAATCTGGATTTTGATAGGCACATGGTCAGAAGAAATTTTAGCTAATGGAATAGCCATAGTAGATGGATGGGCAGTAGTCCAGTGGGAGCTGGTAAAAATCTAGTCTAACTTTTCCAATAGAGGTTGATCTTGTTTATTGCTCCATGTGAAGGCTCTTCCTTTGAGAGGGATTTCTGCCAGATCCAGGTTTACAAAGATATTATTAAAAGTCATCATACTAGCAGGATCACCACCAGGTTTGTTTCTATTGTCGGGACTTCTTATGAAATTAAAATCACCCAGAATCATCCATTACTTAGACTAGTTCATATTCAGACCCATAAGCCAATCAGTAAATTCCTGTTTACCTTCAGTGTTGTTAGGTCCATAAACATTAGTGAGATACCAGCTGGTATTATCCAGATTAGATGTAAACTCAATGGTGATCTGATAGTAGTTTTGGGATATCACTTTGCCCTTCATTAAGTTGCCATTCCAAATAGTAACATTAAGTTGCCATTCCAAATAGTTTTATTGCTCGCTGCACTACATGTCAAAAAGCTAAGTCACGACTCAATCCTCATGGTTTATATATGCCTTTGCCTGTACCTAGTGTTCCTTGGGAGGATATATCTATGGACTTTGTTTTAGGTTTACCTCAAACAAAGAAGGGGAGGGATAGCATATTTGTTGTCGTGGATAGATTCTCGAAAATGGCACACTTTATACCATGTCATAAAAGCGATGATGCTGTTAATGTTGCTGATTTGTTCTTTCGTGAAATTATTTGCTTGCATGGTGTGCCAAATACTATTGTTTCAGATCGTGATACTAAATTTCTTAGCCACTTTTGGAGATGTTTATGGGCTAAGTTGGGGACTAAACTGCTTTTTAGTACTACTTGTCACCCCCAAACTGATGGACAAACTAAAGTAGTCAATAGAACATTGTCTACTATGCTTAGGGCTGTTTTGAAGAACAATAAGAAAATGTGGGAAGAATGCTTGCCTCATATTGAATTTGCTTATAATCGTTCATTGCATTCTACTACTAAGATGTGCCCTTTTGAAATTGTGTATGGTTTCCTACCTCGTGCACCTATTGATTTGTTGCCTCTTCCATCTTCGGAGAAGGTTAATTTTGATGCTAAACAACGTGCTAAATTGATTTTAAAAATGCATGAGTTAACTAAGAAAAACATTGAGCGTATGAATGCTAAATATAAACTTGCTGGAGATAAGGGTAGAAAACATGTTGTGTTTGCACCTGGAGATCATGTTTGGTTACATTTGCGTAAGGATAGATTTCCTGATTTGCGCAAATCAAAGTTAATGCCACGTGCTGATGGTCCTTTTAAGGTGTTGGGGAAAATAAATGATAATGCATATAAACTTGAGCTGCCTGCAGATTTTGGGGTTAGTCCCACTTTTAACATTGCAGATTTGAAGCCTTATTTGGGTGAGGAAGATGAGCTTCCGTCGAGGATGACTTCATTTCAAGAAGGGGAGGATGATGAGGACATCAATACCATTGTTACACCCACAGCCCCTACTGCTACATATACTGGACCAATTACTAGAGCTCACGCATGCCAATTAAATTATCAGGTACTTTCATTTCTTGGTAATGATTCTAATGTTCATGAGAATATGATGCTGCCTAAATTGATACATTTGTTTTGCTTACAAATGAAGGGCCTAGCTTGGAAAAGGATGAACATTGGAGCAAGAACAAGCATGGAGATGATGGCATGCGCAAGGGGAACAAGAACGGAGTTACAAGTGATGATTTCAGGACTTTGAAGCCACCATAATGGGTGCATGAAGCCTTGGACGAAATATACAAGATGCCACTTCATAAATTTCGTCCTGAGGCTATTCTAGGTGCTGCGTCACCTTATTATTGGGCCAGGCCCATGTAATTTCGAAATACATCAGTATAGGCTATTTTTAGAGTCCGTATATGTGGGGAAACAAGAGATAGGGTTGATTTCGGACCCCTCCACCAAGGGCCACGAAATCCCCCCCCCCCTTCCTCCATATATACAGCCCTTAGGGCACCGTTTAGACTTTGGGGGATTTGTTTAGTTAAAAGTTAGCCATTGCAACTTCGTGTACTTCGTTTGTGTCCAACGACGTGACCAAGACCGCTTACGGATCCCCACCTTTATCAATACTTCATCTATATTCGCAATATTCAGATTGCCCTATCATATTCTTGCTTGTTCTTCGATTGCTTGCAGGAATAGACCTTCGTGGTCAGGTTGATTGTGCTTCGGCGTGGTCAATTACCTCTCAGAGTTGGTTTAGTGATTGCTAAGGCGCAACGTCATGCACGTTTGTAGTCGGATCGTCAAAGTCGTCTCCACCAAATCGATAGTTATCATCTCATCGAAAGATCGGGACACCTCCGACTCTATCAAGTGGTATCAGATTTCCAGGTTGCTCGGTGAGATTTTACAGTTTTTCGTAGTTTAGATCGAGTCGGTTCTTCATACCTACAGTCCACGAAAAAGCCACAAAAAAAATTTAGGGTTAGTTCATCATATCCGAACCAATCTGAGCCTTTGCATAATCTTTTTAGGGTTTTGCTTTGTTGAATTTGCGGTTGCATCGTCGTGTCTAGTTGCTGGTCTTAGCGTCTAGTCCTTTAGAGTTTCGAGTTCTATCACAATTTGTCACGCCGCCGCCGCACCATCTTCATCGTTGTTGCTATATACCACTGATCCATATCCATATACCACCATCGCTATCATATACCACCACCGCTGCCATATCCTACCACCATATATCCACCGCCAATCCGAGTTCTTTTCGTATTAGGTTTGTTTCCGTGATCGATCTAATTTCCGATTCGTGTTTCCTTGCCTGAGTAGGTTTCAAAAAAAAAGAGTCTGGAGACCCCCGGGCAGTTTTTAGGCCAAAATTTGGGCGACCAAAAATATTTTTTCCCTATCCTATTTTTAGGTTCCCAGGAGTGTTTTGAGACATTCGCCATCATACTGATTTTTTGTTGCACTTTTTCGTCGTCGCTGCCCTGATTTCCAAAAAAAAATTTTCAAAAAATTTCGTGCCCATCCTGTCAGTTTGACCTGGGAAGAGTTTTGAGACACTCGCCATTATAGTGATTTTTCGCAAAAAAAAGCAGCGCAAAAAAATAGCGCAAAAAAAACAGAGCGAAAAAAAAGTTCCAGAGTGTGCTTTTCCCTTGTTTACATGTAGCGCCGTGATTTTTGTTAGTGTTCTAGGCTCGCGTCTCTAGCACGGTCTAGCCTAGGACCAGCACAGTACCGTCGTTGAGCGTTTATTCAACTTTGTATCTCTGAATTGATTGTTGCTGACCCTTTTTGCTACCATATTATAAGCCTTCCCAGCTCCACATACATCTACGTCGTGCGTTTGACTCTCCCTGGTAATCGCTCTATCCAAGCTTTGAGACTTTTGACTACAACGGTTGCCGATCACCACCTGCTGCTGGGTAAGAACTGGTAAGAATTTGAGATTCGCTTGAAGGATTTGAGATACACCACCACCACCACCACTTCCTAGTGGTCTGTAGAATCATATTCTTTTGTGTTTCTGTTGCTGCTAACCATGCCAGGATCACAAGTCGACGAGATTGACTGGGAGAACATGACAAAAGCTAAGTCACAACTCAATCCTCATGGTTTATATATGCCTTTGCATGTACCTAGTGTTCCTTGGGAGAAGTTTTGGAAGAAGTTTGTTAACAAGACTTATCAACCTTGTTAATGGATTCCTTTTGACGGGCATGAGATGGATGAATTTAGTAAACACCCCACTTTTTACTTTCTGCTATTTAGAATAAATAAAGCAAAAATACTATTATTTCCCTGTTTTTTGAATTATCTGTGCAATAAAAAATGACCAGAAAATAAAAGTTCTTCAAATGCCCTGGAAATTTAGTATGATTTTTTCTAGAATATTTGAGAATTTTTGGCACTGAGAACACACCAGGGGGCAGCACCAGTGGGCCACAAGCCCATAGGGCGCTGTCGGATTTCGGGTTCCGGCAGACCCTCTAGGTTCTAACTCTGGGGTGCGCGTGGAGATCGCACCTCCTGCCTACCTACGTCTCGTCGCCTCGCAAGGATCTAAACTACACGAAGAACAACACAAGGGACACGAGGTTTATACTAGTTTGGGCCACCATTGTGGTGTAATACCCTACTCTAGTTTGTGGTGTGGTGGATTGCCTCAGGGGCTGATGATGAACAATACACAGGAAGAACAGCCTCGCGAGGGGTGTTCTTGTGTGGGTGGTTCTGTCTAAGGTTCGATTGTTCGACCCCTGTGGATCGATGGATCTCCAGATGCCCTACTCTTGTGGTGGCTAGTCCTATTTATAGAGCAAGGCCCTGGTCCTCTTCCCAAATATTGAGCGGGAAGGGTGCCAACAATTGGCCATTTTGAAGGGGAACATCTAGTACACTTATCCTGACTAAAGTCGGTCCTCGCCTGCCAAAGACTCTGGCGGTGACGCCGGCTTGGGCTCCACTATGACCTCCATCCTGCCGTTCTGCTGGTCTTGGTCTTGTTGCACCGAAATGGTTGCCTTTGCTTGATACTCTTGCCTGCGCTTGCCCCCTTTGCACCAAAGAGGAAACAAGGACTCTGCGCAAGCCGGCGCCCGCCTGGCTTCGGTCGTCATGGCTTGCGTCACGGGCACCTCATGAGGTACCCTGCCTTGATCTCTCTACCTCCTCGCGAGCCAGCCTGACGAGGCCGTGCCTGAGGAAGCTTCCTGTCGTCTGCCCCATGAGGGTCTTGAGCATGTGTTGATGAAGATGGGCCGTACTGGGCCACTCCTTGAGCCACGCCGCAGTCCGCAGGCAGGCAAGTCTGGGTACCCCCGTTCCTAGAACACCGACAGTAGCCCCCGGGCCCAAGGTGCGCCTGGACTTGGCTTAGCAAAGAAGCGAAGGGGCAAGTGCGAAGCGCCGCGGCCCCATCAGCCTGCGGCCTTGGGCGCCGCATGGCGGTTGATTGGACGTGGGCGTCCCTGCTTGTCAGGGTCCCTGTAGTTAGACCTGCTTAGGTTTCGCGTCTTTTGTTCCTGCGAGGAGCCAAGAAAACACCCCGTGGGGGTTTGTAAGGTGCTCGTAGTTCCATTTGTTAATATGATCCTTGTCGTGAAGCGGTGTGAGATGCTCGTCCCGTTTTAGCTTAGTTCTTCCTTTCGAACCTCGCGAGGGCTCATTGCGTTGCGCCGACAGGTCCCGGTCCCAAGGCAAGTCTCAGCCGTTGCTGGTATGCCAGGTCACGATGCCATGGTCAAGGCCAGGAGGTGAGCGGCCCAGGGTCCAGTAAGATCCCCTGAGTCGCGATGCTCAGGAGGTCCCCTTTAGCACTCAAGCAGCCATCGTTCAGTGAGAAAGGAGCGCGGCGTTGCCAAAACGGGACTGCATTAGGTGCGAGGTTGGTGCTGCGATAGCTAGTATTTCCGGAGGATGACTTATCTCGGGAATCAGAAGCCACTCCTTGGCGCGGCGCCAGGCCCACGCATCGGCAGCTGAGGAGTTGCCTGGCGAGGTCCCCACGTGCCTCTTCCCTCTCGCCTTTACTCCCCTTCGTGCTCTACATCCTCAGGTCCCGGCCCTCGAGCGAGCTCAGCCGTCGCTGGTATGCCAGGTAGCGATGCCGTGGACAAGGCCAGGGGGTGAGGGTTGGAGAGCCAGTAAGAGTCCATGAGTCGTGATGCTCAGGTACCCCCCCTTTAATGTGCAAGCGGTTCACACGGACGAGAGTGAAGGAGACGCTGTGAAGTCCTCGCCTAACGCTGCTCCTTAAAGAGATCCTGCAAGCTCATCACAAGAAGAACGAGAGTTTGCCGTTACAATTGCCAGTCAGCTGCTGGTTGCTCTGGAGGGGTGACGAGGGCTCTGAAGGCTTGGTGAGGTGGCGCCTTGCGGGGCTACCGCGGCCAGAGCTCAGCCAATCAGGTTTGTCAACGTTGCAGGGACGGACCCATGCGCAAGCGTCGTGTCATTAGGGAGCAGCTCCATCAGTTGGTGTCAATCGAGCGGGCAATTAAGTCAAGCACGTTAATCATGAAGGAGCAAATCCATTTAGATAGGCGCAGAAAAAGGCGAACATGGCTGGGTCGGGCCCGAGCGATTTGGGGATAATGCAGCCCGAGGGGCGCCCCCAATAAAGTAAGCTAAAAACATGAACAAAAGGGATACATGCCGCAGGGATGGACCGCCGCGGCCTGGGAATGATGCAGCCCTGAGGGCGCTCCCAGCTGAAAATGAAACTTGAAGGATGTCACCTGATGATGTTGAAGATGAAGGGTTGCTGAAGTAGCGGACGTCGTGTGCTGCGGAAGCTGATCTTTACCAGCCCCTAGGCCCAGGAGCCTTGGGAGGCTCCGGAGGTGCTGGTGGCTCCTCGCGGACCATCTCCATCTCTGCCAGGACAGTGGAATGCCTGGCCGCTTGAGCCTCCAGGATGCTCCTCATGAGGCGCTGGCGCACAGCAGCCGCGTTCGGCAAGCCGTAAGGCATGCAAACATAGCTGTGGGGTGGACCTTCGTAGCGTCCCATGCATGAGGGCCAGAGGCGCTCCTGAGAGGCGGCTCGGTTGAGCCCTAGTATGTCGATGCAGACGCGCAGCCCACCATCCTCGCCCGGATGGGGAGCTGCGGCGGGTAAGCGGCGGCTGCCACTCATGACTCTTGACTCCTACAGCTCCTGAATGATCTTGCTGACGAACTCCTGAGGGTTTGGCCCTCCTTGCCTCGCTCCTTCCTGAGGGAAACGTGCTTTGAAACACGCCTCCAAGTGGTGCCCGAGCGCCTCCCTCGTGATCTTAGCAAAGTCGATGGCCCTCCAGAAGAGAGCCCCCGAGCCTTGCTCGAGGAGGGCGCCGGGCGCGCCTTCCTATGCGACAGAAGGAGGCGCCCCTGGAACGGCCGTGGACTCTGAGGGGCCTGCCTCCCGAGGGTTCTGACCAGGCGATGTCTTCTTCTTCTTAGGGACTGCCTCGGGAAGCCTTCCGCTCCTGTGATCTAGGTCTTCAATTGACGCGGCTTGAAAAGCGCGCTCCAGAGAACACACAACATCTCTCTCTTCACAAGGCACCATGATGACTCCACTGCTTCCGGGCATCTTGAGGACATTGTAGCCGTGATGAGTCACGGCCATGAACTTGGCCAGAGCTGGGTACCCGAGGATGGCATTGTACGGCAGGCGAATGTGCGTGACGTCGAAGTCAATGAGCTTGGTGCGGTAGTTGTCGCGCTTCCCGAAGGTAACAGGAAGGCATACCTGCGCTATCGGAACCGTGGAACCATCAGTGACTCCTGAGAAAGGCTTGGTTGGCTGAAGCTGATTGTACGGTACTTGGAGATTGTTGAATGTCTCGACGGACAGGACATTGAGCCCTGCTCCGCCATCGATGAGGGTCCTGGTGACTTGCACATTGCTGATGATTGGGGAACAAAGCATCGGGAGGACTCCGGCTATGGCCGCGCACTTGAGCTGATCCGCTGAGCTGAACGTGATGGTGCATGCTGACCACCTGAGGGGGCGTGTGGCCTCGAGCATGGGGAGGACTGCATTCACTTCGCGAGCAAACTGCTTGAAGATGCGCTGAGAGGCTGGGGCCTGAGCGCCGCCCAGGATGCAAGCGATTGTGCGCGGCTCCTGGAAGCCCCCAGCTCCCTCATCCTGATGATGGTCTTCATTCCTCCTCGGCTGTGGTGGCAGAGGAGGGAGGCCCGCATTGCCTTGTGGGCGATCCTCGCGAGGCTGATCCCTCCATCCTCCCTTGCGAGGCTGGTCCTGCCAGCGGTCCTCGTGAGGTCGGTCGCGCCACCCTTGGCTAGGGCCACGGTCTTCCCATCACCCTCCATCTCTTCCTCCTCCTCGGCCATAGCCCCGGTCATTGCACTCGGGGCGTCGGCCGGCACGCACATCTCGCACGGCCCTGAGCTCTTGGCATTCGTTGGTGTTGTGGGTGTGGAGGTCGTGGTACACGCAGTACCGGCTGCCCTTGGATGACTCAGGCTGATCCCTGCCTCGCTTGGTGTCCGGCTCTGCTGCAAGCACGGCAGCCCCCTTGCGCTTCACGTCCTTGACCTTGGCCTTCTTCTCTTCGGGGTCGGCAGCCGGCAGCTCGAGGAGGGAAAGGCGTCCTTCCTCAGCCCTGGCGCATTTGGTCGCCAAGTTGAATAGCTCCAGGGAGGTGCACATGTCTTCATGGATCGCAAGCTCCTCTTTCATCTTGACGTCACGCACGCCGTCGGAGAAGGCTGAGATGATGGCCTCCTCAGACACCCTGGGGATCTTAAGGCGAGCGTTGTTGAAACACTGGATGAACTTCTGCAGGGTCTCTCCTAGCTGCTGCTTGATGCAGCGCAAGTCGCTCATGGCCGGGGGCCGGTCGCGGGTGCCTTGGAAGTTGGCGATGAATCGGGTGCGCATCTCGTCCCAGGAGGAAATCGTGCGAGGAGCCAGGTGCGGGCACCGTCCTTGAGCGACATGGGAAACCAATTCGCCATGACCTTCTCGTCCCCGTTGGCGGCTTCAATGCCCAGCTCATAGAGTTGAGGAACTCCACAGGGTCGGCCGTGCTATCGTAGCGCGGGGGCAGATCTGGCTTGAACTTGCCCGGCCAGGGCATGCTGCGCAGCTCGGCGGTGAAGGCACGACAGTGCAGTGGCCACGGGAGGCCTTTGGTGATGGGGAGGTTGACCTTGGAAGTCTTCGTGCACTGCCGCCAGGAGCAGCGCAGGGTCTGGGCGCGTTGGAGCAGGAGCGCGGTCGTGACGGGCCGGTGCGGGGAGCACACTGCCAGCTTCTTGGGGATGAGGGATCTCTTGGCAGCTCTTCTCTTGCTGTGTTGGCGCCGGACGGAGTGGGTTCTGTCCAGGGGCCACGCGCCTTGGGGCCAAGGCGCCTTCTTGAGGGGGAGGTGGCTGAGGCGCCCCCGAAGCTTCGTCGCCCGCGCAGGGTGGGGCGCGATGCAGCGAGAGGGATGGCGCAGGGGAGCCCCCAGCGGCGCTGACGAGCTCGGTGATGCGGGCGAGCCACTCGTCGTAGAGGTCGTCGACGGGACGGTAGTGCATGAGTTCCCACGCCAGGAGCAGCGCGGCGTGCGCGTCCGCAGGAGCGCGACGAGCATGGGACGAGGAACCGGCTGGGGTCAGCGATGGGGTGGCGGTGCGGCCTTCTCGCCGCATTGAAGGATGCAGGGACGACGCCTGCTGCTCGTTCCCCGCCGGGCCGGTGGCATCGTTGACAGCAGGTGACGGGGAACGGCGGCGGCACCCGCCGACGGGGGCCGTCTGGGCGACGTGAGTGGCGAGAGTGGCCCGGCACTCGGCGCGGGCTCGACGAGCGTCTGACATGGATGCGACGGGCGGCGAAACACAAGGCGGCGGAAGGCGGATTCCGGTGCACCCCTACCTGGCGCGCCAAATGTCGGATTTCGGGTTTCGGCAGACCCTCTAGGTTCGAACTCTGGGGTGCGCGCGGAGATCGCACCTCCTGCCTACCTACGTCTCGTCGCCTCGCAAGGATCTAAACTACACGAAGAACAACACAAGGGACACGAGGTTTATACTAGTTCGGGCCACCATTGTGGTGTAATACCCTACTTTAGTTTGTGGTGTGGTGGATTGCCTTAGGGGCTGATGATGAACAATACACAGGAAGAACATCCTCGCGAGGGGTGTTCTTGTGTGGGTGGTTCTGGCTAAGGTTCGATTGTTCGATCCCTGTGGATCGATGGATCTCCAGATGCCCTATTCTTGTGGTGGCTAGTCCTATTTATAGAGCAAGGCCCTGGTCCTCTTCCCAAATATTGAGCGGGAAGGGCGCCAACAATTGGCCATTTTGAAGGGGAACATCTAGTACACTTATCCTGACTAAAGTCGGTCCTCGCCTGCCAAAGACTCTGACGGTGACGCAGGCTTGGGCTCCACGATGACCTCCATCCTGCCGTTCTGCTGGTCTTGGTCTTGTTGCACCGAAATGGTTGCCTTTGCTTGATACTCTTGCCTGCGCTTGCCCCCTTTGCACCAAAGAGGAAACAAGGACTCTGCCCAGGCCGGCGCCCGCCTGGCTTCGATCGTCATGGCTTGCGTCATGGGCACCTCGTGAGGTACCCCGCCTTGATCTCTCCGCCTCCTCGCGAGCCAGCCTGACGAGGCCGTGCCTGAGGAAGCTTCCTGTCGTCCGCCCCGCGAGGCTTGGCCCCTCGCGAGGGTCTTGAGCATGTGTTGATGAAGATGGGCCGTACTGGGCCATTCCTTGAGCCACGCCGCAGGCTGCAGGCAGGCAAGTCTGGGTACCCCCGTTCCCAGAACGCCGACAGGCGCGCCCACCCCCTGGGCGCGCCCACCCCCTGCGCGCGCCTAGGTTGCTTGTGGGTCCCATGTGGGCCCCCCTCACTTATTCTAGCACCCATCCACTTCGTCTTCCTCCAGAAAAAATCCCACCATTGCTCACACCCGTGTTCTAGCTCATTTTGTTGCCATTTTCGATCTCCTAGCTCAAAGCTCCATTCGCAAAACTATTTTTGGGGATTGTTCTTCAGTATGTGACTCCTCCAATGGTCCAATTAGTTTTTGTTCTAGTGCTTTATATATTGCAAATTTTTGCTGCTGTGGTGACCTTGTTCTTGAGCTTGCATGTCAAATTATATGGTCTAAAGTAGTTTTGATGCATGATATAGCCTCTAGGCATTTGTGGGAGTAGTTACTATCAATCTTATTGAGTTTTGTTGTAACATCCCAAAATTCTAAATTTTGGAATGTTATAATAAATAGATAGTCTTGATTGATTGTTTGATTGAGTGAAATTTGAAACTTTTGAAAGTTAAATGAGAGGGAATAAAAGGACTTTCCCAAACTTTCATCTTGCTTTTATGATCTCTGTGAGTTCAAATTCTTTTCAAATACAAAACCCTAGAGAGAAGATGACATTGATTCTTCCATTTATTTAAATGACAAGGGGTGTTGAAAATATTTGAATTTCATTTGGAAAATATTTCCAACCCAGAAACTTTATGCAACTCAATAATTTTCACGAGCGAAGATAAAATGACTTCTTCAAAACATATGAAATATGAGTTGGGAGTTTCAAAGAATTAAATTCAAAGTTCTTTTGAATTTATTTATTTTAATTTGGAGTTATTTGAGTTTTATTCAAATTATTTTTCACCAAATATAAAATATATGGAAAATAGGGTAACATGATTCCCTACATCAGAAAATTGGAGAGAAATGAATTTGAATTAATTTTGGTATTTTTAAAATGATTTTACTGGATTTTACTAGAGCAGAAGCACTCTTTGCTTTATTTGAATTTGTGTGTATTTTATTTGACTTGACAAAAATGTACACGTTGTAGAAAATCTTTTTCTGAAAATTTAGGTATAAAATGTTCCTACGTTCTATTTTATTTTAGGTTCGCTTTTATTTTATTTTCGTTGTTTAAAAAAAAAACTTCTCCTCCGCGGCCGAACTGGGCCGGCCCAACAGGCCACGGCCCAGCCCAGCCAGCGCGCCGCCGCCTTCCTCCTCGCGTGCCCCAGCGGGACTCGCCGGAGTCCGCCGCCCCCACGGCGCCCGTCGCCCCCTTCCCCACGACACCACCCTCCCCTGCCCCTTTAAAAAGGCTAGCCCCGACGTCGCCGCCCCTCTCTTCCTCCTCTCGCCTCGCCTCTCACCACATCTCGCGCCGCTGCCGCATCTCACCGCCGCCGCTACCTCGCCGGAAGCCGCAGCCGCCGCCCGCGACGCCGACGCCACCACCGCAACCGCCGGACCACACCGCCCCTCCTCGTGCTCTTTGTCGCCTTCCCCGACGCCCGGAGCCACTGCCCCGACCGGAGCCGAGCCGCCACCGTCGTCCCGCGTCGCCGGACTTCGCCGCCGCCGCCGCGGTAACCGCCGCCCTCCCCTCGCCGTTGGATCTGGATCCAACGATCCAGATTCGTTTTTTTTAAAACGTTTTTTTATTCGGTGAATGTTCATTCATTAGGGTTTGCACCGAACGGGTTTTGTTAGTTAGCGTTCGGCAGCGAACGTTCGCTCGGTAGAGTTTTTCTTTTCTTTTTATTTTTCGCCCAGGGACCCATCTATGAATATTTTATTTACAGATTAGTCCCTGTTCTTAAAACGATCACTACTTTTTACTCGTTAGTCAAAATTAGACGAAACCAATGCCCACTTCTTCGTTATGATCCCCTCTATCTAGATAAACAACTTAAACAAGTTTTTTGAAAGTTTAAAATTTGAATTTCAAATAGTTTTGTATTTGAACTTCGTTTGATCGTAACTTGAGTTTTATAATTCCGTTTGAGTTGATTCTTTTTTTCAGATCGAAGCTCTTGAACTAAACTTTCTGATAAGGTCAAATTCACTCAATTTTGGTACTGTTCGAAATTGTTTTCTATTGCAAGAGTTATTGGCCTGGTTTCGAAGTTCTCCGAATTGTTTTCTTCGTTTCTTTCCGATCTTTTGAGTGATTGCTGATGTGTGGTTACTATTGCTTGCTTACGATAGATTGACCGGAGTGTGACGAGTAGAACTATCAAGAGTTTTGAGTGCGAATCATCTTCATCAACATTGCAGGCAAGTAACACTTTGATCATACCTTTTCTACTACCCAGTTTTTATGCATTAGATCTATCCTCAAACATTGCATGATTAGGATCTAATTAAATTGTGGGTTTTGGGAAGTAGATTGAGGTAGTACCTATTACCTGTTTTATTATCAAACCCTTGGGAGTTACTTCTACGTTTGCTTATTATGCCATGCTATGCTAGTAGACGTGGATTGGGTGAGTGTATCCATGACAGATGTGAGATTGTGATTTAATGGTTTATTTAAGGTGGCAACTTAAACACACATCTGGGTGGATTGAGGCACCTGGTTTCTATCAGGACATGCCTGTATTTCTTCGGACCGCCACCCAGGCTCAAAGGGATCATGAGATTATTCAAACTAGAAACTTCCATGTGCAGCCACAAGCCATTATGGGCTCTGGCATAGTTGATTAAGTTGTGCGAACTCTTACGGGTAGACTAGCAGATGTAGGGGAAAGTAGGTGTACCGGTCTACCCACAAGTAAGGTGCTAGCATTTCCGAAAGACTATGTCTCGGTCATCCGTTTCTCAAACATCATGTAGTGCGAGAAATCCAACGGAGACGATCGAGTCTTGTGGGGAAAAGTGCGCAAACCTCTGCAGAGTGTATAAACTAATCATGGTTAGCCGTGTCCCTGGTTATGGACATCTTGAGTATCTAGTACTTGGATATCATGTGAATCTCATCATGTTACTTTAATTAACTTTGTTGGGTTTTAATGAGTACTTTTAATTGGGATTGAGGATGCTGTCAACCATTCTCAATGTTCAACAACCACCATGATAGTTAAATAAATTTATTCCTTTGCAGTAGGGAAAAAACTGGCTTTTCGCAAAAAAACCCTTATAACCATAGAGCTTTTCCACCAGCCATATATGCATGTAGTATAGGCTTATTCTTTCATTATTCTCTATGTGTTACATTGCCAGCATATTCCATGTGCTGACCCATTTTCGGGCTGCAACTTTTCATGTTGCAGACTTTTTAGACGACGAGTAAGTGATACGTTAGGGTTACGATTTCTACACTCAACTTTGCCATTGGTGTTGATGGGAATCCACAACCTTGTTAGTTCCGCTATTTGGATTGAGGTAATAGTATTTACGCTACTTTATACATGTGATTTACCTCTGTTATAAATACTCGAGTACTGTGTGTGTCAGCATACCGATCCAGGGATGACACTTAAGCACAGAGACTTGATCCATTCGGGCCGGGTCGCTACAAGATGGTATTAGAGCACATGTTGACTGTAGGACGTGACCCTAGAAACTAGCAAGCCCATAGGAAAGATTTTTCTCTAACAACTTTCTTTTCAGAAAAATCTTTTACCTCTCTTCTCTTCTGAGCATATTCAAATATTCCCTTTTAGTGAGACCATACCCCCTTTTCCCTTTTTGACCACTCAAAGATTCGACCGATGAGACCACTCCAAGGAGACAAGATATCGGACAACTAAGACCATTTGGAATGAAGAGGATTTTTACCGTGCATTGCAATGACAGAAACTATAATGATTAAAGACTTTGAAGACTAGGAGAATATGAAGAATTTCCAGTTTTGGTATGACCTAGGAAGGCTACCCTTTATGGAACCTGGCAGACTATGGAAGTTATCAATACCCGAGATTAAGGTGTATTGGAGTAAGACCGGAGCATGGAGAGAGTTAAAAACTCAAAGTTTTTGCCAAGGAAACCCTAAGGCAGGAGATATCAACTATGGAATGGTAGCTCATGGAAATGACAAGAACAAAAACATGGCTACCCATGAGGTTGTTAACCGCCTATGCTATTGTCACCATGCGGAGTTAAGCGTGCAGATGCATGGAAGAATTGGATGGTAGAAGGCTGAAGGAGAATCTGTCAGCGAAGGATGCAATTTTAACATAGCTGGCGCATCACCAGGATCTGGAGGGTTACATCAGGAAGTTAAGATGGACCTACAAGAAGGCAATTGGTGAAGAACTCAGGAACCGGAAGCTGAAGTAGCCAAACTGGAGGAACAAAACCTCGAGATACCGGAGATCTGTCAGGAACTGATGGATAGAAGGACATGGTTCATGTCAAGGATGTTGAAACCGGAAGTTTGGAATGCAACTCCAGAATATTAAAGGATGTCAAAGGAGAGACTCTGCGTCAATAGAGATGATATTGCAAAAGAACTTGAGAAGGACAAGCATGATCAGAAGAAGCCATCGGAGACATGACCAAGACTTGAAGAGTTTGATGGCATTGAAGATTCATTGACCTTTAGAAGACCAAACCCCAGTTATATACCTACGTTAGATGCGACGATTGTGAGCTGTCATTTGTTTGATGTTTTTTTCCGACAGCCACAATAAAATATGTCTTTTGAAAACAATTGTTTGCATTGTGTGTATCCCTCCCTGTCTATCCGTCTTATCTCACCCCAAAACCCATGGACCCATTAGAGGATGAATGGAGATGAGCTTGTATTGTCTGGACCGATGAGTCAATTGGAGACAGACGATGGATTTAGAACATGGAGGATCACATGGAGAATAACCCTATAGCCGGAAAGGATATGACCTAGCATGCCCTTCAGTGCTTTGAAAGAGATGCTGCTACTTGGTGGAGGATGTACCAAACCATCAAAGGATGGCAAAGAGTAACCACTTGGGAAGAATTTAAGTTGACCTTGCTAAAGTCTCGTCTTGTGTCCCAGAAGATGAAGCCTTATGGAAAGGAAGAAATTCTGTGCATGCAAGCTTTGTGGAGAAATAGGACACACCCATAAACAACACAAGGATGAATGCCCTAATTGTGAAGGAAGTCACCCAGTTGAAGAATGCCCAACTAGGCAGATTACTTGTTTCTTGTGTGAAGGAACTACCCACTACCCTGCCCAGTGTTAGATTTACCCCATTATACAAAGAACCATCCAGTAGAAGAAAGAAGCAATGAAAGGAGCCCTCAAGGAAACTTTAGAAGAACCGATGATCAAGGAAGATGCCGAGGACACACACAAAGGGAATAAAATTAAAGCCTGCACCAAGTCATGCTATTCATGTGGAGAAGAAGGACACATCTCCCAAAATTGTTTGAATGGGGATCTAGTAGAACTCCCAACAGAGGAAGTAGAGTATGACCCACAGGGAATAGAAGCCCTGATTGGAACGGAAAAGTCCAGGAAGAGAAATAGATTGGATTCCAGGAAGGACCTGAGCCATATCACCTGTTTCAGGTGCAAAGAGTCTGGGCACTACTTTAGCAATTGCCCAAAAAGGAAGCCAAGGAACCAAGGAGGCTATGTAATCACAAGGAAACCTCGAGACTTATCAGAAGTGATATGTTTTCGTTGTAATGAAGCAGGACACTTTGCCAGAGATTTGTCTCAAGGAGAAGGAGAATTGAGATAAATAGTTGAGTCTGTGAGAAGTGTAGTAGTAGTAGTGGGAACAATTCTTTTATGTTGAGGTGTTGAGTTGAGGCATGTAATGGAAATGCAGGAGATTGTAATACTTTGAGAATCAATGAAGTTAGCATTGTTGGTACGGAATTGGATGTATGAGTTGTTACTCTATGAACAAAGATCTTGACCATTTTCGAGGATATGAGAAATATGGTCTACGGATAAATTGGAGCATTTTAAGGGTGGTAGTAACCGTGAGAACCCTTGACCCCTGGAAAAGAAAATGATATTCTACGAAGTGGACTATGGAAAATATAAGTATGAGTTTTGTCTCGATATGTGGGATACCCCAAGAGTATGAAGGAATGAAGTACTGTTGGATATAAAGGAGGTATGATGTTGGAAGTATGGGGCAATTGTAACTCCAGGATGAGTTTGAGTAATCACTTCTTAGTTTGGTACCAGTAGAAGGAAGGAAGACAGTACCATTGGATGGAATTATGAATGCTAGGAAGTTGGATGTTTGAATAATGATCAGTTGCCCCGAGGATGAGTTCAAGGTTTACAAGTGATGAGATGGGCCATAACCCACAGGCCCCAGGACCTGCTAAGAAGCAAGCACACTCTTGCTAAAGGAGAAACCCTGGAAGATGATATATGCCTTTATCAACAGACAATCTTATAGGAGTAACGTAAAACCTGAGAGTTGTGAAGAAACGATAGTTGTCTGTCTGACTTGCAGAATCAATGGATTTATCCGAACTTGGTTCGTCGACAAGAGAAATTCTGCAATGTTTGTGAGGATGACCGAATGTTAGAATGCGAGATTCGCTAAACCATATACACGGTAATGATTTGGGTGCGGGATGGATTGATCACCATACCGACTTACTCTTATTATTTGCTTTGCTATATGGGATGGTAAATCTGAGTGACTTACCTATAGTAGAGCGACGACGATATTAAACCTTGTTTGAACCTTAGAATGGTATAAGTATTTTCCCCTGTACAAGGCAGTTGATGCCAATCGTAGGTTATACGGTGAGGTTCAACCCAGACCCGTTTTCTGCAGGAGAAACCATAAATTGTTGACCGCCATGAGATATCGATAGTTGTTTAGTATTGACGCCAGACCCGTCAGCCAAGAAGACCCAGTCATGGAAAAACAGTACCAATATGAAAAGGATACAAGGATTGAGGAAAGGTTATGCCACTACCGGAAGAGCCCAGAGATGGAATTTCCCGAGATCTGGGAAGACCGACACTGTCAACAATAATGATGTAGTATATGAGTTTTGATGGAACCGTAACCATGCTTCTAAGGGTGGTAGCACCCGAGACCCCGGAGACGATCGATGGATTTTGAAGACCCCGACCCTAACCTATTTCTTGCTAGCCTCTCCGAATCTCGAGGACGAGATTCATTTTAAGGGTGGTAGGTTTGTAACATCCCAAAATTCTAAATTTTGGAATGTTATAATAAATAGATAGTTTTGATTGATTGTTTGATTGATTGAATGATTGAGTGAAATTCGAAACTTATGAAAGTTAAATGAGAGGGAATAAAAGGACTTTCCCAAACTTTCATCTTGCTTTTATGATCTCCGTGAGTTCCAATTCTTTTCAAATACAAAACTCTAGAGAGAAGATGACATGACTTCTTCCATTTATTTAAATGACAAGGGGTGTTGAAAATATTTGAATTTCATTTGGAAAATATTTCCAACCCAGAAACTTTATGCAACTCAATGATTTTCACGAGCGAAGATAAAATGACTTCTTCAAAACATATGAAATATGAGTTGGGAGTTTCAAAGAATTAAATTCAAAGTTCTTTTGAATTTATTTATTTTAATTTGGAGTTATTTGAGTTTTATTCAAATTATTTTTCACCAAAAATAAAATATATGGAAAATAGGGTAGCATGATTCCCTACATCAGAAAATTGGAGAGAAATGAATTTGAATTAATTTTGGTATTTTTAAAATGATTTTACTGGATTTTACTAGAGCAGAAGCACTCTTTGCTTTATTTGAATTTGTGTGTATTTTATTTGACTTGACAAAAATGTACACGTTGTAGAAAATCTTTTTCTAAAAATTTAGGTATAAAATGTTCCTACGTTCTATTTTATTTTAGGTTCGCTTTTATTTTATTTTCGTTGTTTAAAAAAAAAACTTCTCCTCCGCGGCCGAACTGGGCCGGCCCAACAGGCCACGGCCCAGCCCAGCCAGCGCGCCGCCGCCTTCCTCCTCGCATGCCCCAGCAGGACTCGCCGGAGTCCGCCGCCCCCACGGCGCCCGTCGCCCCCTTCCCCACGACACCACCCTACCCTGCCCCTTTAAAAAGGCCAGCCCCGACACCGCCGCCCCTCTCTTCCTCCTCTCGCCTCGCCTCTCTCCACATCTCGCGCCGCTGCCGCATCTCACCGCCGCCGCTACCTCGCCGGAAGCCGCAGCCGCCGCCCGCGACGCCGCCGACCGCCGCCGACGCCAC